>NC_091986.1:148070327-148376987 GCF_044704955.1 Pristiophorus japonicus | reverse complement strand
GCTTACGTGCCTGCCACCATTTTTATGGCGGTGGGTTGTGTGGCGTGCGACTGTCCTGCTGTCAAGACATTTCATTATTATATTTAAATCAGACACTTCATTATAATATTTAAATCAGGCTCCTACAGTGCAGTTGGGAGTCTGATTTAAATTTAACAGCTGCCGAATGGGTTTCCCAGGGCTCGGGAAAACTGGCAGCGGAATGAAGGCGAGAGCTCCAACAACAACAACGTATTTAGATAGCACTTTTAATGTAGTAAAACATCCCAAGGTGCTTCACAGGAGTATTATAAGACAAAAATAATTTGATTCCGAGCCACTTAAGGAGAAATTAGGGCAGATGACCAAAAGCTGGCTCCAGCAGGTTAGAGAACTCCTTGTGGGCCAGGAGGACCAGGAGTGCTTCCCGTGGCCTCTCAAAGAAGTCTTCCTTCTGATGATAATGGCCTCTCCTTGCCCGCCTCCCCCGCCCCAACCCCAACGAAGCTCCGAACTCAAGCATCCTGCCGGGCACTGACCCACAACCCAGTAAGAAAGAGTTAATCTGCTGAAAAGTTTGATGATAGCATTTAGAAGTAACTAACTAACTAACTAACTAACATAGTTAGCAGCTATTGGGCCCAAGTTTCCACACGCGCCTAGAACGGCGCAGTCCCGACCTGGACGCCCGTTTTTCGCGCCACAAAGTGCACCTAAAAAAAACCTCGGTATTCTCCACCTACCTGCAGGTCCTCTGGCCTTAGGCGCAGCCAGCACGAGCTGTGGGGGGGGGCGGAGCCAGGTCCCTGCGCTGAAAACAGTGCCGGGACCTCTGCACATGCGCGCTACAGTGGGCACGCAAGTGCAGTAGCTCCAGGCGCCGAACTGTGTGGGAGGGGTCCGAAGCACGCAGCCCCTAGCCCTGGCTGAATGGCCTCACTGGGGCTGCGTGAATAAGGCTCCTCCCACGGCCAGCTCCTGCTTCTCCACCCCGCCCCCCGACCAGACCCCCGACTGGACCCGACCCGACCCGCGCTCCCCCCCGCCCCATCTCCCGGACTGGATCCGACCTGACCTCCCCCCCCTCTCTCTCCCTCTCTCCCCCCCCCGACCCGACCAGACTCCCGCTCCCAGACTGGATCCGACCTGACCTCCCCCCCCTCTCTCTCCCTCTCTCCCCCCCCGACCCGACCCGACTCGCGCTCCCAGACTGGATCCGACCTGACCTCCCTCCCTTTCCCTCTCTCCCCCCCCCCCCCCGACCCGAACCGAACCTCCCCGACCCGACCCAACGCCACCTACCTGTAAATCTGTTGCTGGGGACGGGCCGTTCAGCCTTCGGTCCCGAAAGGCCTGCCTGAAGCACTTCCACACAGGTAGGAAGATGGTTTATTTAATCTTTTCTTTGCTTATAAATGTTTATTCACGGTTGGATTTATTTGTATAATATTTGTATAAGTATAACTAAGGATTTATTATAGAATTTAATGACTTCCCCTCCCCACCCACGTCGTTCTGGACGCCTAATTTGTAACCTGCGCCTGATTTTTTAATGTGTAGAACAGGTTTTTTCAGTTCTACAAAAATCTTCACTGGCTCCATTCTACTTTAGTTTGGAGTACGTTTTCACTGTGGAATCTTTCAAATCAGGCGTCAGTGGCCGGACACGCCCCCTTTTGAAGAAAAAATTCTGTTCCAAAGTGGAACTGTTCTACTTGACTAGAACTGCAGAAAAAAAAATGTGGAGAATTGCGATTTCTAAGATAGTCCGTTCTCCACCAGTTGCTCCTAAAAATCAGGCGCAAATCATGTGGATACTTGGGCCCTTTGTGTGGAGAACAGTAGGGTCAGCAAACAGAATCCTGCTATTGAAGCTGGAACAAACCTCAGCTACAACACTAGGAAGACAGGACATGATCAGGAACAAGGAAAGTAAGTGTGGTATGTGCTGATTGGATTAAGCTGTGTTCCATTTTCTGGTGTGTAAAGGATGAGTGCTCAGGCTTTTTAATGTAGAAGAATCCTGAGCCGAGAGGCGATGGCAAACATCCACGAGGAAGGGAACAGACCTATAACTCCAAGAGGCACACTTCTATCCAGGGCGGAATGGGTGATATACTTCCTGTTTGGTCTGTAACCATCGCTCATGCACTGTAATGTGTTAAGTTTTACACTTCTTAAATAAAGCATCATTGTATCCAATTGGAGTTGAGTCAAATTCCCTAGATACCCCCGCCCGCCCCGCCCCGCCCCACAAAGCTCCGACCTCGAGTCTCCTGCCATGCTCTGAGCCCTCCTCCACCCCACCCCCACCCCCACCCCCACCCCCACCAAGCTCCAAACCTGAACGTCCTGCCAGACTCTGACCCCCCCCACCACCACCACAAGCTCCGATCCCGAGCCTCCTGCCGGCCTCTTAACCTTCTACCCCTTCTACAAAGCCTCAATTCTATGCCCTGATCTTTACTAATTGCTGGGGACCGTCCTCAATGGTCCCGGCTGTGGCCTCCCACAGCTGGTTTTCCCGTCTGGCAGACAGACAGCCTGTTAATTTGGGAAATGGAAGAAGAAAATGTTAATGAGGTTCAGCCGCTAATAACGACAGGACCGCCATGCACCCGGTTTTCCGGATTTCAGATGCACTACTGCGCTCCCCCGCACCCTCCCAGGCATGCTTTCTTCCTTTTTGTTCTTCCCGACTTTTTTTTCTTAGACCATTGTCAGTATGAAGCAATAAAAAAAAAATTGAAATTCATGTAACAATCAGACACTTATAGGACAATGGACATTATTTATTGTAAATTGTGTTTGTTAGGATCATAAAGGTCACAACAGGAAAAAAGGACCAAACAAAGAGAAAGGAAAAATCTGTCCCATCAATTTTAAAGCAACATGAGCAGGGATTAGTTATAAAGCAAGATGCGCGAGGTGTTGGGGTGGGGGGCGGGGAGAGAGCGCAAATATGATGAGACATCAATTAGCACAAACTTATTCTGATTATTCAAAATATAGCAAAACTATTTGCCCTTTGATTTATACTATATGCTGCAGATATAGATTTGCATTTTATACAAGAAATGGACATCATTAAAGCAAAAAAGCTTTCAAAACTATGAGTCCAGCGTTCAAAGCTATGAGTAGAAATCTCAAGAGACTACGGAAGCACGGAAGAACAACAACAGGACGAGGAGATGTTAGTGTTACACGTCATCAGGAGCACGAGGTTAACGGACAGTGATTCGGGAAGTATCAAAATCCACATCGATGTTGCAGGATTCAAGATACCAATGGAACTCGACACTGGTGCATCCGTGAGTGTAGTACCGGAGTTGCTATACCTCGACAAATTGCGTGATTTCCCATTGGAGAAATCCAAGATGGAGCTGCGAGGCTACTCAGGAGAGAACATTCCTGTGGTAGATCGTATTACCATACTGGAGAAATACAAGGTTCAATTTCAGAACTTGCCTCTAATAGTCGTGAAAAGAGACAAGCCTGCCTTACTAGGAAGAAATTGGTTGAGATCACTGAAGCTGGATTGGAGTGAGATTTTTCATGTTGAAACGAGATTTGCATCAACGGATGATGTTAACAAGAGTTATCCGAAGGTGTTCTGCGAAACGGGCAGTCCGATCCAAGGCTTCAAGGCGAGTGTAAGGGTACAGAAGGACGCTAGATCGGTTTACTGCAAGCCAAGTTCCGTACCATATGCACTCAAGGAGAAAGTTGAGCAAGAACTCAAAAGACTAGAGACTGAGAACATTATTTCTAAGATAGATCGATGTAATTGGTCTACACCCATTGTTGTTGTACATAATTCTGATGGTAAGGTAAGATTGTGTGGGGATTATAAAGTAACCGTAAACCAGGTTCTAGAGGGTAATATTCCCAATACATTGCCAAATATAAAAGATTTGTTCACAACACTGACAGGTGGTCAGATCTTCTCAAAACTGGATCTTACGAATGCCTACTTACAGCTTGAACTAGATGAGGAGTCCAAGTCATGCTTGACTATAAATACTCATATAGGCCTGTATCAATTTAATAGGCTACCATTTGGAGTGTCTTCTGCCCCTGCCATGTTCCAAGGGGTGATGAACCAGATTTTGCAAGGTATTGAAGGGGTAGTATGTTATTTAGATGACATACTAATTTCAGCACCAAATAGGCAAATTCATAATAACATATTGAATGAAGTCCTCAAACGGCTAGAGAAGCACAGAGTACGAGTGTCTCTCGCAAGTGAGAGTTATTTCAAAACTCAGTGGAGTACTTAGGGTACAGAGTAGACAAAGATGTTTTACATCCAACCATGGGAAAGCTGGATGCAATCAGGAATGTCACTGAACTTCGTTCATTCTTGGGTCTTTTGAACTATTATGGGAAGTTCCTACCAAATTTGGCTGCAGTATTACATCCACTGAATGAACTTTTGAAAAAACAGGTCGATTGGAAGTGGTCAAAAGAATGCGATACAGCATTCAAAGAGTGTAAAAGCAAATTGGTAGAGAGCACCATGTTAGTTCACTATGACATATCTAAGGAGATTAAGCTAGCATGTGATGCCTCTCCGTATGGAGTTGGGGCAGTAATCTCTCATGTATTACATGGTGGGGAGCAGAGACTAATTGCTGTTGCTTCACGCACTCTCAATGCCAGTGAGAGTAATTATGCACAAATCGAAAGGAAAGCTCTGGCATTACTTTTTGGGGTCAAGAAGTTTCACAAATACTTGTAAGTTTACCATCGTTACGGACCATAAGCCCCGACTGCAATCTTCCATTTAAAATCCCCAGTTCCAACATTAGCTGCAGCCCGAATGCAGAGATGGGCTTTGATTTTGTCAGCATATACATATGATATTGAATGCAGACGATCAGCTGATCACAGTAATGCTGATGCAATGTCTAGATTGCCTTCCCCATCACAAGTTACACCCGATAGGGAAGAAGTGATCTATTTTTCATACATTGATGAACTGCCAGACACAGCTGAAGAGATTGGTAGAGCAACCAAACATGACCCAGTGATGTCAAAGGTGTATGATTATATTGCAAATGGATGGCCAAACCAGGTAACAGACAAAGATATTCATCCATTCTTCATTCGTAGGAATGAATTATCAGTCGATAAAGATTGTATCATGTGGGGTGCAAGAGTGGTTATACCAAATAAATTCAGGTCCAAATTATTAAGAGACCTCCATGACCAGCACCTGGGAATGTGCTTGACCAAGAGTTTTGCACGCAGTTACTTATGGTGGCCAGGTCTTGATAAAGATATAGAGTACATCGTGAGTCAGTGTGCGACATGTCAATCGGTAAGCAAGCAACCACCATCAGTAACATTACAGCCATGGAAATGGCCTCCCAGGGTGTGGCAAAAGCTACATTGATTTTGCTGAGTTAGAAGGACAACAATTGTTCATTGTGATTGATAGCCATTCGAAATGGGTTGAGGTGTTTCCAATGTGGAAAATAACAACAAGTAAAACATTAGACATTTTACGAAGTTTATTTTCTTTATTTGGCCTCGCAGAAGAAATTGTTTCAGATAATGGACCACAATTCCATTCAGAAGAATTTGCACAGTTTACAAGCAAAAATGGTGTGAAACATATCAAGGTTCCACCGTACCACCCTGCTTCGAATGGTGCAGCAGAGCGCACTGTACAATTTGTAAAACGTGGCCTCATAAAACAAATGTTAGATCCAAATCCAAAGAAACGACAGTTGTTATTGGATCACAAATTGGCTAATTTTCTAATTACGTATCGTAATACTCCTCATACAACTACTGGTAGAACACCAGCGTAGTTGTTTCTCAAACGACAGCCACGAACCAGATTCTCGTTGTTAAAACCAAATTTGGCACAGTCCGTAGAAGAGACACAATTAAGACAGAAAGAGAATCATGATAGAGGTAGAGTAAAAGAGAGTAGTGTGAAATTAAATCAGAAGGATTTAATCAGAAGTGAAGAACCATCACCACAAATGGGTAAAGTGGTTACTAGGTAGAGTGGTGAAGATATGTGGTCCTCGCACATATTTGGTCAAGATGTTTGATAATGGACAGGTTAGGTTAGTTCACATTGATCATATTTTACCGACAGACATGGAAGGAGTTGAAGGTGGGAATGATTCAAATTATTTCTGACTCATCAGATAGTTTTGATATACCAGTAGCAAATCCTACATCCAATGTATTGGAAACAAATCCAAGAGAGAATCAGAACTTAAGTCTGAGTCCGAGTCAGGAAACCCAAGTGTCTGAAGTTAGAGTGAGTTCAAATGAAAATCAAGGAAATCCCTTGGAGGAAAACGTTCCTCAGGATCAGCCTCGAATGAGTTTAAATTCGACACCATGTTTGGAAGGTTCTGTTCAAGAGCGAAGGTATCCTCTTCGAAACAGAAAACGTGGTTAAGTTAAATTTGTAAATATGGCAAAATAAGTCCATATCCTGTGTTATGTATAAACATGCAAGTTATGTATGATGTTTGTTATAATAACTTTTTCATTAAGGAGGGAGAAGTGTAATGTCTGTAAGCTTGTAATGTTGTAGCTCCACACTGTGGATGTGAATGTATTTTGTTACTGCAACTAAAGGTGAATAAATGAGTCAGCTGACCAGAAGCTTCCGAAACTTCTGAGATGCTGTCTGCCATTATAGAAAGCTGTATGTGCTGTGCTATGTAAATCTATCACACTACCCATAAGGCAGGCTCTTCCAGCTCGAAATGTGTGCAGGCTTCCAGTCTGCCATATTGGAGCGTTAGTAGACCAAGTAGCATGCTAGTAACTGGTGCTGCATGGACCAAAGGACCAATTCCTAAGCCTGTGACTTCCCTCATGGTCATATTTAACAAAAAAGCAGAATGAAACCATCTTCCAGAGTCAGCACCTGAACAGAGAGATACCTGATGCCATTGAGCAAATTTTGGTTCCAATTTAAAACTTTCATGAACTAAATATTCATTTCAGAAACTAAATATAAATTCCTATCTTGACCTGCTAACAAAATATAGGTTGATTTCCACTTTAGTTTGGAGTTGAACTGCATTTCCCCAACATGGCTTCCATTTCTTGTGTAAAATAAGCACCACTGATCAATGTATTATGGGAATAAATTGTGTGTAATATTCAGAACAGTAAAGCCCAGAAAAGATAGGAGTGATATGTAAGTGGGATAGGATAGGATGTAGGCAGCGGAGTTCGAGATGAATTGAAGTGTCCATAAGATGGAGTTCAGAAGCAAGGCAAGAAGAAATCAAGTTTGAAGGTGACAGAGGTGTGCTGAAGATTTTGGCAGCAGTGTGGATAAGTTATGAATAGAGGCGAGTGATATTGTGGAAATGGAGAAAGGCAATCTTGGTCACAGGATGGAAATTTAGCACATTGTTGAACAGAAATCAAGCTTGAGTGTTGTTGGTTGAGCTGAAGTGGGAACCTGTCATGTATGCATGCTTGGGTTTACTAGCCACCAGGTGGTGCCACTGTCGGAGGTCAATGGGCTGTGAGCACGTGTGTGCGGCCCAGGTATAAAAGGCCAGCCATCTTGTAATGTAATTACTTTGGGCCCTAATAAAGTAGAGTCAGGTTTGTACCTGTTCAGAGTTTACAGTATTCAGACTACTGAGTTATTGCATACACAACATTTGGTGACGAGGTAACAAGAACCTTCGCATGCAAAAATGAGCACAATAGGAATTCTGGAGCTATTCGTGGAGGGAGAAGATTGGGCAGACTTTGTAGCCCACTTGAACCAGTACTTCGTGGCCAACAAAATGGAGAAAGAGGCAGACGCAGTTCGGTGCTGGGCGGTTCTCCTCACGGTTTGCGGTCTGAAAATCTATGGACTCATAAAAAGTCTCCTCTCGCCCTTAAGTCCAACTGACAAAGACTATGAAACATTGTGTGCTCTGGTACGTGACCATCTCAAACCAGCTGAAGGCATTTTAATCTCAAGATATCGATTCTATACGCACGTTCGTTCTGAGGGCCAGGATGTATTGGAATTCATTGCTGACCTAAGACGTCTAGCTGGACTGTGTAAGTTCGAAACTGCGTTGGCAAACATGCTGTGGGACCTTGTAATCGGCATCAACCACGAGGTGATCCTGTGTAAACTACTGGTGGGGGAGACACTGGATTTGAGCAAGGCTATCATGATTGCCCAATCATGCATGACAACGGACAAAAGCTTAAAGCAGATATCAATGAAAAATCAGAACGTGGCAAGTAAACAAGATAGTATCATCGTTTGGCAGAGCTGCATATGGCAGGGCCTATCCGACTGCGTACACGAAACCTGTGGCTGCTCAAAGTCCGATATCACTGTGTTGGCGTTGTAGGGGAAATCATCAGCATCATCAGTGTCGGTTTAAACAGTATATTTGTAAAGGTTGTTCGCGACTGGGGTAAATCCAGCGCATGTGTCCGCAACTGAACAAGCGTGCTGCGACACACCATGTGGAGGATGATGACCAGTCTAGCGCGGATCTAGATATGCAATCCGAGTTAACAGAGGAGAAAGTGTATGGACTGTATTCATTCCTAACAAAGAGCCAACCGATAATGTAAAACTTAATGATGTGCCGGTATCAATGGAATTGGACACGGGTGCGAGTCAATCAATAATGAGCCAGAGGACATTCGATAGGCTGTGGGATACTAAGACTGTGAGGCCTAAGCTGAGTCCAGTCAATGTCAAGTTGCATACGTACACTAAAGAACTCATAACGGTGATTGGCAGTGCAGTAATCAAGGTGTCGTATGATGGTGCAGTTTACGATTTACCATTATGGATTGTTCCAGGCAATGGTCCAACGTTGTCCGGCAGGAACTGGTTAGAAAAAATCAAATGGAACTGGAACGATATCAAAATGTTGTCATCGGAGGAGGATACTCCATGTACTCAACTGCTGAGCAAGTTCCCCTCACTGTTTGAACCAAGCATCGACAATTTCACGTGAGCCAAGGTGCAGATCCATGTGAACTTGGATGCAAGACCCATCCATCATAAAACTCGGGTAGTTCCATACATGATGAGGGAGAAGGTCAAAATTGAACTGGATAGACTCAAGCGTGAAGGGATCATATCACCGGTCGAAATTAACGAATGGGCCAGCCCCATTGTTCCCGTGTTGAAAAGTGATGGCACTGTCAGGATTTGTGGAGACTACAAGCTTACGATCAACAGAGATTCGAAACAGGATCAATACCCATTACTGAAGGCTGATGACCTGTTTGCAACGCTAGCCAGGGGGAAGTCATTCACAAAACTGTATCTGACGTCGACCTACATGACCCAGGAGCTGGTCGAGACATCGCAGAAACTTACGTGCATCAACAATCATAAAGGACTGTTTATCTACAACAGATGTCCTTTCAGAATTCACTCGGCTGCAGCCATATTTCAGAGGAACATGGAGAGTCTACTGAAGTCCGTCCCCAAAACCGTCGTGTTCCAAGATGACATACTGGTCACAGGTCGTGACTCCGCCAAACATCTAAACAACCTGGAAGAGGTTCTACATCGTCTGGCAAAGTGGGACTCAGACTGAAACACTCAAAGTGCGTCTTCATGGCACCGGAAGTCGAATTGCTGCTGATGGTATCAGGCCTACGGACTCAAAAATCAAGGCCATCAAAAATGCACCCAAACCTCAGAATGTGATGGAGCAGCGTTCGTTCCTTGGTCTACTCAACTATTTCGGTAATTTCTTACCTAGATTGAGCACCTTATTAGAGCCATTGCACATGCTGCTAAGAAAAGGTGACAACTGGGTGCGTCTCAAGGTAGAGCTTTTGAGAAAGCTGCTAATCTGCTTTGCTCTAACAAGCTGCTGGTACATTATGATCCGTGTAAGCGTCTAGTATTGGCCTGTGATGCTTCATCATAGGGAGTTGGTTGCGTGCTCCAACAAGCTAATGAGTCGGGCACATTACAACTTGTTGTATATGCTTCAAAAAGTTTGTCAAAGGCGGAAAGAGCCTACAGCATGGGGTTAAAAAGATGCATCAGTACCTGTTTGGTCTTCGGTTTGAACTGGAAACAGATCACAAGCCACTCATTTCATTGTTTTCGGAGAACAAAGATATCAATACCAATGTATCGTCCTGCATCCAGAGGTGGGCGCTGACATTATCTGCTTATGATTATGTCATTCGCCATAGACCTGGCACTGAGAATTGTGCCGATGCATTGAGCATCTGCCATTGCCCACACCGGAAGTGGAAACACCACAACCGGCAGACCTACTGTTAGTCATGGATGCTTTTGAAATTGAAGGAACTCCTGTCACAGCCCAACAAGTTAAGACCTGGATCAGCCAGGACCCGATATTATCGGTTGTGAAACATTGTATCCTTAGTGGTGATTGGACTGCCATATCCAAGCAAATGTGTAAGGAGACCAAACCTTACATCCGTCGCAAAGACAAATTATCCATTCAAGCAGATTGCATACTGTGGGGTAATCATGTGGTTATGCCCAAGAAAGGCAGAGAGAAATTTGTGCATGATCTACATAGCACGCATCCCGGTATTATCATGATGAAAGCCATTGCCAGGTCTCATATATGGTGGCCTGGAATTGACTCTGATCTGGAATCATGTGTGCATCAGTGCAACACTTGCATGCAGCTTAGTAAAGCACCAGCGGAATCGCTGCTGAGTCTGTGGTCGTGGCCATCTAAACCATGGTCCAGGATCCACATCGACTTTGCAGGTCCTTTCCTGGGAAAGATGTTCTTAGTTGTTGTGGATGCTTATTCCAAATGAATAGAGTGTACAATCATGTCATCCAGCACATCCACAGCTACCATTGAGAGCCTTCGTGTCATGTTTGCTACACATGGTCTGCATGACATCGTTGTAAGCGACAACGGATCTTGCTTCACCAGTATGGAGTTTCAAGAGGTCATGAAACTCAATGGTATCAAACATGTGAGGTCAGCACCATTCAAACCCACATCTAATGGCCAAGCAGAGCGTGCAGTCCAAACCATCAAGCAGAGTATGAAACGTGTAACTCAAGGTTCACTGCAAACTCGCTTGTCACGCATATTGCTTAGTTATAGAACAAGACCCCATACGCTTACCGGGGTCTCCCCTGCTGCACTATTGATGAAGAGAGGTCTCAAGACCAGGCTCTCTCTTGTCCACCCTGACTTGAATAATCGTGTCGATTACTGATGTCAAAGTCAGCAAGGGTATCATGATGACGCTATCGTGCCACATGACATTTCTATCAATGATCCTGTGTATGTACTGAATTATAGTCAAGGTCCCAAATGGATTGCCAGTACTGTTATGGCCAAGGAGGGGAACAGAGTGTTTATCGTTAATCTCAAGAATGGACAGACATGCAGGAAACATGTCGATCAGATAAAGCTGCGGCACACGGATGAATCGTAACAGTCTGAGGAAGACACAATCAATGACCAACCAACCTACCCTCAGTCATCAGAGGACTCCGCTGTCATCAATGAATCTGGACTTTCAATCCCTGACATGGTCATTGCCACTCCCATCAGATCGACTACCCAGCCCCCAGTCATAGCAGACTCAGAACGCTCACCCAAGGCTGGAGTTGAACTGAGATGTTCAACTCGGGAGCGGAAACCCCCGGACTGTCTCAATTTGTAAAAAGACTGTTACTAATATCTTAAAGGGGGATATTGTCATGTATGTATGCTTGGGTTTACTAGCCACAAGGTGGCGCCACTGTCAGAGATCATTGGGCTGTGTGCACGTGTGTGCAGCCCAGGTATAAAAGGCCAGCCATCTTGTAATGTAATGACTTTGGGCCCTAATAAAGTAGAGCCATGTTTGTACCTGTTCGGAGTTTACAGTATTCAGTCTATTCAGTTATTGCATACACAACAGAACCATGTTTGACTTTTGCTCTCACTAAATCAGGGCGCTGAAGATTTCTGCTCAAATAAAATTGTTTACTGTAACTGCATTACTGGAACATTTACAGATAATTATTTGTTCTGTGGCTTTGTGACAATTAGTATTATTACTTTTAATTATTCCTTACCATTTCTCCAAGTTTTTCAACATGATGTGTCAGGTGTTGGAGTTGTTTCATCTGGTAGCACACCTCCTCATAAACATTAGCAGGTAACTGGTTCCCAGTAGGGTTTGAGAGCAGTGAGTTCCCTGTTGAAGAATCAATACTATACATGGATGAGCAGCTGCTTGGTGATATAGCCATTTCTTCACTTCCACATTCTAGGTCAGGTAGGGTTAAAGCAGATTCTGAGCTCCAGAAATTGTTTTGAAGGTCACACCTCACTTTCTCCAGAACATTCTCTGTACTGTGATGAGAAAGTTCCTCTGGCTTTTGGAACTTTGTCATTTCAGAGTGTTCTTTCTCCATCTGCCTTTCTGAATTCTGATAAACAGATTTAATCAAGTGCTGAAGATGGTTCTTGAATTCAGTCTCTCCATGAGTCTTCCATGTTTGAATAGGCATTGTACATCTGGGGTTGATATGAATTGCAGGAAAATTGGAAAATGAAGATGACTTCCTGTTGTTTAATTTTGGGGTTGGTTTTGAGGTGGAGCTGGAGCATCTTTTAGCACTGCGACACTTTTCCTGGTTAGAAGTTGAGAAGGCATTAGGAGAACAGTGGCGTTTCCCCATTTTTGAAGTCATTTTCACGTGATTTTCCATAAGAGTTCAATTATTCTGATTAGTTGTGTGAATATGGGCGGATGAAATATACAGTTTGAATGTTCTGCAAGAAATGAATGTAAATGCTTACTATTGGCAAAATGTGCACTTATTTCTAAAGCTAGTTAAAATGATGCTTGGAACAAGATATTTTGATTAAAACACATTTTATTGAACAAAGCTATTTATCAGCTAACGTGGCATCTTGGCTTCGCTCTGATACATCAGGTGCTAGTTTAGAAAAGTGCTGGGAATTTAGAATAACATTGCCTGGTAACTACTGATTATTGTTGTTTTTTTCTGCATACTCCAGGGAAAACATTTCAGTGGAAATAAAAACAATATTGTTTGCCACTGGTATATCACAAGAACAAAATGCAGTCACATGGTTGAACTGCCTGGAATTATGAGAAATTAGCAAAATGGGTGGGAATTTTAACTGCGAGGGGGATTCCAGTGAGAAACTAAGTTGGCGAGTTAATTTCCCTCCCACCTGCATCCATTCCTAACAGAAGTGCGACATCAACGGGAAGCGGTGGAAAATCACATGGCCCAGAGGCCGCCCGTTAACAACAGGTAAGTGGCGAGATTAGCTGACAGGCTATACCGTAGGTGGGGCGGAAGATTGCAGCAAGGGAGGCCTAAGCTTTCCTGGTAGGGTCTACAGGAGCTCCCACAAAGAAAGTAAAAATGATTTAAAACTTACCTTTGGGGCCCTCTCTGGTCCCAATCCTCTTTGCCACAGTTGGCCTGGCAGGAAACTCACTGTCGCTTGCTGTTCAGGCCGCCTAGTAAAATTTGCCACAGGGTCATGATGACATCATCGGTGTTATGTATTTATGCTTGGGGTCACTAGACACCGAGGGCGCCACTGTCAGAGGTCATTGGGCTGTATGCATGCGTACGCGGTCACTGGTATATAAGCACGGGTACCATGTCATGCGGGTTACTTTCGGCGCGAATAAAGTTGGATCAGGTTTGCACCTGAGGCAGTCTACAGTAACAAGTCTTTTGAGTCATTACATTCATTACATTTGGCGACAAGGTAACTTAAGAACCTTCGCATGTACAATGGGCACTATTGGAATTGTGGAGAGATTCGTGAATGGCGGGGATTAGGCGGATTTTATCGACTGCCTGGATCAGTATTTTGTGGCCAACAAAATGGAGGGAGAAGCTGATGCAATTTGGTGCAGGGCGGTTTTCCTCACCGTTTGTGGTCCAAAAATTTATGGCCTCATGAAGAATCTTCTCTCGCCCTTACGTCCAACGGACAAAGAATACGGGGATTTGTGTGCTTTGATGCGTGACTGTCTTAAGCCAAAAGAGGGGATCATCATCTCATGCTATCGCTTCTACACACATATTTGTGCTGAGAGCCAGGATGTGTCGGGATTCGTTGCCGACCTGCAACGTCTTGCTGAGCCGTGTAAGGTCGGGAACATGTTGGAAGACATGCTGTGAGATTTCTTCGTGATAGGCATCAACCATGATGTGATTCTTCGGAAGTTATTGGCCGAAGAGAAGCTGGATTTGAGCAAGGCCATCGCGACTGCCCAGGCGTGCATGACGACTGATGATAATTTGAGGCAGATATCATCGAAGAGTCGGAGCTCCACGGCAAGTACTGTAAAGATGATTGTGTCGTCATTTAGCAGAGCTGCTTATGACAGAGCCTAGTCGGCTGCTTAAGTGAAACCTGTAGCTGCTCAAAGTCCGCCAACTGGTACGAATCCGATTTCACCCTGTTGGCATTGTGGGGCCAATCATCGGCCTCATCAGCGTCGGTTTAAACAGTACTCCTGTAATGGCTGTTCGAAAGTGGGGCATCTGCAGAGAATGTGCCCACAACTAAACAAGTGTGCTGCCGCTCATCACATTGCTGATGATGACCAGTCCAATGCTGGCCTGGATACACAACCCGGGAAGGAAGTGTATGGTCTGTATTCGTTCTTGGGAAGGAGCCAGCCGATAATCGTTAATGTGAAGCTGAATGGTGTGCCTGTATCAATGGAGCTGGACACAGGTGCGAGTCAGTCGATAATGAGCCAAAGGACATTTGACAAGCTGTGGGACACTGAGGCTGTGAAGCCTAAGCTGAGTCCAGTCAATGCCAAGTTGCGTACTTAGACTAAGGAACTCATACCGGTGATTGGCAATGCAGTAGTCAAGGTGTCATATGACGGTGTGGTTCATGATCTACCATTATGGATCATCCCAGGTAATGGTCCAACGCTGTTGGGCAGGAATTGGCTCGAGAAAATCAAGTGGAATTGGAATGATATCAAAGCATTGCCATCGGTGGATGACACTTGGTGTGCTCAAGTGTTGAAGAAGTTTCCTTTTTTGTTTGAACCAGGCATTGGTAATTTTACTGGAGCCAAGGTGCAGATTCACCTGGATTCTGATGCAAGGCCTATCATAAAGCTCGGTCTGTTCCCTACATGATGAGGAAGAAGGTTGAAATTGAGCGCGACAGACTCCAATGTGAAGGGGTCATATCACCGGTCGAGTTTAACGAGTGGGCCAGTCCTATTGTTCCTGTGTTAAAGAGTGCTGGCACTGTCAGGATTTGTGGAGACTACAAGGTTACGATTAACCGATTTTCAAAACAGGATCAGTACCAGTTACCGAAGGCTGATGACCTGGTAGCCATGCTAGCTAGTGGAAAGTCGTTCACTAAACTGGATCTGATGTTGGCCTATATGACACAGGAGCTTGTCGACACTTTGAAGAAACTCACCTGCATCAACACCCATAAAGGACTGTTTGTCCACAACAGGTGTCCTTTTGGAATTCGTTCGGCTGCAGCCATATTTCAGAGGAATATGGAGAATCTACTGAAGTCCGTTCCTAGAACTGTCGTGTTTCAAGATGACATTCTGGTCACAGGTCCTGGCACTACTGAACATCTGAACAATCTTGAAGAAGTCCTACATCGTCTGGACAAAGTGGGACTCAGGCTGAAATGTTGGAAGTGTGTCTTCATGGCACCTGAAGTTGAATTCCTGGGGAGGAAGATTGCTGCTATGGAATCAGGCCTACTGATTCGAAAACCAAGGCCATCAAAAATGCACCCAGACCTCAGGATGTGACGGAGCTGCTTTCCTTCCTTGGGCTATTCAACTACTTTTGTAATTTCTTACCCAGATTGAGCACTTTGTTAGAGCCACTACACATGCTACTCAGAAAAGGCGACAACTGGGTCTGGGGTGTGTCTCAAGATAGAGCCTTTGAGAAAGCTAAGAATCTGCTCTGTTCAAACAAGTTGCTTGTTCATTATGATCCGTGTAAGCATCTTGTATTGGCCTGTGATGCTTCATCATATGGGATTGGCTGTGTACTCCAACAAGCAAATGAGTCGGGTAAGCTACAACCTGTTGCGTATGCTTTGAGAAGTTTGTCAAAGGCAGAAAGAGCTTACAGCATAGTAGAAAAAGAAGCTTTAGCCTGTGTGTATGGGGTCAAAAAGATGCATCAGTACATATTTGGTCTTCGTTTTGAACTCGAAACGGATCACAAGCCACTCATTTCATTGTTTTCGGAAAACAAAGGTATTAATACCAATGCATCGCCCCATATCCATTGGTGGGCATTGACATTGTCTGCCTATGATTATGTTATTCATCATAGACCTAACACTGAGAATTGTACCGATGCATTGAGTCGTCTGCCGTTGCCCACAACTGAGGTGGAGGCGCCTCAACCTGCAGATCTACTGTTGGTAATGGATGCTTTTGAGAGTGAAGGAACTCCTGTCACTGCTCAACAAATTAGGATCTGGATCAGCCATGACCCTATTTTATCGGTTGTGAAACATTGTGTCCTCAGTGGTGATTGGTCTGCAATACCTATGAAAATGTGTGATGAGACCAAACCTTACAACCGTTGCAAAGATGATCTGTCCATTCAGTCAGATTGTTTACTATGGGGCAATAGTGTTGTTGTGCCTAAGAAAGGTAGAGAAAAATTTGTATGTGAACTACATAGCACTCATCCCGGTATTGTCATGATGAAAGCCATTGCTAGAGCTCATGTATGGTGGCTTGGAATTGACTCTGATCTGGAATCATGTGTGCATCAGTGCAATACTTGCATGCAGCTTAGTAAAGTACAAGTGGAATCTCCGCTGTCTTTGGGTCGTGGCCAGCTAAACCATGGTCGAGGATCCACATCGATTTTGCGGGCCCTTTCCTGGGAAAGATGTTTTTTGTTGTGGTGGATGCATATTCAAAGTGGATAGAGTGTATTATTATGTCATCCAGTACGTCTACAGCTACTATTGAGAGCCTTTGTGTCATGTTTGCTACTCATGGTTTGCCTGACATTGTTGTGAGTGACAACGAATCTTGCTTCACAAGTCTGGAGTTTCAACAGTTCATGAAACTCAATGGTATTAAACATGTGAGGTCAGCACCATTCAAGCCTGCTTCTAATGGTCAAGCAGAGTGTGCTGTTCAAACGATCAAGCAGAGTATGAAATGTGTAACTCAGGATTCACTGCAAACTCGCTTGTCCTGTATACTGCTCATTTACAGGACAGACCTCATACGCTTATTGGGGTCTCCCCTGCTGAACTACTGATGAAAAGAAATCTCAAGACCAAGCTCTCTCTTGTTCATCCCGATTTGAATGATCGTGTTGAAATGTCAAGGTCAGCAAGAGTATCATGATCGGGCGAGTGTGTCACGTGACATCTCTGTCAACGATCCGGTTTATGTACTGAACTATGGTCAAGGTCCAAAGTGGATCGCTGGTACTGTCACAACCACGGAGGGTAACAGAGTGTTTATTGTCGTGCTCAAGAATGGGCAAACATGCAGGAAGCATGTTGATCAGATAAAACTGCGGCACACGGATGAACTGGAACCGCTTAAGGAAGATGCAGTCAGTGACCAACCAACCAATGTTCATTCATCAGAGGACTTTGCTATCATTATTGAAACTGGACCTCCAGTATCTGATGTGGTCATTACCACTCCAATCAGATCGGTTACTCAGCCTTCAGTCACAACTGACTCAGATCGCTCACCTAGAACTGAAGTTGAACTGAGATGATCAACTCGTGAGCGGAAAGTCCCAGACCATATTAATTTGTAAAAAAGACTGATATTAAGATCTTGAAAGGGGATGTTGTTATGTATTTATGCTTGGGGTCACCAGACACCAGGGGGCGCCACTGTTGAAGGTCATCGGGCTGTATGCGCGCATGCGCGGTCACTGGTATATAAGCACGGGTACCATGTCACGCGGGTTACTTTGAACGCGAATAAAGTTAGATCAGGTTTACACCTGAGGCAGTTTACAGTAACAAGTCTTTTGAGTCATTACATTCATTACAATCGGGACCTGACATGCATTGGTCGGGTATCACTGCCATCTCCTCAGGGGAGCAGGGGAAAAATGGAATATGTCAGCTTTCAACATCTCTAGGGCATATAAGTAACTTTAACTGACCCCCAGCCAGTTTCTGCCAGGCGTTTAGGGTTAAAATCACCCCTAATATATAGTGTGAAATGAAAATTAAAAAGTGATGTATACAAGATACAATGACAAAGTGACAGACATAGAGTCACAATAGCAAGGGATCACAATGTGAAAGTGACTGATGCAGAGTCACAATTAAAATGTGCAACAGAATATGTCACAGTATGAAAGGATCAAAAACTTTACTCACAGTTATCCATTCGGATTACCTGTGGAGATACTTAACAGATACAGCATGTCATGATGTATCTATATCTTATTTTATTTATTATAGAGAAAGGGGCTATGTTCACAACCTAAACCATGACATTTCCCAGCACACAGATACTGAAGACAACACTGTGTTTTACACCAACCAAGTTGCATAACTTAAATATATGTTGCAGTGGGGAGACTTTCAACTTGCGACCAAAATGGGTGCCAAGTGAGCAGGGTGTCCGTGTAACTTGCCAGTGATGTCAGCATGAGGCACAAACCCTTTTCAGGTTCATTCCCCATTTAGATTTGATTGACGAGCTATCAGTGTGAATCATGCTAGTAATTGGACAACTCGCTTATTGGGCAGGGGGAGCAATTTTGGACAGGCCCAATGCCAGTTTCTGGTCATTTGCACCTCTTATAAGGAAGGTGCAGTGCTCATTGTGGAGCTCGATTGAAGGTTGCATTGGTACTGGAAGGCACAACATGTTGATTGGGAGTGCACACAGATTCTTCAACAATACCTAGGAAGCTTTAGTGGAGGAAGCAATGAGAAGGAAAAATATCCTATTTCTAACAGAGGAGAAGGGTTCTTTACCATACTGTGAGGGAAGGGTGATTAGAGATGGCTGAGTATGTAAATGTTAGAGGTTTAGCCCCCTCAGACCTGGAAGCAGTGGAAAAAACCTGATCTGGGTTACTGAGGTGAGACTTCCATTAGCAGTCTTGATATTATCAGCATAGCCCTGTACCACTTTACTGTATCAGCATCAATTAAAATCTTAACCTCCCCCACTACACTTCTCTCATCCAATCATTGCTACACCCTTCAATGACCCATCTCCTGCTGCCACTTCCAAATACTGCTCTCACTATTCATGCTCTCCCTTACACACATCTGATGCTTTATCATAATACCAGACAAACTATTCTACCCTCAACCCTCTCCATTACTTAATTAAAAAAACTCATTCAAATTAGTCAAACATGATTTGCCCTTAACTAATCGGTGCTGGTTTTTGTATATTAACCCATAATTTTCTAAGTTCCAATTAATTTGTCCCGCATTATTGTCTCTAAAAGTTTCCCCACCAAAGCTCTAACTTTGGATGTCCTTCTTTTCCTCCTCGTGGGAATGTGTCTAGTCTGTACCCAAACTATCTCCCTATTTGAAGGTCTCCAAATGGTGTCAATTGCTAAAGTAGCTGCTATGGATATCCTGGGCAGAGTGAGAGCAAGAGCTGTTGCAAAGGACAAGGCAGGTGGAAGAATGTCACAGGGTGCTTGGCCCTATAAACATCCATTTCTCTTATCATTTAACGACCTTCCTCATTCAACCTACATTACAGCCTGTAGTGAGCAACCAATGTTTTCAAACAATTTCCTGAAGCTAAAGCTACTAAACCCGTTCACCCATCACCCCTGTGCTCACATTGGCTCCTGGTCCACCAAAGCCCCAATTTTAAAATTCTTATCCTTGTGTTCAAATCCCTCCATGGCCTCGCCCCTCCTTATCTCTGTAATCTCCTCCAACCTTACAACCCTCTGAGAACTCTGTGTTCCTCCAATTCTGGCCTCTTGTGCATATCTGACTTCTTTTGCTCCAACATTGCCAGCTGTGTCTTCGGCCGTCTAAGTCATAGTGCTCTGGAATTCCCTCCCCAAACCTATATAAATGCAAGTCATTGTTGTTGTAATATTGCTCTCCAATAACAGTGTATCTCCAATAGCTACTTAACAGTAGCTAAAATTGTTATAAGTTTCTGGTCCTGTGACGCACCATATTAGTGTCTTGGAACATCCAGATTTGGATTTCAGTCTCGGCTGTTATTTGCACTGTAGCTTCCTCCTCGAGTACTCACCAAAAGAGATAGAGTGGTGACTAGACAGAAGGAATAAATATCAACAGGGGTTTTAGAGTTGCATTGAAGCTCCACAACACAAACAGGAATAAAGATGGAATTTTTAAAACAAAATTTATAGTAATATTTTAATTCAAAGAAAATTATTAATAAAAATACTCACACAAACTAAAAATAAATATTAATAATGTTAAAGGTATAACTAAGCATATAAAACATTACCTCAAATTGTAGTAATTATGAGAATTAGTCAGCTGTTCACACAGAATGTTTTCCTGCAACTAAGGACAACAGTAATAATATTACATTTGTTTCTTAGCAAATTAGTTCTAAGATGATGTCATAACATAAACTGCTGATGATATCATGAGAGTATTTATGACATCACATTAAAGGGCTGAAATTGCTTTCCGCCCCAAACAGGGCGCAGCTACTGGTTTTTTTAGTGGATTCACCGTCCCAATCAATGGGGCGGTGTTTTGTGCGGTTTTGCCCTCTTTTTCCCTCCGGCAGTGTCGGGACGATGAAGTGGGGCTGTGACGGGACGGAAGTTGTGGATGAGCGGGGCGGATGCCAGCGGTCTCATGAGTGCCGTGCTGACCATGTTAGCGCAACGCTTATGACGTCAGCGCGACACAGATGTGCCACGTAGCGCTGACGCGCCACAACGTCCCTCCCCTTCTGTTAAAGGGGAGGGCCGCTGCGACCTCTGCAGCCACTTCAGTGGCACCCACTGGGCCACCAGGAAGGTTTCGGCCGGGCCAGTGGCCCAAGAGGAGATGCCGGGCTGCCTGTTGGTGGCCCGACTGAAACCATGGGCACCATTGTTGGGCCGACCTGGCAATCCGCTGACAATTAAAATAAGATGGCGTCTGTGTCAGCGCGCCCTCCCCTTTAAGGGTGGACAAGTCGCCCAGGCACACACAGCTTCCCGTAGGAGAAAGCTGACAGTGGCAGTGACTGGCAGCCAATCCGCTCCCGTGGTGCAATTCCGCGCAGGGCAATTCCCCATGAGGTAATTTCCCGCGCTGGGCAGAAAGCGGGTCACCGCCGGGAGGTGTGGGGTCGGCGTGTGCCCAACAGGGCAGCAGCACGGACAGCGCGGAAACCCGTTCTCGCTGCTCCCGTCCCAGGGGCAATTTAGAGCAGGTCAACCCATCCGTCTGCCCCCGTCGGTAAGGCCGATGCACTCCTCTTCGAGGTGGTAATGGAGCATGGGGGGGGGGGGGGAGGGGGCGCAATTCTGGGACCTAAATGTTTTTAAAAAGTACGTGACTGCTGCCAACGAACCGGAAGTAGTTGTGCATGCGCAGTTCCAATGTTTATTTTGTTTGTTGTCGCTAGACTTCCCAGAATGAGGAATAAAGAGGTGGATTTCAAGAATTCTGTTAGAACCGTTAATTTTAAATAAGGACACGACTGCTGACAACGAACTGGAAGCGTTCTGCATATGCACGCTGCTGGTTCGTCATGGGACCAGGTTCGCTAAAAAAAAATGTAAATCCAGGAAGGGAGACGATGTTGTAGAGAAAGCTGTGAAAATTTTAAAAAGCCATGAAGGGAGCGGGCTGGTGAAAAATCCAGGAAATTTTTGAAAATTCGTGAACATAAGAACATAAGAAATAGGAGTTGAGCCTGCTCTGCCATTCAATAAGATCATGGCTGATCTGATCTTGGCCTCAACTCCACTTTCCTGCCTCTTCCCCATAACCCTTGACTCCCCTATCATTCAAAAACCTGTCTATTTCTACATTAAATATATTCAAAGACCCAGCCTCAACAGCTCTCTGAAGTAGAAAAAGCCAAAGATTCACGACCTTCTGAGAGAAGAAATTCCTCCTTATCTCCGTTTTAAATGGGTGGCCCCTTATTCTGAAACTATGCCCCTTAGTTCTAGATTCCAACACGAGGCAAAATGTCTTCTCTGCATCTACTCTGTCAAGCCCCCACATAATCTTATATGTTTCAATAAGATCACCTCTCATTCTTCTAAACTCCAATGAGTATAGGCCCAACCTGCTCAACCTTTCTTCATAAGACAACCCCATCATCTCAAGAATCAACCTCGTGAACCTTCTCTGAACTGCCTCCAATGCAAGTGTATCTCTCCTTAAATAAGGAGACCAAAATTGTACGCAGTATTCTAGGTCTCACCAATACCCTGTATAGTTGTAGCAAGACTTCCCTACATTTATACTCCAGCCCCTTTGCAATAAAGGCCAACATTCCATTTGCCTTCCTAATTACTTGCTGTACCTGCATACTAACCTTTAGGGCTAGAACCTCCACTTTTTTTGCATACTGAACGCCCATTTTACCACTGAAATGATGTATAACACCCATATATCGCCCATTTTGGCACAAATGGAAACTGACAGACATTTTTAGGAAACTTATCATCGAGCGTTACATTCCCCATGTGCTTAACGTCGAGAAAAAATATTACCACCCGCCCACTTTTTTAGGCGGAATCATCAGAATGGGCGAAATCAACGCCCAGCGTCACTTTCCACACGGAATTAACGCCGAGATTCAATAATACTGCCTGGCCACTTTTTTTTGTCGTAAAGAGCACATTTGGCGAAATTAACGCCCAGCAGATCGCCCACTGTCACTTTCACCACCTCGCACACTTATCGCCCACAATATTGCTCACCCAAAAAACCGCCCAGAAAAAGTGGAACTGTTCTGAATGAACGCCAGCGGTGTGGGTGACATTTGCTAAATCGCAGGTGATTGCATTAACTCTGGAGTTCTTCTCAGGTGAAGTGACCATCTCAGCAGACATATTTTCAGACTCTGCACTATTGGGGGTTTACTCTAGGTGTATTTTAGTGGGGAAATCATTGCTTCTGATCAATTGCTATGATACTTTTAATGCAATGGGGCCAGCCATTTCTCAGCCTGCATCGATTAATACGCAGATGCTGCAGAATGCAGATGGCTCAATGTGTCATGCACATCATTATTTCTCCAATTTAAGACATGCAAGAATGAGGAGGAGGGCCAGACCATACACACCCCGCACGTACAAGGAAAAAAGGTCTTACCTCGACGTGTCCGACCACACCTGCCTTCGGAGACTGCGCTTCCACAAGGTGGTGATCAATGAAATATGTGAGCTCATCAGGCCACATACGCAGCCTGTCATCAGGACATCAGTGTCGGTCAAAGTCAAGGTCACCGCGGCACTGTCTTTCTACGCGTCCAGTTCCTTTTGGGCCTCCGCGGTCGAGATTTGCACTCTGTCTCACCATGCCATCAATCGCTGCATTAGACAGGTCAAGGAGGCCCTGAACGTGAGAAAGATGGACTTTATCAGCTTCCCCATGACCACGGAGGCTCAGACTGACAGGGCTGGAGCATTCTACCACATTGCTCAGTTCCCCAGGGTGCAGGGAGCTATACAGTGCACTCACATCACCATGCGGCCACCTTCTCAGGACCCGGAGCTTTTTCGTAATACAAAAGGATTTGACTCCCTGAAGGTCCAACTTGTTGTTGACCTGTCATGTATGTATGCTTGGGTTTACTAGCCACCAGGTGGCGCCACTGTCGGAGGTCATTGGGCTGTGCGCACGTGTGTGTGGCCCAGGTATAAAAGGCCAGCCATCTTGTAATGTAATCACTTTGGGCCCTAATAAAGTAGAGCCAGGTTTGTACCTGTTCAGAGTTTACAGTATTCAGTCTATTGAGTTATTGCATACACAACATTTGGTGACGAGGTAACAAGAACCTTCGCATGCAAAAATGAGCACAATTGGAATTCTGGAGTGATTCGTGGCGGGAGAAGATTGGGCAGACTTTGTAGCCCGCTTGAACCAGTACTTCGTGGCCAACAAAATGGAGAAAGAGACAGACGCAGTTCGGCGCCGGGCGGTCCTCCTCACGGTTTGCGGTCCGAAAATCGATGGACTCAAAGAATCTCCTCTCGCCCTTAAGTCCAACGGACAAGGACTATGAAACATTGTGTGCTCTGGTATGTGATCATCTCAAACCAGATGAAGGCATCATCATCTCAAGATATCGATTCTATACGCACGGTCGTTCTGAGGGCCAGGATGTATCGGAATTCGTTGCTGACCTAAGACGAATAGTTGGACGGTGTAAGTTCTAAACTGCATTGGCAGACATGCTGCGGGACTCCTTTGTAATCGGCATCAACCACGAGGTGATCCTGCATCAGCTACTAGTGATGGAGGCGCTGGATTTGAGCAAGGCCATAGCGATTGCCCAATTATGCATGACGATGGACAAAAGCTTAAAGCAGATTGACTCTGGATCAGTTCCTATGGAGTGGAGGGTAGCCAATGTAACCCCACTTTTTAAAAAAGGAGGGAGAGAGAAAACAGGGAATTATAGACCGGTCAGCCTGACCTCAGTAGTGGGTAAAATGATGGAATCAATTATTAAGGATGTCATAGCAGTGTATCTGGAAAATGGTGACATGATAGGTCCAAGTCAGCATGGATTTGTGAAAGGGAAATCATGCTTGACAAATCTTCTGGAATTTTTTGAGGATGTTTCCAGTAAAGTGGACAAAGGAGAACCAGTTGATGTGGTATATTTGGACTTTCAGAAGGCTTTCGACAAGGTCCCACACAAGAGATTAATGTGCAAAGTTAAAGCACATGGGATTGGGGGTAGTGTGCTGACGTGGATTGAGAACTGGTTGTCAGACAGGAAGCAAAGAGTAGGAGTAAACGGGTACTTTTCAGAATGGCAGGCAGTGACTAGTGGAGTGCCGCAAGGTTCTGTGCTGGGGCCCCAGCTGTTTACATTGTACATTAATGATTTAGACGAGGGGATTAAATGCAGTATCTCCAAATTTGCGGATGATACTAAGTTGGGTGGCAGTGTGAGCTGCGAGGAGGATGCTATTAGGCTGCAGAGTGACTTGGATAGGTTAGGTGAGTGGGCAAATGCATGGCAGATGAAGTATAATGTGGATAAATGTGAGGTTATCCACTTTGGTGGTAAAAACAGAGAGACAGACTATTATTTGAATGGTGACAGATTAGGAAAAGGGAAGGTGCAACGAGACCTGGGTGTCATGGTACATCAGTCATTGAAGGTTGGCATGCAGGTACAGCAGGCGGTTAAGAAAGCAAATGGCATGTTGGCCTTCATAGCGAGGGGATTTGAATACAGGGGCAGGGAGGTGTTGCTACAGTTGTACAGGGCCTTGGTGAGGCCACACCTGGAGTATTGTGTACAGTTTTGGTCTCCTAACTTGAGGAAGGACATTCTTGCTATTGAGGGAGTGCAGCGAAGGTTCACCAGACTGATTCCCGGGATGGCGGGACTGACCTATCAAGAAAGATTGGATCAATTGGGATTGTATTCACTGGAGTTCAGAAGAATGAGAGGGGACCTCATAGAAACGTTTAAAATTCTGACGGGTTTAGACAGGTTAGATGCAGAAAGAATGTTCCCAATGTTGGGGAAGTCCAGAACCAGGGGTCACAGTCTGAGGATAAGGGGTAAGCCATTTAGGACCGAGATGAGGAGAAACTTCTTCACCCAGAGAGTGGTGAACCTGTGGAATTCTCTACCACAGAAAGTAGTTGAGGCCAATTCACTAAATATATTCAAAAGGGAGTTAGATGAAGTCCTTACTACTCGGGGGATCAAGGGTTATGGCGAAAAAGCAGGAAGGGGGTACTGAAGTTTCATGTTCAGCCATGAACTCATTGAATGGCGGTGCAGGCTAGAAGGGCTGAATGGCCTGCTCCTGCACCTATTTTCTATGTTTCTATGTTTCTATATCATTGGAAAATCAGAACTCGGCAAGTACTATAAACAAGATAGTATCGTTGTTTGGCAGAGCTGCATATGGCAGGGCCTACCCAACTGCGTACATGAAACCTGTGGCTGCTCAAAAGTCTGCCAACGGGAAGGAATCCGATATCACCGTGTTGGCGTTGTGGAGGAAATCATCGGCATCATCAATCTCAGTTTAAACAGGATATTTGTAAAGGCAGTTCAAGAGTGGGGCATCTCCAGCGCATGTGTCCACAACTGAGCAAGAATGCTGCGATATACCACATGGAGGATGATGACCAGTTTAGCGCGGATCCGGATATGCAATCCGAGATACCAGAGGAGGAAGTGTATGGACTGTATTCACTCCTAACAAAGAGCCAACCGATAATGATTAATGTAAAACTTAATGGTGTGTCGGTATCGATGGAATTGGACACGGGTGCGAGTCAATCAATAATAAACCAGAGGACATTCGACAGGCTGTGGGATACTAAGGCTGTGAAGCCCAAGCTGAGTCCCAGTCAATGCCAAGATGCGTATGTACACTAAAGAGCTCATAACGGTGATTGGCAGTGCAGCAATCAAGGTGTCTTATGATGGTGCGGTTCACGATTTACCGTTATGGATTGTTCAAGGCTTTTGACAAGGTCTCGCACAAGAGATTAGAAACATAGAAACATAGAAAATAGGTGCAGGAGCAGGCCATTCAGCCCTTCTAGCCTGCACCGCCATTCAATGAGTTCATGGCTGAACATGAAACTTCAGTACCCCCTTCCTGCTTTCTCGCCATAACCCTTGATCCCCGAGTAGTAAGGACTTCATCTAACTCCCTTTTGAATATATTTAGTGAATTGGCCTCAACTACTTTCTGTGGTAGAGAATTCCACAGGTTCACCACTCTCTGGGTGAAGAAGTTTCTCCTCAGCTCGGTCCTAAATGGCTTACCCCTTATCCTCAGACTGTGACCCCTGGTTCTGGACTTCCCCAACATTGGGAACATTCTTCCTGCATCTAACCTGTCTAAACCCGTCAGAACTTTAAACGTTTCTATGAGGTCCCCTCTCATTCTTCTGAACTCCAGTGAATACAAGCCCAGTTGATCCAGTCTTTCTTGATAGGTCAGTCCCGCCATCCCGGGAATCAGTCTGGTGAATCTTCGCTGCACTCCCTCAATAGCAAGAATGTCCTTCCTCAAGTTAGGAGACCAAAACTGTACACAATACTCCAGGTGTGGCCTCACCAAGGCCCTGTACAACTGTAGCAACACCTCCCTGCCCCTCCCCTCGCTATGAAGGCCAACATGCCATTTGCTTTCTTAACCGCCTGCTGTACCTGCATGCTAACCTTCAATGACTGATGTACCATGACACCCAGGTCTCGTTGCACCTTCCCTTTTCCTAATCTGTCACCATTCAGATAATAGTCTGTCTCTCTGTTTTTACCACCAAAGTGGATAACCTCACATTTATCCACATTATACTTCATCTGCCATGCATTTGCCCACTCACCTAACCTATCCAAGTCACTCTGCAGCCTAATAGCATCCTCCTCGCAGCTCACACTGCCACCCAACTTAGTGCCATCCGCAAATTTGGAGATACTGCATTTAATCCCCTCGTCTAAATCATTAATGTACAATGTAAACAGCTGGGGCCCCAGCACAGAACCTTGCGGCACCCCACTAGTCACTGCCTGCCATTCTGAAAAGTACCCGTTTACTCCTACTCTTTGCTTCCTGTCTGACAACCAGTTCTCAATCCACGTCAGCACACTACCCCCAATCCCCAATCCCATGTGCTTTAACTTTGCACATTAATCTCTTTTGTGGGACCTTGTCGAAAGCCTTCTGAAAGTCCAAATATACCACATCAACTGGTTCTCCTTTGTCCACTTTACTGGAAACATCCTCAAAAAATTCCAGAAGATTTGTCAAGCATGATTTCCCTTTCACAAATCCATGCTGACTTGGACCTATCATGTCACCATTTTCCAGATGCACTGCTATGACATCCTTAATAATTGATTCCATCATTTTACCCACTACTGAGGTCAGACTGACCGGTCTATAATTCCCTGTTTTCTCTCTCCCTCCTTTTTTAAAAAGTGGGGTTACATTGGCTACCCTCCACTCAATAGGAACTGATCCAGAGTCAATGGAATGTTGGAAAATGACTGTCAATGCATCCGCTATTTCCAAGGCCACCTCCTTAAGTACTCTGGGATGCAGTCCATCAGGCCCTGGGGATTTATCGGCCTTCAATCCCATCAATTTCCCCAACACAATTTCCCGACTAATAAAGATTTCCCTCAGTTCCCCCTCCTTACTAGACCCTCTGACCTCTTTTATATCCGGAAGGTTGTTTGTATCCTCCTTAGTGAATACCGAACCAAAGTACTTGTTCAATTGGTCTGCCATTTCTTTGTTCCCCGTTATGACTTCCCCTGATTCTGACTGCAGGGGACCTACGTTTGTCTTTACTAACCTTTTTCTCTTTACATACCTATAGAAACTTTTGCAATCCACCTTAATGTTCCCTGCAAGCTTCTTCTCGTACTCCATTTTCCCTGCCCTAATCAAACCCTTTGTCCTCCTCTGCTGAGTTCTAAATTTCTCCCAGTCCCCAGGTTCGCTGCTATTTCTGGCCAATTTGTATGCCACTTCCTTGGCTTTAATACTATCCCTGATTCCCTAGATAGCCACGGTTGAGCCACCTTCCCTTTTTTATTTTTACGCCAGACAGGAATGTACAATTGTTGTAATTCATCCATGCGGTCTCTAAATGTCTGCCATTGCCCATCCACAGTCAACCCCCTAAGTATCATTCGCCAATCTATCCTAGCCAATTCACGCCTCATACCTTCAAAGTTACCCTTCTTTAAGTTCTGGACCATGGTCTCTGAATTTACTGTTTCATTCTCCATCCTAATGCAGAAATCCACCATATTATGGTCACTCTTCCCCAAGGGGCCTCGCACAATGAGATTGCTAATTAATCCTCTCTCATTACACAACACCTAATCTAAGATGGCCTCCCCCCTAGTTGGTTCCTCAACATATTGGTCTAGAAAACCATCCCTTATGCACTCCAGGAAATCCTCCTCCACCGTATTGCTTCCAGATTGGTGTACAAAATCAAAGCGCATGGTACTGGGGGTAATATACTGACATGGATAGAGGACTGGTTGGCAGACAGGAAGCAGAGAGTCAGGATAAACGGGTCCTTTTCAGAATGGCAGGCACTGATTAGTGGGGTGCCGCAGGGCTCAGTGCTAGGACCCCAGCTCTTTACAATATACATTAATGATTTGGATGAAGGAATAGAGTGTAATATCTCCAAGTTTGCAGATAACACTAAACTGGGTGGCAGTGTGAGCTGTGAGGAGGATGCTAAGAGGCTGCAGGGTGACTTGGACAGATTAGGTGAGTGGGCAAATACATGGCAGATGCAGTATAATGTGGATAAATGTGAGGTTATCCATTTTGGGGGCAAAAACATGAAGGCAGAATATTATCTGAATGGCAGCAGACTAGAAAAAGGGGAGGTGCAACGAGACCTGGGTGTCATGGTTCATCAGTCACTGAAAGTGGGCACGCAGGTACAGCAGGCGGTAAAGAAGGCAAATGGTATGTTGGCCTTCATAGCTAGGGGATTTGAATATAGGAGCAGGGAGGTCTTACTGCAGTTGTACAGGGCCTTAGTGAGGCCTCACCTGGAATATTGTGTTCAGTTTTGGTCTCCTAGTCTGAGGAAGGACGTTCTTGCTATTGAGGGAGTGCAGCGAAGGTTCACCAGACTGATTCCAGGGATGGCTGGGCTGTCATATGAGGAGAGACTGGATCAACTGGGCCTTTATTCACTGGCGTTTAGAAGGATGAGAGGGGATCTCATAGAAACATATAAGATTCTGACGGAACTGGACAGGTTAGATGCGGGATGAATGTTCTCGATGTTGGTGAAGTCCAGAACCAGGGGACATAGTCTTAGGATAAGGGGCAGGCCATTTAGGACTGAGATGAGGAGAAACTTCTTCACTCAGAGAGTTGTTGACTTGTGGAATTCCCTGCCGCAGAGAGTTGTTGATGCCAGTTCATTGGATATATTCAAGAGGGAGTTAGATATGGCCCTTACGGTTAAGGGGATCAAGAGGTATGGAGAGAAAACAGGAAAGGGGTACTGCAGGAATGATCAGCCATGATCTTATTGAATGGCGGTGCAGGCTCGAAGGGCTGAATGGCCTACTCCTGCACCTATTTTCTATGTTTCTATGTTTCCAGGCAATGTTCCAACGCTGTTCGGCAGGAACTGGTTCGAAAAAAATCAAATCGAACTGGAACGATATCAAAGCGTTGTCGTCGGAGGAGGATACTCCATGTGCTCAAGTGCTGAGCAAGTTCCCCTCACTGTTTGAACCAGGCATCGACAATTTCACATGAGCCAATGTGCAGATCCACGTGGACTCAGATGCAAGACCCATCCATCATAAAACTCGGGTAGTTCCGTACATGATGAAGGAGAAGGTCAAAATCGAACTGGATAGACTCCATCATGGAGGGGTCATATCACCAGTCGAATTTAACGAATGGGCCAGCCCCATTGTTCCCATGTTGAAAAGTGATGGCACTGTCAGGACTTGTGGAGACTACAAGGTTACGATCAACTGAGTTTCGAAACAGGATCAATACCTGTTACCGAAGGCTGATGACCTGTTTGTAATGCTAGCCGGGGGGAAGTTGTTCACAAAACTGGATCTGACGTTGGCCTACATGACACAGGCGCTGGTCGACACGTTGAAGAAACTTACGTGCATCGACACTCATAAACATAGAAACATAGAAACATAGAAAATATGTGCGGGAGTAGGCCATTCGGCCCTTCGAGCCTGCACCGCCTTGCAATGAGTTCATGGCTGAACATGCAACCTCAGTACCCCATTCCTGCTTTCTCGCCATACCCTTTGATCCCCCTAGTAGTAAGGACTACATCAAACTCCTTTTTGAATATATTTAGTGAATAAAGGACTGTTTATCTACAACAGGTGCCCTTTTGGAATTCGCTCGGCTGCAGCCATATTTCAGAGGAACATGGAGTGTCTGCTAAGTCCCTCCCCAGAACCGTCGTGTTCCAAGATGACATCCTGGTCATAGGTCGTGACACCGCCGAACATCTAAACAACCTGGAAGAGGTTCTACATTGTCTGGACAAAGTAGGACTCAGACCAAAACGCTCGAAGTGCGTCTTCATGGCACCAGAAGTCAAATTCCTGGGGAGGAAAATTGCTGCTGACAGTATCAGGCCCACGGACTCGAAAACCAAAGCCATCAAAAATGCACCCAAGCCTCAGAATGTGATAGAGCTGCGTTCAGTCCTTGGTCTACTCAACTACTTCGTTAATTTCTTACCTGGATTGAGCACCTTATTAGAGCCACTGCACTGCTAAGAAAAGGCGACAACTGGGTTTGGGATGCATCGCAAGATAGAGCTTTTGAGAAAGCTACTAATCTGCTTTGCTCTAACAAGCTGCTGGTACATTATGATCCGTGTAAGCGTCTAGTATTGGCCTGTGATGCTTCATCATATGGAGTTGGTTGCGTGCTCCAACAAGCTAATGAGTCGGGTAAATTACAAACTGTTGCATATGATTCAAAAAGTTTGTCAAAGGCGGAAATAGCCTACAGCATGGTAGAGAAAGAAGCACTAGCCTGTGTGTATGGGGTTAAAAGGATGCATCAGTACCTGTTTGGTCTTCTGTTTGAACTGGAAACAGATCGAAGCCACTCATTTAATTGTTTTCGAAAAACAAAGGTATCAATACCAATGCATCATCCCGCATCCAGAGGTGGGCGCTGACATTATCTGCCTATGATTATGACATTCGCCATAGACATGGCACTGAGAATTGTGCCGATGCATTGAGCCGTCTGCCGTTGCCCACACCAGAGGTGGAAACGCCACAACTGGCAGACCTACTGTTAATCATGGATGCTTTTGAAATTGAAGGAACCCCTGTTACGGCCCAACAAGTTAAGACTTGGATCAGCCAGGACCCGATATTATCGGTTGTGAAACGTTGTATCCTTAGTGGTGATTGATCTGCCATTCCCAAGCAAATGTGTGAGGAGACCAAACCTATATCCATCGCAGAGAGGAACTATCCATTCAGTCAAATTGTTTAATAGAAACATAGAAAATAGGTGCAGGAGTAGGCCATTCAGCCCTTCGAGCCTGCACCACCATTTAATGAGTTCATGGCTGAACATGCAACTTCAGTACCCCATTCCTGCTTTCTCGCCATACCCCTTGATCCCCCTAGTAGTAAGGACTTCATCTAACTCCTTTTTGAATATATTTAGTGAATTGGCCTCAACAACTTCCTGCCATAGAGAATTCCACAGGTTCACCACTCTCTGGGTGAAGAAGTTACTGTGGGGTAATCGTGCTGTTATGCCCAAGAAAGGCATGATCTACATAGCACGCATCCCAGTATTATCATGATGAAAGCCATTGCCAGTTCTCATGTATGGTGGCCTGGAATTGACTCTGATCTGGAATCATGTGTGCATCAGTGCAACACTTGCATGCAGCTTAGTAAAGCACCAGAGGAATCGCCGCTGAGTCTGTGGTCGTGGCCATCTAAACCATGGTCCAGGATCCACATCGACTTTACAGGTCCCTTCTTGGGAAAGATGTTCTTAGTTGTGGTGGATGCTTATTCCAAGTGGACAGCTACCATTGAGAGCCTTCATGTTTGCTACGCATGGTCTGCCTGACATCGTTGTAAGCGACAACGGATCTTGTTTCACCAGTATGGAGTTTCAAGAGTTCATGAAACTCAATGGTATCAAACATGTGAGGTCAGTACCATTCAGACCCACATCTAATGGACAAGCAGAGCGTGCAGTCCAAACCACCAAGCAGAGTATGAAACGTGTAACTCAAGGTTCACTGCAAACTCACTTGACACGCATATTGCTTAGTTACAGTTCAAGACCCCATATGCTTCCCGGGGTCTCCCCTGCTGAACTATTTATGAAGAGAGGTCTCAAGACCAGGCTATCTCTTGTCCACCCTGACTTGAATAATCGTGTCGAATACAGACGTCAAAGTCAGCAAGGGTATCAAGATCGCGCTACTGTGTCACGCGACATTTCTATCAATGATCCTGTGTATGTACTGAATTATGGTCAAGGTTCTAAATGGATTGCCGGTACTGTTACGGCCAAGGAGGATAACAGAGTGTTTATCGTTAAGCTCAAGAATGGGTAGACATGCAGGAAACATGTCGCTCAGATAAAGCTGTGGCACACGGATGAACCGTAACAGTCTGAGGAAGACACAATTAGTGACCAACCAACCTACCCTCAGTCATCAGAGGACTCCGCTGTCATCAATGAATCTAAACTTTCAATCACTGACATGGTCAATGAATCTGGGCTTTCAATCCCTGACGTGGTCATTGCCACTTTTGTCAGATCGGCTACCCAGCCCCCAGTCATAACAGACTCAGAACGCTCACCCAAGGCTGGAGTTGAACTGAGATGTTCAACGCAGGAGCGGAAACCCCCGGACTGTCTCAATTTGTAAAAAGACTGTTACTAATATCTTAAAGAGGGATATTGTCATACATGTATGCTTGGATTTACTAGCCACCAGGTGGCACCACTGTCGGAGGTCATTGGGCTGTGCGCAGGTGTGCGCGGCCCAGGTATAAAAGGCCAGCCATCTTGTAATGTAATCACTTTGGGTCCTAATAAAGTAGAGCCAGGTTTGTACCTGTTCGGAGTTTACAGTATTCAGTCTATTGAGTTATTGCATACACAACATGAGCACAACCAGATCATACTGGCAGTGAATGCCAAATGTCTGGGCACCTTCAATAAGCCTCACATCCTGTGTGAGAGCGCTGTCTCTGACATCTTTAAGAGTCAGCCACAAGGACAATGCGAGATGCTTGGTGATAACCGATATGGCCTAGCCACCTGGCTGATGATCCCCCTGCGTGACACCCACACCGAGGCCAAGAAGCGATACAACCAGAGCCACAGAGACATACGCAATGTGGTCCAGAAAACAATAACTGTGCTTAAGCAGCGCTTCAGATGTCTTGACCACTCAGGAGAGGAGCTACAATACAACCCTGAGTAGGTAAATTCGTGGTCGTGTGCTCGATGCTGCACAAACTGGCTAACAGGAGGGGCCAAGAATTGCCAGAAGGCACTTATGCTCCACCTCAGGAGAGAGAGGAAGAGGACGACGAGGGGCTGGACGCTGACCTAGGGCCAGACAATCAGGCTGGCTCTGCAACCATGCCCACGGCCCCCTCCAGACCGCAGGAAAGGGCCTGTGGTAGCTACATAGCTGCAAGTCTCTTACGTGAGGAACTGATATCTGAATGATTTGCCTGAAAGACCGTTGATGTGAGTCACAAAGCTGACACACTGCTGTGTGTGTGCAGCTCAGACATCAATGGTGCCCATCACCTTGGTGCCAGTTAAAGTTTACGTTGATTGAAGTTAAGTTGTATTTAACCCTTTCATGTTAAGGAATTACCAGTGTGTACCAGTCCAGCTATCTGAGACAATGCGCAACAAGGTTATGTTCAATAAAAAAATTTTATCCCAACATTGGTCTGAAATCATAAGTATCATGGGCAAAATCACCCAACCCCCGCCCCACTTTTTCTACCATTGACATCAATCAAATGTTCAACATGACCAGCAACACAGAATACAAAGGCAAAGCAGGAGAGTGGTCCCCAGCCCCCATACATTACAACAAATTGCATACACCCAGATGGAGATCTAACACAGCCATCACCTGCGCACATGCACCTCACTTTCCTTCCCCCTCCCCTTCTTCTCCCCACCTCTACCCCTTCCCCTCCTCACTCCACGGCACCTGGCCGAGGAGCACCTCAGGCGGTGCCTCATTGAGGGGGAATGAAGGCAGAGATGGTGGTTGCACGGGTACGTGAGCGGGGGGTGCCAATGGGGCAATATTCTCTGATGCAGAAGCAGAATCTTGCTCTCATCTGTCGTTCGCAGTAGTGGTGCGCAACCTAGGGGTGGAGTACCGCGCTCGGGGACCAGTGGGAGGCCTGTGCCAGCAGTGTTCCTGGCTATCGCATTCAGGGCCTCCGCCATTCGTGGAATGTAATCGGACATGGTGGCCAGCTGTCGGGATATGCCCCCCAATGCTTCGATGAGCTGGTCACCAATGTCTACAGTCCTCCTGGACAACTGTACTATCTCTCTGCTCTCACGTGGCGCTCGTGGAACAGACCTGCTGCGTCCACAAAACCTCCGCGGGGTCGGCGCCGTCCTGTGGCGAGGTGCTTGGGGCCAGTAACTTCAGAGTGGAGGCAGGAATGACCGGAGGGCCACTAGAAGGCCTTGGGGTGGAATGGCTTCTGGAGCATGGCGATGCAGGTTCCTCAAAGTAGGCGCTCTCATCCGTGGAGAACAGACCCAGCGGATTGACGGGTGAGAATCGGAGCTCCTCAGCACCAGATGCAGGATTGTCCAGAGAGTCGGGCCCCGTGCCCCCACCTTCTGACCTCTGTGGTCTTGCCTGGGGCCGCGCTGCTGGCTGAGCTGCAAAACACAAATGAGGTTATAAGAGGAGAAGGGGGTGCTAGAGTCACAAGGTGATTCCAGCGCTACACACAGCATATGCACGACAAAAGCACCACCGCTATCAAAATCATCACAGACATCACATTTCATGACCATCAACACATTTGCATTGCAATGATTTTCATTAGGCCGTCATTATTTCTATGACAATTTTAGAAATCATCTATCATATATGATTGTTTGGATATGAGTGGGTATGGCATCTATTGATTTCACATTATGCAATGGTGTAAGCTTTATTCACGTGGCATCACTTCAGGGTCTGCAGATACGTCAGTAGCTGTCCGGGTGTGCTTCCCCACGAGTGCGAGCACCCACTCTTCCATCTCAGTGATGTCGCTGGTGACTGGTGGCCCCCCCACCCGTTCGCCTCTGCACGGACCTCATCGTCAATAGCTTCTTCTGTAAAAGGTGACAGGACGACATGGCGTGAAATCATTGCGTGATATCATTGTTAGGTACTGACACAGAGACTGATACAACACATAACCGACAGATGTAATCATGATTATTATGAAAATTATCATTCTTTATCTAAAGACGTGCACCGTGACCGCAGGCTTTGAGTAAAACATTCCCGGTAAAAGTGAAAGACCTCACATCTGCTGATAGTCACTCATGACTCTTACAAATCAAATTATATAAATACATAAGTACATGTAAATCAATGTAGTACTTACTCTTGCGGATCCCACAAGGTCGTTCCATCGTTTGCGTCATTGGTTGCCCTCACGAACCTCGTTGGTCGCCGATGAGACCACCTCTGCTATCTCGGTCCATATCTTCTGGTAGGGCTTTGGGGTGGGCTTCCCATGCCCTCCCTGTGTCAAATCACCCCAGCATGTCTCGACCTCCTGCAGGAGGGAGGCATTTGCCTTGTCCGAGAACCTCCTGGCTCTTTTGCGCCCTCCAATGTGCTCCTCTCCCACCTCACTGCTCTCTCCAGCGTCAGTCTCCACAGCGTGCTGTTATGCCTCCTCCTCTCCCTCCATTATAGATCAAATTCGGGCAAATATGTGGCTGGTAACAACTAATTTCCCTCCTTCCTCCCAAAGCAGCCAAACCACACTCAGACATGTCTTCAGTCCCTCTGAGCTCCGTCTCTCTCTGTCTCCTCTTTTGCGCATGTCATGATGACCCTCGACCTCCTGAATCGCAGGAATCAAGCATTGCCATGCCATTGCTAAGGACGGTGACACTTAATGGCAAAAGGTCAGAGAGATTTAACGCTACCGCCCATTTCATATCGCTCGCGGTAATGCCTATTTTCAAAAAATGGAGACTAAGTGCTTTGAGAATGGGCCAGAAGCTGGCGATCTGAAAATCCTTTTTTATCGCCCACGCCGGAAATAATGCCCATTTTTGGGTGACAAGCACAAAAGTGGAAAATCTAGTTCTTAGTGTTTCATGTACAAAGATCCCCAGATCCCTCTGTACCGCAACATTTTGTAGTATCTCTCCATTTCAATAATAATTTGCTTCTTTATTATTCCTACCAAAGTGGATAACCTCACAGTTTCCCACATTATACTCCAGCTGCCAAATATTTGCCTACTCACTTAACCTATCCGTATCCCTATGCAGATTCTTTCTGTCCTCTTCACAACTTGCTTTCCCACCTATCTTTGTATCAGCAGCAAATTTGGCTACATTACACTTGGTCCCTTCATTCAAGTCATTAATATAGATTGTAAATAGTTGAGGTCCCAGCACCGATCCCTGTGGCACCCCACTAGTTACAGTTTGCCAACCTGAATATGACCCATTTATCCCGACTCTCTGTTTTCTGTTAGTTAGCCAATCCTCTATCCATGCTAATATATTACCCCCAACTCCTTGAACTTTTATTTTGTGCAGTAACCTTTTATGTGGCATCTTATCGAATGCCTTCTGGAAATCCAAATATATGACATCTACTGATTCCCCCTTATCCACCCTGCTTGTTACATCCTCAAAGAACTCTAGCAAATTTGTCAAACATGATTTCCCTTTCATAAAACCATGCTGACTCTGCTTCATTGTATTATGATTTTCCAAATGTCCTGCTACTACTTCCTTAATAATGGACTCCAGCATTTTCCCAATGACAGGCGTTGAGCTAACCGGTCGATAGTTCCCTACTTTCTGTCTCCATCCTTTCTTGAATAGTGGCATTACATTTGAGGTTTTCCAATCCGCTGGGACCTCTCCAGAATCCAGGGAATTTTGGTTGATTACAACCAATGCATCCACTATCTCTGCAGCCACCTCTTTTAAGACCCTAGATTGCAAGCCATCAGGTCCAGGGGACTTGTTCACCTTTGGTCCCATTAGTTTGCCTGGTACTTTTTCTTTAGTGACAGTGATTGTTTTAACTTCCTCACTCCCTATAGCCCCTTGATTATCTATTAGTATTGGGATGCTTTAGTGTATTCTATCGCGAAGACCGATACAAAATATTTGTTCAAAGTCTCTGCCATTTCCATGTTTCCCATTATTAATTCCACAGTCTCATCCTCTAAGGGACCAACATTTACTTTAGCTACTCTCTACCTTTTTATATACCTGTAGCAGCTCCAACTATCTGTTTTTATTTTACTTGCTATTTTACTCCCATAAGCTATCTTCTCTCTCTTTATTATTTTTTTAGTCATCCTTTGCTGGTTTCTAAATAATTCCCCATTCCCTGCCCTACCACTAATCTTGGCAGCATTGTATGCTTTTGTTTTCAATTTAATACCATCCTTAACTTCCTTAGTTAGATGGTTCATCCTTCTCTTAGAGTCTTTCTCATGAGAATATATCTTTGCTGAGAGTTATGAAATATTTCCTTAAATATCTGCCACTGCCATTAGGACAGACGCACCAATGTTAGCGTCCTCGATCAGGCACCATCCCCAGCATCGAAGCACTGACCACACTCGATCTGCTTCGTTGGGTGGGCCACATTGTTCACATGCCTGACACAAGACTCCCAAAGCAAGCACTCTACTCGGAATTCCTACACAGCAAGCGAGCCCCCGGTGGGCAGAGGAAACATTTCAAGGACACCCTCAAAGCTTCTTTGATAAAATGCAACATCCCGACCGATACCTGGGAGTCCCTGGCCCAAGACCGCCCTAAGTGGAGGAACAGCATCCGGGAGGGCGCTGAGCCTGGAGTGTCGTCGCCGAGAGCATGCAGAAAACAAGCGCAGGCAGCGGAAGGAGCGTGCGGCAAACCAGTCTCACCCATCCATCCCTTCAATGACTCTCTGTCTCACGTGGGACAAAGACTGTAATTCCCGTATTGGACTGTACAGTCACCTAAGAACTCACTTTTAGAGTGGAAGCAAGTCGATTTTGAGGGACTGCCTGTTGTGTATGGAGAAAGAGTCAGATTGAACACTGTGAGCTCAAAGTAAAGTGTGACCTTAGTTATTAATATAGTCAGAACCACAATTTATTGAAAGTCTTTTTGCTCATAATGGACTGACTTGTGCCCGTGACCAGCTCCATTGACACCGGGAGTCCATTTAATTCAACCTTCAGCATTATCGGGGGACACTTTGTGGTAAATGTGTGCACCCCATATACCTCTGCTTCCTCGGTCTGAGGCTCTGGTTTGTCGTGATCCGCCGTGGATCTGTCCTTCTCTGCAACATGGTGGTTTGCACGATTAACAGGGTTTGCAGCTCGCCTGCACATACATTGGAGGTGACACATTGTTCTACAGCCCTTGCAAATGTATCCTTTGAATCGGCATGAATGTAAACGATGGTCACCCCCTCAGCACCAACAAGGTGTTAATGGCCTTGTATTCATCACCCTTGATAGTGGACTCTGAGACATCTGCAGACAGGCAGCTGCAGGCATGTGAGGCCTGCCCTGTATATTACGATTCGAAAACATCACTTTGCTCACAGTACTTGTAGCAGCACTCGTGTGCTGAGAGATTTGCTTGGTATTGTCACTGTTGGCGATGAACGCCTGGGTTTACTTAAGGTTAGGGTCTCTACAGTCAATAGTTTGTGAAGTATTACTTCATGGCCAATGCCAAGTACAAAGAAGTCCCTGAGCATGTGCTCCAAATGTCCTTCAAATTCGCAATGTCCTGCAAGGCGTCTTAGCTTGACGACATAGTTCGTCACTTCCTGGCCTTCGGACCTCTTATACGTGTAGAACCGGTACCTCGCCATCAGAACGGTTTCCTTTGGGTTGAGATGTTCCTGAACCAGTGTGCACAAATCATCATACGATTTCTCTGTGGTTTTCGCTGGAGCAAGCAAATTTTTCATGAAGCCATACGTTGGTGCCCCGCAAACGGTGAGGAGAATCGCCCTTCAATTGGCAGCGTTCACTTCTCCTTCCAACTCATTGGCCACGAAGTATTGGTCGCGTCGCGCCACGAAGGTTTCCCAATCATCTCCCTCCGAAAATTTCTCAAGGATGCCCACTGTTCTCTGCATCGTTGCGGTGGGGTTTGATATCTGTATCTCATCGCCAGTAGTATTGTATGAATAAAAAGTCTGACCAGATACTGTGAGCTCAAAGTGTGACCTTAGTCTTTTACTGCAGGTCTCCAGAGTGCCTCTCCAGCCTGTGAGGCCTCCTTGAGTACAAGTGCTCCCAAGGGATTGTGAGATCCCTTGGGACTCCAGGGGATGAGCCCTCTGGTGGTTAAACAAGGTATTTACAGGTTTACATATATAACACCAATGATTTGCATAATATACTATGATTTCATATTTTCCCGCTTTTAACAAGTATTTTTGAAGATTACGCAAGGATGATTAATGTTGCAAGATTTCATTAAAAACTAATGACCTTCCTCACTCTATTTGAATTAGCCATTCACAACCATTCTCTACCACATGCAAGAGAACATTGACTAATTACCAAAATTGTTTTTCAATGTCATTTTTTTATTTTCTTCTGTTCCAAGTGCCTGATGACAAGACGCGTATGTTTCTTCTTTCAAACATAACAGACATTAAAGGCAAGGTATAAAACGTGCATGGACCTCACTATGTCCAGCAGGAAATGCACCTTGTGAGACACATGTCTAACATATCGGATTTGAAAATGTGCATGTGGAATGGTGGTCTTTGGAAATCACTCAGCAAATGTTAGCATATGTGCGGCACACATTTCCATACAGTTTGTTCAAAGAACAAGAATAAATGGTTTCAGGAGATGGGATAAATTCTTAAAGTAAAGAAATGCTGAGTCTGTACAATCTAACTTTTTGTAAAACAGGTCAACCACGGATTTTTCATGTTTATAAATGAGCGATTTTCTTTACAGATCATTAACTGCACAGCAAAACCAAGAATCGTATCCCTAAACTAATAATGATTTTTCACTACCATGTAAATTAATACAATTTGGACTCCCTAACTGTAGGGATTCCCCAAAGCCTTTCCACCATCTACAAGGCACAAGTCAGGAGTGTGATGGAATACTCTCCATTTCCGTGTATGGGTGCACCTGCAACAACACTCAACAAGCTCGACACTATCAATGACAAAGCAGGCCGCTTGATAGGCACCCCATCCACCACCTTAAACTTTTACTCCCTCTACCACCAGCTAACAGTGGTTGCTGAGGGGATACCTTATGTTGTATAAAATTATGAGGGGCCTAGATAGAGTTGATAGGATGGACCTATTTCCCTTAGCAGAGGGGTCAACAGCCAGAGGGTCCTAGATTTATCGTAATTGGTAGGAGGTTTAGAGGGGATTTGAGGGGATTTTTTTTCACTCAGAAGGTGGTGGGGGTATGGTACTCTCTGCCTGAAAGGGTGATAGAGGCAGGATTCCTTACCACTTTAAAAAAGTACTTGGGTGTGCACTTGAAGTGTTGTAACCTACAAGGCTACAGACCAAGAGCTGGAAAGTGGGATTAGGCTGGAGAGCTCTTTGTCGGCCGGTGTGGACACAATGGGCCGAAATAGCCACCTTCCATGCTGCAAATTTCTCTGATTCTATGATTCTATGGAGTATAATGTGGGGAAATGTGAGGTTATTCACTTTGGTTGGAGAAATAGGAAAACAGGATCTTTTTTAAATGGTGAGAAACTATTAAATGTTGGTATTCAGAGAGATTTGGGTGTCCTAGTACAAGAAACAATTAGTTAACAAGCAGGTCCAGCAAGCAATTAGGAAGGCAAATGGCATGTTGGCCTTTATTGCTAGAGGATTGAAGTACAAGAAAAAGGAAGTCTTGCTATAATTGTATGAATTCTGGTGAGACCACAGCTGGAGTACTGTGCACAGTTTGGGCTTCTTACTTGCCTTAGAGGCGGTGCAACGAAGGATCAATAGATTGGGGATGAGAGGATTGTCCTATGATGAGAGATTGAGTAGATTGGGCCTATACTCTCTGGAGTTTAGAAGAATGAGAGGTAATCTCATTGAAACATATAAGATTCTAAAGGGGACTGACAGGGTAGATGCTGTGAGGTTGTTTCCCCTGGCTGGAGAGTCTAGAACTAGGGGCCATAGTCTCAGGATAAGGGGCTGGCCTTTAAAGACTGAGATGAGGACATATTTCTGCACTCAGAGAGTTATGAATCTTTGGAATTCTCTGCCCCAATGTGTTGTGGCTGTTCAGTCATTAACTATATTCAAGGCTGAGGTGGTTAGATATTTGTTCTCCAGAGAAATTAACAGATATGGGGATTCGGCAGGAAAGTGGAGTTGAGGTCGAAGATGTTGTGTATGGAGAAAGAGTCAGACTGAACACTGTGAGCTCAAAGTAAAGTGTGACCTTAGTCTTTTCTTGCAGGTCTCCAGAGTGCCTCTCCAACCTGTGAAGCCTCCTTAAATACCTGTGCTCTCAAGGGATTATGGGATCCCTTGGGACTCCAGGAGATGAGCCCTCTTGTAGCTGTACAGAGTAAATACAAGTCCACATATATAACAACACTCCCCCTTCCCCCCGCACCCCCACAAAGTCAATAGTGTAACTATTTACAATATGAGTCGATCTGGGGCCCTTCTTGCCCTAGTTTATTGCCTCAGTGTGAAAGCTGGTGTTGTTGAATCATTTGTTGGGCCCTCGTTGGGCTGCTGTGCAACTGCCCTTGCTGGGCTGCCTGGTGTGTTGGGCCCTGCAGGGGGCTGCTGTGGATGATGGATTCTGCTTCGTGGTCAACCTGGTGCCGGTTGCTACTGGTGTGTATGTTGGGAGATCTAAAAAGGTAGGGTCCAAGGTGGGTTGCTCAGGATAGTCCATGAATCTGAGTTTGATTTGGTCCAAGTGTTTCCAGTGAATGAGTCCATTTGAAAGTTTGACCCAAAACACCCTGCTCCCCTCTTTGGCCACGACAGTGCAGGGAAGCCACTTGGGACCTTGTCCATAATTTAATACAAATACAGGATCATTGATTTCAATCTTGCGTGACACATTTGCGCTATCATGGTACGCACTTTGTTGAAGCCGCCTGCTCTCTACCTGTTCATGTAGATCAGGGTGAACTAACGAGAGCCTTGTCTTAAGTGCTCTGTTCATGAGCAGTTCAGCAGCTGGGATCCCAGTGAGTGAGTGGGGTCTCGTGTGGTAGCTCAGCAGGTCTCGGGATAGGCGAGTCTGCAGTGAGCCTTCAGGTACCCTCTTCAAGCCTTGCTTGATGGTTTGCACTGCTCTCTCTGCCTGACCATTGGACGCTGGTTTAAACGGGGCAGATGTGACATGTTTGATCCCGTTACATAAGAACATAAGAACATAAGAATTAAGAACAGGAGTCGGCCATCTAGCCCCTCGTGCCTGCTCCACCATTCAACAAGATCATGGCTGATCTGGCCGTGGACTCAGCTCCACTTACCCGCCCGCTCCCCATAACCCTTAATTCCCTTATTGGTTAAAAATTTATCTATCTGTGATTTGAATACATTCAATGAGCTAGCCTCAACTGCTTCCTTGGGCAGAGAATTCCACAGATTCACAATCCTCTGGGAGAAGAAATTCCTTCTCAACTCGGTTTTAAATTGGCTGCCCTGTATTTTGAGGCTGTGCTCCCTAGTTCTAGTCTCCCCGACCAGTGGAAACAACCTCTCTGCCTCTATCTTGTCTATCCCTTTCATTATTTTAAATGTTTCTATAAGAACACCCCTCATACTTCTGAACTCCAACGAGTAAAGACACAGTCTATTCAATCTATCATCATAAGGTAACCCCCTCATCTCCAGAATCAGCCGAGTGAATCGTCTCTGAACCCCCTCCAAAGCCAGTATATCCTTCCTTAAGTAAGGTGACCAAAACTGCATGCAGTACTCCAGGTGCGGCCTCACCAATACCCTGTACAGTTGCAGCAGGATCTCCCTGTTTTTGTACTCCATCCCTCTCACAATGAAGGCCAACATTTCATTCGCCTTCCTGATTACCTGCTGCATCTGCAAACTAACTTTTTGGGATTCATGCACAAGGACCCCCAGGTCCCTCTGCACTGCAGCATGTTGTAATTTCTCCCCATTCAAATAATATTCCCTTTTACTGTTTTTTTTTCCAAGGTGGATGACCTCACATTTTTCGACATTGTATTCCATCTGCCAAACCTTAGCCCATTCGCTTAACTTATCTAAATCTCTTTGCAGCCTCTCTGTGTCCTCTACACAACCCGCTTTCCCACTAATCTTTGTGTCATCTGCAAATTTTGTTACACTACATTCTGTCCCCTCTTCCAGGTCATCTATGTATATTGTAAACAGTTGTGGTCCCAGCACCGATCCCTATGGCACACCACTAACCACCGATTGCCAACCTGAAAAGGACCCATTTATCCCGACTTTCTGCTTTCTGTTTGTTAGCCAATTCTCTATCAATGCTAATACATTTTCTCTGACTCCGCGTACCTTTATCTTCTGCAGTAACCTTTTGTGTGGCACCTAATCGAATGCCTTTTGGAAATCCAAATACACCACATCCATCGGTACATCTCTATCCACCATACTTGTTACATCCTCAAAGAATTCCAGTAAATTAGTTAAACATGATTTCCCCTTCATGAATACATGTTGCGTCTGGTTGATTGCACTATTCCTATCTAGATGTCCCGCTATTTCTTCCTTAATGATAGCTTCAAGCATTTTCCCCATTACAGATGTTAAACTAGCCTGCCTAGAGTTACCTGCCTTTTGTCTGCCCCCTTTTTTAAACAGAAGCGTTACATTAGCTGCTTTTCAATCCGCTGGTACCTCCCCAGAGTCCAGAGAATTTTGGTAGATTATAATGAATGCATCTGCTATAGCTTCCGCCATCTCTTTTAATACCCTGGGATGCATTTCATCAGGACCAGGAGACTTGTCTACCTTGAATCCCATTAGCCTGTCCAGCACTACCTCCCTAGTGATAGTGATTGTCTCAAGTTCCTCCCTTCCCACATTCCTGTGACCAGCAATTTTTGGCATGGTTTTTGTGTCTTCCACTGTGAAGACCGAAGCAAAATAATTGTTTAAGGTCTCAGCCATTTCCACATTTCCCATTATTAAATCCCCCTTCTCATCTTCTAAGGGTCATGAATTCAAAGCTAGTATATCCTTCCATAAATAAGGTGACCAAAACTGCACGCAGTACTCCAGGTGCGGCCTCACCAATACCCTGTACAGTTGCAGCAGGACCTCCCTGCTTTTGTACTCCATCCCTCTCGCAATGAAGGCCAACATTCCATTCGCCTTCCTGATTACCTGCTGCACTTGCAAACTAACTTTTTGGGATTCATGCACAAGGACCCCCAGGTCCCTCTGCACCGCAGCAAGTTGTAATTTCTCCCCATTCAAATAATATTCCCTTTTACTGTTTTTTTTTCCAAGGTGGATAACCTCACATTTTCCGACATTGTATTCCATCTGAATCGCGGCAGACGACATCAGACCCACCGACGCCAAGACGGAGGCAGTCAAGAACGCGCCGAGACCACAGAACGTGACGGAGCTGCAGTTGTTCCTGGGACTCCTCAATTATTTTTATAATTTCCTACCTGGGTTAAACACCTTGCTAGAACCTCTACATGTGTTGCTACGCAAGGAAGATGACTGGGTATGGGGAAAATCACAAGAGGCTGCTTTTGAGAAAGCCAGAAATCTGTAAAATGTTCCAACAAACTGCTTGTCCTGTATAACCCATGTAAACGCTTAATGCTAGCTTGCGATGCATCTTCGAACGGGGTTGGGTGTGTGTTACAAGCAAACGAATCGGGAACATTGCAACTGGTCGCCTATGCGTCCAGGAGTTTGTCCAAGACCGTAAGGGCCTACAGCATGTTTGAAAAAGAAGCTCTGGCATGCGTTTACGGGGTAAATAAAATGCACCAGTATCTGGTCTTAAGTTTGAGTTAGAAACTGACCATAAGCTGCTCATTGAGCTTTTCTTAGAGAGCAAAGGGATTAACAACCTCTGCTCACATCCAAAGATAGGCGCTCACGCTGTCTGCATATAACTATGTAATCCGCCACAGACCAGGCACAGAGAACTGTGCTGATGCTCTCAGTCGGCTACCATTGTCCACCACCGGGGTGGAAATGACACAGCCTGCAGACTTGCTCTTGGTGATGGATGCATTTGAAAACGAAAAGTCACCCGTTACGGCCCGCCAGATCAGGACCTGGACCAGCCAGGATCCCCTACTGTCCCTTGTAAAAAACTGTGTCCTCCATGGGAGCTGGCCCAGCGTCCCAGCGGAGATGCATGAAGAGATCAAGCCGCTCCAGCAGCGCAAAGATGAAATGTTCATACAGGCGGACTGTCTTTTGTGGGGTAATCGAGTGGTTTTGTCTAAGAAAGGCAGAGAAATGTTCATACACGACCTACACAGTACTCACCCAGGCATAGTAATGATGCAAGCTATAGCCAGATCCCCTATGTGATGGCCCGGCATCGACTCAGATTTGAAGTCTTGCATGCGCCAATGCAACACTTGCTCTCAACTGAGCAATGCACCCAGGGAGGCATCGCTAAGTTTGTGGTCATGGCCCTCCTAACCGTGGTCTAGGATCCACGTTGACTTTGCTGGCCCATTTCTAGGCAAAATGTTTTTGGTTGTTGTGGATGCTTAGTCAAAATGGATTGAGTGTGTAATAATGTCTGTAAGCACGCCCACTGCCACCATCGAAAGCCTACGAGCCAAGTTTGCCATGCATGGCCTGCCTGATGTCTTTGTCAGTGACAATGGGCCGTGCTTCACCAGTGCTGAATTCAAGGAATTCATGACCCGCAATGGGATCAAGCACATCACATCTGCCCCGTTCAAGCCCGCATCCAATGGCTAGGCAGAACGGGCAGTCCAAACCATCAAGCAAAGCTTGAAACGCGTGACGGAAGGCTCCTTGCAGACCCGCCTGTCCCGAGTCCTGCTCAGCTACCGCACAAGACCCCACTCGCTCACCGGGGTTCCCCCTGCTGAACTGTTCATGAAAATGGCACTCAAAACAAGGCACTCTCTAGTCCACCCTGAGCTCCATGATCATGTCGAAGGCAGGCGGCATCAAGAAAGCATGTACCATGATCGCGCATGTTTGTCACGCAATATTGAAGTCAATGACCCTGTATTTGTACTCAACTATGGACATTGTCCCAAATGGCTTGCTGGCACTGTCATAGCCAAAGAAGGAAGTAGGGTGTTTCAGGTCAAACTCGCAAATGGACTAACTTGCAGAAAACATTTGGACCAATCCAAACTGCGATTCACAGACAGCCACGAGCAACCCAAAGAGGACACCACCAACTTCGACCCTCCAACACACACACAAGTGGCAATCGACATCACGGTTGACCACGAAGCTGAACTCACCATGCCCAGCAGCCCAGCAAGGCCAGCTGCACAGCAGCCCACCAACTCACCTACACCTGCATTTGTACAGAGACGATCGACTAGGGAGCGAATGGCCCCAAATCGTCTCACCCTGTAAATAAGTGTACTAATGACTTTGGGAGGGAGTGATGTTGTGTATGCAACCCTATGTAACCAGTATTATACTGCCAGCAGAGGGCGTATCTGTTGGAGTCCCAAGGGATCCCAGCATCCCTTGAGAGCTCTGTATATAAGCAGCACTCTGGAATTAGAATAAAGGAACTAAGGTCACACTTAATTACATTTACAGTACTCAGTTCCATTACTTTATTGTGAACATAACATCCTCCACTTAGGACGGTCTTTGGCCAGGGACTTCCAGGTGTCAGTGGGGATGTTGCACTTTATCAGGGAGGCTTTGAGGGTGTCCTTGCAACGTTTCCTCTGCCCACCTTTGGCTTGTTTGCCATAAAGGAGTTCCGAATAGAGCACTTGCTTTGGGAGTCTCGTGTCTGGCATGCGGACAATGTGGCCTGCCCAGCAGAGCTGATCAAGTGTGGTCAGTGCTTCAATACTGGAGATGTTGGCCTGGTCGAGGGCGCTAACGTTGGTGCATCTGTCCTCCCAGGGGATTTGCAGGATCTTGCGGAGACATCGTTGGTGGTATTTCTCCAGCGACTTGAGGTGTCTACTGTACATGGTCCATGTCTCTGAGCCATTTACTGAGGCGTACGAAAGCATGGGCCTTACGCTAAACATCCGTAAGACAAAGGTCCTCCACCAGCCTGTCCTCGCCGCACAACACTGACCCCCAGTCATCAAAATCCCTGGACAAAGTGGACCATTTCCCATACCTCGGGTGCCTCTTATCAACAAGAGCAGACATTGACGACGAGATTCAACACCGCCTCCAGTGCGCCAGTGCAGCCTTCGGCTGCCTGAGGAAAAGAGTATTTGAAGACCAGGCCCTCAAATCTATAAATCTAAGTACAAAAGTAAAATATTGCGGATGAGCGAATCTGAAATAAAAACAGGAAATGCTGAAAATCTCAGCGAGTCAGGCAACATCTGTGGAGAGAAAAAAAATTAACGTTTCAGGTTGATGATCTTTCTTTGTAGCCTGAGACAATGGCTGATAGAGGTGATGGAGTTGGGGCAAGGGTACAGAGGTTGTGATAAGGACCAAAGATGATGGTTTCGGTCTTCCCAATGTTTACCTGGAAGAAATTGCTCATCCAAGACTGGATATTGATCAAGTACTCTGATAGCAAGAGGCATTGCCTGGGTGTTGTCAGTGTACATGTGGAAGCTAACCCCAATGTCTGCACGTGATGTTGCCAAGGAGCAGCATATCAATGAGAAAGAGAGGGGTGGTGGTGGTGGGGGGGGGGGGCAGCGGGGGGGAAGGCGGCTATATGGATCCTTGCAGGATGCCAGAGGTAGCAAATGCAAGTAGTTTAATGTTGCATATTTATTATCTCTTCTGCTATCTGCCATGTTGTCCTAAATTTGAAGAGCAGTGACACACCAGTATTGTCCATTGTATATGTGAACTTGCATCATAAAATTAGATTGTGTTAGAAGGATTTGCTGTTTGAAGCCCCTTTAAGATTTCAGTTTGACTGTTGATTTAGATGTAAATTGCAGTTTGTATTTGTGACCTGCTGTTGTATCACCATGTATGGAAACATTTTGAAAGGGCAATAACTGAAAGATTATTTCCAATGTTTCCTACATCACAACTGTGACTACATTCCAAAAGTACTTAATTGGCTGTAAAGTGCTTTGAGATGTCTAGTGGTCGTGAATGGCGCTATATAAATCCAAGCTTTTCTTTTCTGGTTAGCAAATTAGTAATAATGGAGCACTGATTTGGGATTATCACTAGAAGAACAAAGGAGTACATCAGAGGAAATTGGGGGAAGAAATTCAACTTGCACCCCAAACGGGCTGCATGTTGGCAGGGAAATTGCTTTGCGTGCTGGCCCAGACTGGCATCAGGCTTCGTTTGAATGGAAGCGGCGAGCTACAGGCACCATATGGTCGTCCTAATACAGCTCACTGTTCAGAACCCAGAAGGATAAATTCTGTGTGGCTCCAATGTTGAGCTGGCCTGAGGTAGGTCCTGGTATGGGGAGGCAAAGCTGTAGGGGCGCGAGTTCAGGCTGACAGCATCGCACAATATTTTTTGCAGAGCCTGGAGGAGCACTCCTACTCCTTCTGCCTCCAGAAAAATAGAACTTTGAAAAAGTTTTGTGGTTATTTTTGAGCAGCCTCCAGCGGTCTCTTTAAGGACCATTGGTTAGATTGCACAAAACCTGGTACAACTTGATGGAGCTTGCATTGCGCAAGTTCTTCCCAGTTGTACCTGAACTTTGCAACTAGAATTCAGGCTCTAAGACAGTTCTCTGCTCTCAGATTTACAATTCTTGAAGTTTGTACCTCAGCCCCATTGAAAAGGTTGAAATTGAACTTGAGTGATTTAAAAAATTTATATTTCATAATTAGAAATCAGGCAGCCAACATGGGCCCCAAACACCTGCCAATGTTGCTCTGCTCAAGCTGCTGAGACAGCTATAAGTGACTTGCCCTCTGATTTTCCTCTCTTCAATCACGTGTCGTATATACCATAACCAAGATCAGGAATTTGGCCAGGTTTCCATATTAACTTCACTAAATCCTGTTCATTTGTGTGACTATATGAAATAGTCATGAAATATATTTGAGGTCTCTAAATAATAATACATCTCTGGCAAGCAGCAAAATTTTTTAGCTCCTTCAACAAAAGCAATATACTGCAGCTGCTGGAATCCGAAATAAAACCCGAAAATGAAGGCAGCCAGTACCTGTTAAAGGGGAGCTGTAGTGTGCTTGTAATCAGTTTCATTTTGAACACCGCTGAGATGGTAGACAGAAGTGATACTGAATTGGCACCCTGCATTTCAGATGTAGCTTTGGAGGTGGTGGTGGTGGAGGTGGTCGGCAGGAGGATGGACCTCCTCTTTTCACTGAGCAGGTATACTGGGTAGTTTTGTGGCAACAATGGACAGAGGTGACAGAGCAGATCAGTACCAGAAAAATTGTGCCAAGGGCCTGGCTGCCGTGCAGACAAAAGTTCAATGATCTGTCAAGGTATCTTTCATTACTCTATGCTTAGCCCTGTATTACATGTAATACAAGGCTAAGCTCTGTTAATAAAAGATGAGATCAGTGTGTTAGTGAGAAACGATATTGGCTCAGAAGATCAAGATGTTGAATCAGTTTGGGTGCAGTTAAGGAATAATAAGGGGAAAGTCACTGGTTGGCACAGTCTGTAGGCCCCCTAACAGTAGCTACATTGTCGGACGGAGTATACATCAAGAAATAATGGAGGCTTGTAAAAAAAAGGAACGGCAATAATAATGGGCGATTTTAACTTTCATATTGATTGGACAAAGCAAATTGGCCAGGGTAGCCCTGAGGAAGAGTTCATAGAGTGTATCCGGGATAGTTTCCTTGAACAGTACTTTGTGGAACCAACCAGAGAGCAGGCTGTCTTAGATCTGGTACTGTGTAATGAGACAGGATTAATAAATGATCTCCTAGTAAAGCGTCCTCTAGGAATGAGTAATCACAGCATGGTGGAATTTCAAATTCAGTTGGAGGGTGAGAAAGTTGGATCTCAAAGCAGTGTTCTAAGCTTAAACAAAGGAGACTACAAAGATATGAGGGCAGAGTGGCTAAAGTGGACTGGGTTGATGAGCAGTGGCAGACATTTAAGGAGATATTTCATAACTCTCAACAAAAATATATTCCAATGAGAAGGAAAGACTGTAAGAGAAGAGATAACCATCTGTGGCTAACTAAGGAAATAAGGGATAATATCAAATTGAAAACAAGGGCATACAAAGTGGCCAAGACTAGTGCGGGGCTAAAGACTTGGGAAACTTTTAAAAGCCAGCAAAGAACGACTAAAAAAATAATAGAGGGAAGATAGGTTATGAAAGCAAACTGGCACGAAATATAAAAACAGATAGTAAGAGTTTTTACAGGTACATAAAAAGGAAAATAGTGACTAAAGTAAATGTTGGTCCCCTAGAGGATGATACTGGGGAATTAATAATGGGGAACAGGGAAATGGCAGAGACTTTGAACAAATAATTTGTATCCGTCTTCACGGTAGACGACACTAAAAACATCCCAATAGTGGATAATCAAGGGGAGGGAGGAACTTAATACAATCACTATCACTAAAGAAGTACTACTCAGTAAAATAATGGGACTAAAGGCAGGCAAGTCTCCTGGACTTGATGGCTTACATCCGAGGGTCTTAAAAGAAGTGGCTGCAGAGATAGAGATGCATTGGTTGTAATCTACCAAAATTCCCTGGATTCTGGGGAGGTCCAAGCAGGTTGGAAAACTGTAAATGTAACACTCCTATTTAAAAAAGGAGGCAGACAGAAAGCAGGAAACTATAGACCAGTTAGCCTAACATCTATCGTTGGGAAATGCTGGAGTCCATTATTAAGGAAGCAGAAGCAGGTCATTTGGAAAAGCATGATTCAATCAAGCAGAGTCAGCATGGTTTTATGAAAGGGAAATAGAGTTTGACAAATTTGCCGGAGTTCTTTGAGGATATAACAAACAGGGTGGATAAGGGGGAACCGGTGGAAGTGATGTATTTGGATTTTCAGAAGGCATTCGATAAGGTGCCACATAAAAAGTTACTGCACAAGATAAAAGTTCACGGGGTTGGGGGTAATATATTAGCATGGATAAAGGATTGGCTGACTAACAGAAAACAGAGAATCAGGATAAATGGATCATTTTCTGGTTGGTAAACAGTAACTAGTGGGGTGCCACAGGGATCGATGTTGGGGCCTCAACCATGCACAGTCTTCATTAATGACTTGGATGAATGTAATGTAGCCAAGTTTGCCGATGATACAAAGATGAGTGGGAGAGCAAATTTTGAGGAGGACACAAGAAATCTGCAAAGGGATATAAACAGGCAAAGTGAGTGGGCAAAGATTTGGCAGATGGAGTGTAATGTGGGAAAATGTGAGGTTATTCCCTATGGCAGAAAAAATAGTAAAGCAAATTATAATTTAAATGAAGAAAAATTGCAGTACAGAGGGACCTGGGATCCTTGTGCATGAAACACAAAAAATTAGTATGCAGGTACAGCAATTAATCAGGAAGGCAAATGGAATGTTGGCCTTTATTGCAAGTGGGATGGAGTTTAAAAGCAGAGAAGTCTTGCTACAACTGTACAGGGTGAGGCCACACCTAGAGTGCTACGTACAGTTTTGGTCTCCATATTTAAGGAAGGATATACTTGCATTGGAGGCTGCCTTTAGAGGACGAGACCGGGGAACATGGAGATGGCAGAAACTCTGAACAAATGTTTTGTATCAGTCTTTACGGTAGAGGACACTAACAACATCCCAACAGTGGATAGTCAAGGGGCTATAGGGGGGCAGGAACTTAACACAATCACAATCACTAAGGAGATGGTACTCAGTAAGATAATGGGACTAAAGGCAGTAAATCCCCTGGATCTGATGGCTTGCATCCTAGGGTTTTAAGAGAAGTAGCAGTAGGGATAGTGGATGCATTGGTTGTAATTTACCAACATTCCCTGGATTCGGGGGCGGTCCCAGCAGATTGGAAAACCGCAAATGTAACGCCTCTATTTAAAAAAGTAGGCTGACAAAAAGCAGGAAACTATAGACCAGTTAGCTTAACATCTGTGGTTGGGAAAATGTTGGAGTCCATTATTAAGGAAGTAGTAGCAGGACATTTGGAAAAGCATAATTCAGTCAGGCAGAGTCAGCATGGATTTATGAAGGGGAAGTCACGTTTGACAAATTTGCTGGAATTCTTTGAGGATGTAACAAACAGGGTGGATAGAGGGGAACCAGTGGATCTGGTGTATTTGGACTTCCAGAAGGCATTTGACAAGGTGCCACATAAAAGGTTACTACACAAGATAAAAGTTCACATGGTTGGGGGTAATATATTAGAGCATGGATAGAGGATTGGCTATCTAACAGAAAACAGAGAGTCGGGATAAATGGTTCATTCTCGGGTTGGCAATCAGCAACTAGTGGGGTGCCGCAGGGATCAGTGCTGTGACCCCAACTATTTGCAATCTACATTAATTACTTGGAAGAAAGGACCCTGAATGCAACATAGCCAAATTTGCTGACGATACAAAGATGGGAGGAAAAGGTGAGGACACAAAAAATCTGCAAAAGGACATAGACAGGCTAAGTGAGTGGGCAAAAATTTGGCAGATGGAGTATATTGTTGGAAAGTGTGAGGTTATGCACTTTGGCAGAAAAAAATCAAAGAGCAAGTTATTAGTTAAATGGAGAAAAATTGCAAAGTGCTGCAGTACAGCGGGACCTGGGGGTCCTTGTGCATGAAACACAAAAGGTTAGTATGCAGGTACAGCAAGTGATCAGAAAGGCCAATGGAATCTTGGCCTTTATTGCAAAGGGGTTAGAGTATAAAAGCAAGGAAGTCTTGCTACGGTTATACAGGGTATTGGTGAGGCCACACCTGGAATACTCCGTACAGTTTTGGTTTCCATATTTAAGAAAGGATATAATTGCTTTGGCAGCAGTTCAGAGAAGATTCACTGGGTTGATTCCGGAGATGAGGGGGTTGACTTATGAGGAAAGGTTGATTAGGTTAGGCCTCTACTCATTGGAATTCAGAAGAATGAGAGGTGATCTTATCGAAACGTATAAGATTATGAGGGGGCTTGACAAGGTGAATGCAAGAGGATGTTTCCACAGATAGGGGAGACTCGAACTAGAGGGCATAATCTTAGAATAAGTGGTTGCCCATTTAAAACTGAGATGAGGAGGAATTTCTTCTCTCAGAGAGTTGTGAATCTGTGGAATTCGCTGCCTCAGAGAGCTGTGGAAGCTGGGTCACTGAATAAATTTAAGACATCGATAGAGTTTCTTAACCGATAGCGGAATAAGGAGTTATGGGGAGCGGGCAGGGAAATGGACCTTAATCCATGATCGGATCAGCCATGATCGCATTAAATGATGGAGCAGGCTCAAGGGGCTGTATGGCCAACTTCTGCTCCTATTTCTTATGTTCTTATGTTCAGAGAATGTTCACTAGGTTGATTCTGGAGATGAGGGAGTTGACTTATCAAAGATAGGTTGAGTAGGTTGGGCCTATACTCATTGGAGTTCAGAAGAATGAGAAGTGATTTTATCAAAACATGTAAGATAATGAGGGGGCTCGACAAGGTGGATGCAGAGGATATTTCCACTCATAGGGGAAACTAAAGCTAGGGGGCATTGTCTCAGAAAAAGGGGCCGCCAATTTAAGGCTAAGATGAGAAGGAATTTCTTCTCTCAGAGGGTTGTAAGTCTGTGGAATTCTCTGCCCCAGAGAACTGAGTCATTGAATATATTTAAGGTGGAGAGACACATTTTTGAGTGATAAGGGAATAAAGGGTTATGGGGAGCAGGCAGGGAAGTGGAACTGAGTCCATGATCAGATCAGCCATGATCTTATTAGATGGCGGAGCAGGCTCGAGGGGCCAAATGGCCTAATCCTGCTCCTATTTCTTATGTTGTTATGATGTTATATTCACTCACACCCTTCGCTGCCCTGCTTTCCACCAATCTCCTTCAATCACTGCAGCACATTTCTCTCCACCTCCTGCTACTATTGTCAAGAAAGAAAGACTTGCATTTACGTAGTGCCTTTCGTGATCTCAGGACATCCCAAAATGCTTTACAACCAATTAAGTACTTTTGAGCTGCAGTCACTGTTGTAATGTAGGAAACGCAGCAGCCAGCTCCCACAAACAGCAAGGTGATAGTAACCAGATAATCTGTTTCAGTGATGTTGATTGAGAGATAAATATTGACTAGGACACCAGAAATAACTCCCCTGCATTTCTTCAAAAAAGTGCTGTGGATCTTTTACGTCCACCTGAGAGAGCAGGTTTAACATCTCATCTGAATGATGGCATCTCCAAAAATGCAGCACTTCCTCAGTATTGCATTGGAGTGTCAGCCTAGATTTTTGCGTTACAAGTCTCTGGAGTGTTACTTGAACCCACAAGCCCATGACTCAGAACTGAAAGTTCTACTAACTGAACCACGGCTGATAGTATCCCGTGCTGTCCCTGCTACTCTCCTCATTACCAATTCCCTCCTCACACTTGTGCCATAATAATGGATTCCAGTATTTACACAACAACTTATGTCAGGCTAACTGCCCTGTAGTACCCTGTTTTTTCTTTCCCTTTCTTGAATAGTGGGGTTATATTTGCTAGCTTCCAATCCACTGGGACCATTCTAGAATCTAGGGAAATTTGGAACATCACAACTAATGCATCCACTATCACTGCAGCCACAACTCTTAAAACCCTAGGATGTAGTCCATCCGGTCCAGGGGATTTGCCGGCATTTAGTCCCATTAGTTTCTCAAGTACTTTTTCTCTACTAATATTAATTACGTTAAGTTCCTCACTGTTATCCCCCTGGTTATTCACTATTTTTGGTATGCTTTTTGTGTCTTCTATTGTGAAGACAGGTATAAAATATTTGTTTAAAGTCTCATTCATTTCCTTATTCCCGATTATAATTTCTCCTGTCTCAGCCTCCAAGGGACAAATGCTTATTTTTGCCATCTTTCACACAGCAACAACATGATTCTACCCTGATATGCACATCCTCATAACATCTCACCAGGGCAACGTTAACACACTCCCTTCTTTCTTCAGGAGAAGCTGGCATGCAATAACAGGGACCAGACAGCCAAAGGAGGAAGCCCAGCATCCATAAACATCCTGTCCTCTCTGTAAAGAGAAACCATGAATGGTCATGGTGGGTGCTAGGGTTGTGGCTTCTGGAGAAGTCTTCAATGTTTTTTTTCTTGCCATTTCAGTCTCTTTCCCTTCTCACTTAACTCTCAGACTATGCATGCCAAAGGGATGCCACTTTCAGCAGTCACTAAGTTGTCTCTGCTTCCCCTTGCCACTAATTGCCCACACTTTTCCATCTTCCCCCTCAGATCCCAAAACTCTAGAGAAAACAGGACAGGAGGAAGAGGAGGTCATCTGTCCAGCATTTTTTCGATTGTTTTTGGTCTTGATATTAGTCATGTAAGGCCGATATCCATGAAGTTGGGCTGAATGATTGCATTCAGATAGTTGTGAGGACTGGGTTAGATGGATGGTGGGAGCGTTGGTGTATTAGGGAGCGGAAAGAACGTTGAGGAGCATGTCATCAACGAGTTGCTGCCAGAGAACTCTGGCAGTTGGCTGGAACTTCTGGGCCTTGCTCTTTCCCTGCAACCTAAACTTCATATTCCTCCTCTTACAGCTCCAAACTCAGCCCCCTTTCCCAGATGAGAATGTGCAGCATGCAGCGCACAATGACAAAGTTTGACACTTGCTCCGTGCTTTATTGAAGCAGGTTTGCAGATCTGTCAAGGCATTAGAACCTTTGCTCGAGGAGGCCGCTGGTCTGTTGTACGAGAGGGCTCTCATTTTCAAATAAATCATCGCAGACCCTGAATGATTATTGTAGAAATAAACAACTGAAAAGTTAACTACTGTGGGGCACAACTGAAGTTTTATTTTATTGCCCTACTCTTCACATTCAAAAACATAGCAAATCTAAAAAGTAAAAACTCAGTGTATTCATCAACTTTATTAAACACAATAAAAGAAAACAATCATATATAAACAGCACTAAAACTATCATTGAATAATATTGAGTAATGTTGGTTGTTTTTCCACTCATTACTCTGAACTTTCCAATAAAGCAAGGAGACAGGAGTGTTGTGTCAAGAGATATACCCATAAACCTCATCACCACCGACTACTCTCTTTCCTTCTTAAAATATCTAGAGAGATCAAACCCACTTCTTATATCATTCCAGTATGGCTTGATGGGTCAGGTAAAGAAAAACTCTAATACTACCCATGCAGATAGCTACATGCTGAATCACTTTATGCCCCTAATCTGGAAGGATAATGCAATAACCAGCAAATAGCAGCCAAGAAGACTTCATAACAGAAAGGTCCTGCCTGACCAACCTTCTTGACTTTTTATTGAGGATGTAACATCCCAAATGTACAGCGAAAAACTTTATGATACGTGTACCTAGATTTCCAGAAAAGCCTTTGAACGACTTGCTTCCAAAGGCTGTTACATATGCTTATAGCAGTTAAGAATTTAATATAAAACATTAGGCCAAGCAGACTCCTTTCTAATATTTACTACAACATGTTGTGCCATGTAGCAGTCTCTTACCATATCCACAAATTCTGATTATTTTGCTCCTTGCACAAGCACTACCCAAACTCCATTCAATATCTGGGTAATGATTAAAACATTACCTTTCCTAGATGATGTACTTACTGTCCTGTGAAATAGCTATCGATATTGGTCTGCTACAAATTCATACAAATGGTTTCCCTCATTTAGCTTTCCAGAAACATTCAGTCTCTACCTTATACTTAGGTATTTAGCTATATGTGACTGTAGCTAGGATAGGCCAAATGAGACCACATTTATCCTGCGAGATGCAGGATCTTTCTTTCTGAGAGGTATGTGGAGGAAGGAAGAGGTGAGAAAGCAATGAAAATCTATATTTTTAATGTTTTATAATTTTAGATTTTAAAAATTGGTGCTGTAGCTTTACTCTTCACTAGTTGTCTTTAGCACATTTTGAAAAAGCTCTGTATGCAATGTTTTGTGAATTAGTGATATCTATAGGCAGAAAATAGGTTTTACAACATTTTACCAAAATCTACAAAATTTAAAAAGAATTGCATCAAGTTACAACAAGTATGTCACAAAGCGCTTCACAGAGGTGTAATCAGAAAGAATTTACATTGGTTTACACATCGGTTGAGTCACTGTACTTTTATTTCAGATAGCGTTTGCAGGAACATTCATTATAAATGATAAATATAAATTAATCTGGAAGTGGCTTCACTCCAGCATATTATTGTCTTCCAAAATTGGGTTAAAGATCTATGCATAAATACAGTACGGTCAATTAAATATTAGACATGGAAGCTCATTGCTAAAAGTCACTATACGAAAGGCAGTAGTATAACCCTTTGTTCTCTGTTGCAGAGACCTTAAGTTTACAGTGGGTTATAAAAGCAAAACATGTTCCATGCTGGTCGTTGCATTCAAAGGTCACAGACCGTTGCTGCTAAAAACTCACAAATACAATTTTACCACCAAGTATTCACTTTAAACTCTGCTTAAACTTTTTACATTTCTAAACCAAGCATGAACCTGAGTGGTACATTTTCAAGCTCAACAGCATATAAAAATTGTTGGCTATTGCTATTGCAAATATCTATCATATGCAGAGTACTATTACATTTGGAAATTTGTAAGGAGAAAGTTCACTAGCTTTCAAACCCATATGCTTTATTACTGCATTATTCTTTAGTTTTAAGTAAATAGAATTTATTTTACAAGCCTGCATATTACACTGGTACAGAAAAGATTGAACTAATGAACTTCCATTTTATAGCTATTTTTAATAAATACAAAATAAATTAAAATGAAATGTTAACAATGCTTGGAATCATTATCTTTCCATAGTTGTTGGTTCAGTGCCTCAAACACTGTACAGTATAATAATCCCAGAAAGGTTGACTTTGTTGGGTAGTAGTGTAACAGTTAAAATGTTTTCTTCATGTCAGGGTTCAAGTCCCAGTGCTCATAAAGACTGAAATTTATGTCAATCAAGGTGAAGACTATTGTGATGATTTGGCTATATTGTAGGAGAGTGCCTCTCAGAATTCTCTTACCTTAAACATGGAAACACTAAAGTGCACTTCACTGTATAAATAAACTCTTCCCGTCGGCTGAGCACAAAACAATATTGCCCTTGATGCAATTTTCCGCTCCTCCTCCTGTACTCCTTAAGGAGCATACACGATATGACAACCATGAGGATTGCATTTTGTTAAGTGAAAATTGCGTATTTGTCTAACCACCACAGAAAAGTCACAACACTGAGTACAGCATTAACAATGTATTTCTTTAATAAACCTGAAAATGTGACATTCATCCAGTTTTATTTAGAGATATGCAGCTAGAATTGTCACCGGCGATCCCAGATTTCAAACTGTAGCTTCGGAGGAAACCCAGAGAAACAGCGTAAATGGCCATTAACACCATTACTGTGGAGTTTCCGTCGAAGTTACAGTAGGAGAGTGAAAGAACCCTATGGAAATTCCAGGCAGCAGTTTCAACCAAAAATACAATGGAGTAATCTTTCACTTTTGGCAGGGGAGGGGGGAAACTGGTGGTAGACGCCCATTATACACCCCGCCTGATTTTCCTTTCAATTGAAGAAAATGGCTGGTCCGCAACCCAAGTTTTCAATTTGTGCCAAAAGTGAAAATTAATTCCAATTAAAGAAATTGCCACATTTCTTTTGTTCAGGTTTATTTTACATTTCTATTTGATTTTTGTGTGTTTTCATGCACTAATACACTATACAAATTACAATGATAAAGTAGAACTCTATTTGAAGTTATTATGAGCATATTTTAACCATGCGCAATGTTAAGACATTACAGTACAAAGATATATGTACCCTCCATAAGTTCATCCAAAATTTTGCTGCCCTTATGCTAACTCACACCAAGTTTCATTCACCCATCACCCGTGTGCTCACTGACCTACATTGGCTTCCGGTTCGGCAAATTCTTATCCTTTCTTTCAAATCACTCCATGGCCTCGCCCCTCCCTATCTCTGTGACCTCTTCCAGACCTACAGCCCTCTGCATTCCTCCAATTCTGACCTCATGCATCCCCAATTTTCAAAGCTCCACCATTGGCGGCCATGCCTTCATTTGGCTAGACCCTAAGCTCCCGAATTCCTTCCCTAAACCTCTCTCTCTCCTTTTTTAAAACTCTCTTTAAAACTACCTATTTGACCAAGCTTTTGGTCACCTATCCTGATATCTCATGTGGCTTTGTCAAATTTTATTTGATAATGCTCTAGTAAAGTGCCTTGGGACTTTATACTATGTTAAAGGCAGTATATAAATCCAAGTTGTTGTAATTTGCAAAGAAGTGATGCAATGTAGAAGCACATTCATTGGAAGTTGTAGAATTGCAACTCTCAGATAGATATCACGAAAATTGCGAGATCAAGTCTTCAAGAAGAAAATCTTCACATTATTTTATAGAAAATCTAGGCGTCCGGCTAAAGCAGATAGGAGGCGCAATTAGATATTTAAATGCCATTTTGATCGATCGTGCCGGAACAGTGCTGAATAAATAATGCTGGATGGTAAAGGGTGAAAACGGCAATTGGGAGAGCTTTTTAAAGGGGCATTGACTTGCAAACTTTCCACATGTCAGGAATCTGTTTGAAAGTGGTTTGGTTGAGTTTTTGGAATTTTTTTTGCTACTTTATTCCACATTTTAATCCTTTCATTTACTGAAAGGAATATCTGGGAAGTTCAGAGAATCAAAGTCATCCTTGCCATTCACTTGTGGATGGAGAAAGGAGAAGGAGAAGAGGAGCAGCAACAGCAAGAGGAACTTTATGTGGATCAGTGATGGCAGTACAGGTGGGGGCCACTTGCAGCATCCCAACCCTGCATATAGGAGTATAGAGACCAAGGATTGCTTACCTGAAACTAACAGAATAATAGTACATCAGCCAGCTGTGGTTTTCAAAACAAATGGTGACAGACCTGTATAACTTCCTAAAGGAGGACACGCAGCCAAGTCTACCAGCTGTCCATTCTTTGGTTGTGGCAGTAAAGGTAAGCATGACCCTAAAATTTTCCCACTTCAGACTCCTTTCAGACTAGTGAGGGGCATGGCTCACAGCAGCCAATTTGCAGTCCATGCCTGAAGTAAAAAAGTGATGGATGCATTTTTCATCAAGGCTAATGAGTATATCAAATTCTCTCTTGAGCCAACAGGAAAGAGCTGTGGGGTTTGCAGCAATTGCAGGGTTCCACGGGTACAGGCAGCCATTGACTGCACATGGGACCATCAGGGTACCGCCACATGAGCCAGTGCCATTCCTTAATTGGAAAGGATACCAATTCCTTAAAGTACAACTGATGTGAAATCACTCCCAGAAAATCATGCCAGTTCCGTGGAAGCTACAATGTTGCATATATACTCCGGCAGTCCACAATCTCCCGTGTGTGACGAGCATGAGCAGGTCACAAGCTGGCTATTGGAGAACAAAGGGGAGCCTTTGTACAAATTCTTCTGACACCTCTGAGGAACCTTTGCGCCCTGGTTGAACGAAGAGACAAGTTGAGCCATGGCAGCACTATGGCAAAAATAAAGCAGACAATTGGCAGACTCAAACAACGTTTTCAGTGTCTGGATAGATCAGGGGTGGGATTTCTTCTGTTGTGGGATTTATCGCCACAAACAGTGCCTTACATTGCTGTGGTGTGCTGCGGCCTGCACAATTTATCAGTTCAACAGGGATAGAAAATGGAGCCTGTACTGACAGAAAACCTCCCATCATCCAATGAAAAGAGGCCCAAGGACAGCAAGGAGCGAAGGAGATCAAGTAGGATGAAGACTGTCCCACGCCAGCAACTGATAGAGCTATGTTTCAGCTTAAATATACTGTCTACCCACTCAAGCACCCAACCCCGCATTAACAGTCATCCGCACAATATGAACAAGACTCTCTACCATGCAATAAAGAACCTCCATCCATTGACACAAATGCCACCTACCACTGCTGCACACAGTACAGACAGATAGTACAGTCCACGAACTGAATGAAGCTCAAACTGGTGCCAATCAAAGTTACAAGAGCTGGTGATACAGACTCCTGTGCAGAAGCCCTGGCTGCAGCATCGAGGTGACCACATGCTCCATGGAAAACTGCCGAGCACTAATGTTACACATGCTGCAGTTGTATTCCTCCAAACGGAGACATACTGGCCCAGAAATCTTGGTCGGCTGCTTCCCACAGGCAATCAGGTAAAAACTTTAAAAAGATACGCACTTACCTGAAGCTGCTGCCCCCACACGAGTTCCCGATCCGGAGGCCTCCACTGACTGCAGGTCGCAGCGCGTGCACGTCAGGATGTGCGCAGGGCTGGAGCTGCAGTCACATGGCTCTGGGCAGCCAATCAGGTAAAGTATGTTCTCATTCATAATAATGGGAACTCCGTAAGTTGGAGTTCCCATTATTATGAATGAGAACCCCCCCCAAACACACAAAAGTGTTCAATAAAAAAAATACACTACATATTTAACATTAATTTAAATTAAAGTTATTTATGTATTATTAAAAATATATATTTTCCCGATTTAAAAAAATGTTTTTTTAATTATGCTTTAAAATAAATTTAACGTAATGGGCAGGATTTTTAAAAATAAAATGTGTCTTTTAAATTTTATTTTTTATGTTTTAAGTGTGTTTTAAAACTCTTATGCCTGTAAAAGTAGGCTATGCGCCTGCTTTTATCAGGCACAAGAGTTTTCAGGACATTTGCTGGGTAAGATATAGGTAAATACTGCAATCTTGCCCTTGCAAATGTCCTGGCTGCCGAGACGCGGTGGATTGGCAGATCGGAAAAGCCTGTTTTCAGCGCATGCGTATTGAGCGCCGAAAACAGTCTTTTGCAATGCCTTCCCGGGTCCGTAGACACTCAGTACGGATCCGGGAGGCCGGAATTTCTGCCCCATTGTGGCCGGCGAACATCAAGCAGTTTTCTTTTGTCGGCTGATCCTTTGAAGTCAGTATCTCTATCCTTTACATTAGAGCATGGACCCAAACTTTAAAAAAAAAAATCACTCATGGGACATGAACATTGCTGGCAACCGTGGTGCCGGTTGCCACTGGTGTGTATGTTAGGGGATCAAAAAAGGTAAGGTCCAAGGTGGGTTGCTCAGGATAGTCCATGAATCTGAGTTTGATTTGGTCCAAGTGTTTCCAGTGAATGAGTCCATTTGAAAGTCTCGAGAAGGTGGTGATGAAGTCATGAGGTGAAGGTACTCCCAGTGTGCCGTTAAGGGAGGAGTTCCAGGATTTCGACCCAGCAACAACAAAGGGACGGCAATATATTTCCAAGTCAAGGTGGTGTGTGACTTGGAAGGGAACTTAAAAGTGGTGGCATCCTCATGCGCCAGCTGCCGTTGTCCTTCTAGATGGTAGAGGTTGCTGGTTTGCGAGGTGCTGTTGAAGTCTTGGCAAGTTGCTGCAGCGCACTTGCATAGAGGGAGTGAATGTTTAAGGTGGTGAATGGGGTGCTAATCAAGCGGTCATCTTTGTCCTGGATGGTGTTGTGCTTCTTGAGTATTGTTGGAGCTGCACTCATCCAGGCAAGTAGATAATATTCTATCACACTCCTGACTTGTGCCTTGTAGATGGTGGAAAGGCTTTGGGAGTCTGGAGGCGAGTCACTCACCACAGAATACCCAGCCTCTGACCTGCTCTTGTAGATACAGTATTTATGTGGCTGGTCAGAGGCTGGGTATTCTGTGCTGAGTGACTCGCCTCCAGACTCTCAAAGCAGTTTTCTTTTGTCGGCTGATCCTTTGAAGTCAGTATCTCTATCCTTTACATTAGAGCATGGATCCAAATTTTTTTTTTTAAATCACTCATGAGACATGGACATTGCTGGCAAGGATGCAGCAATTATTGCCCATCCCCAGTTGCCCTCAAGAAGGTGATGATGAAGTCCATGAGGTGAAGGTACTCCCACAGTGCTGTTAAGTTTCTGGTCAATGGTGACCCCCAGGATGTTGATGGTAGGGGATTTGGTGATGGTAATCCCATTGAATGTCAAGGGGAGGTGACTAGACACTCTCCTGTTGGAGATGGTCATTGCCTGGTACTTCTGTGGAACTAATGCAACTTTTCACTTATCAGCCCAAGCCAGAATGTCGTCCAGGTCTTGCTGCATGCGGCATGGACTGTTTCATTATCTGAGGAGTTGCGAAAGGAACTGAACACTGTGCAATCATCAGCAAACATCTCAATTTTTGACCTTATGATGAAGGGAAGGTCATTGATGAAGCAACTGAAGATGGTTGGGCCTAGGACACTGCCTTGAGAAACTCCTGCAGCAATGTTCTGAGGCTGAGATGATCAGCCTCCAACAATGTCAACTATCTTCCTTTGTGCTATGTATGACTCCAGCCAGTGGAGTTTTCCCTCCCCGATTTCTATTGACTTTAATTTTACTTGGGCTCCTTGATTCCACACTCGATCAAATGCTGCCTTGATGTCAAGGGCAGTCACTCACCTCACCTGTAGAATTAAGCTCTTTTGTCCATGTTCGAACCAAGGCTATAATGAGGTCTGGAGTCAAGTGGTCCTAGTGGAACCTAAACTGAGCATTGGTAAGTGCTGCTTGATAGCACTGTCGACGACACCTTCCATCACTTTGCTGATGATTGAGAGTAGACTGATGGGGCGGTAATTGGCTGGATTGGATTTGTCCTGCTTTCTGTGGACAGGCCATACCTGGACAATTTTCCACTTTGGATCTTGCCATATGGTGAGCCATCCTTTTCACGAGCACCTGCTCACTTCTGCTCTATAAATCATCTTGTGCATCTTCTTCTAGCTCACTAACTATCCCAACTGCAGTGCTGGTTTCTGTGCTGATGCTTGGGAGGGATGGATGTGCTTCTTCTGGAGAGTTGGCGGGGGGGGGGGGGGGGGGGAAGACAAGTCTTCTCTTGTAGGTTCGGAGTGAGAAGAACCTGGAGAAAGGAAAAGGGGTCAGTATGACTGGAAAAGGTTATGTTGCAGATGACTGGCAGTTCCACGTAGCACCAGATACCACACTGATTGCTAGAGGGGGGAAAAAGAGGCCAGCACCTTGCTGAGTGCTACCTCCAGCCTCGCTATCACTGATGTTCTTCAAGCTGCCTTCACCAAAGATTAACATGGCTTTCTCCATCTGTGTAAGAGTCTGAATGGAGGCAGACATCCTCTCCCTTGGCCGATACTCCTTTCCTCGTGTGCTAGCTTCTCTTGCAAAAGGAGTTGGAGTGTGTGGTTCTTGTGACGAGCTGTGTAGCTTTGTGAGGCATCTTCATCTAGTGTGCCTGCTGAGAGACGTAGCAAGTTGAGAGAAGGTTGGGGAGGTGTTCATGTGCAAGAGAGTGGCTGCAGTGAGAAGTGTGTAAGCAATTAACAGATGCCTTCCATTTGTGACCAGATGAACAAAGACTGCTGTTTTGTGCCTATTGTGAGGGCATCAGCAGCCAATTGTAGCAAAGAGAGCTGGTAAAGTGACCTACTGTGATTGGAGAACATAAGAACCTAAGAATTAGGAACAGGAGTAGGCCATCTAGCCCCTCGAGCCTGCTCCGCCATTCAACAAGATCATGGCTGATCTGGCCGTGGACTCAGCTCCACTTACCCGCCCGCTCCCCGTAACCCTTAATTCCCTTATTGGTTAAAAATCTATCTACCTGTGACTTGAATACATTCAATGAGCTAGCCTCAACTGCTTTCTTGGGCAGAGAATTCCACAGATTCACAATCCTCTGGGAGAAGAAATTCCTTCTCAACTCGGTTTTAAATTGGCTCCCTCGTATTTTGAGGCTGTGCCCCCTAGTTCTAGTCTCTCCGACCAGTGGAAACAACCTCTCTGCCTCTATCTTGTCTATCTCTTTCATTATTTTAAATGTTTCTATAAGATCACCCCTCATCCTTCTGAACTCCGAGTGAAGACCCAGTCTACTCAATCTATCATCATAAGGTAACCCCCTCATCTCCGGAATCAGCATAGTGAATCGTCTCTGTACCCCCTCCAAAGCCAGTATATCCTTCCTTAAGTAAGGTGACCAAAACTGCACGCAGTACTCCAGGTGCGGCCTCACCAATACCCTATACAGTTGCAGAAGGACCTCCCTGCTTTTGTACTCCATCCCTCTCGCAATGAAGGCCAACATTCCATTCGCCTTCCTGATTACCTGCTGCACCTGCAAACTAACTTTTTGGGATTCATGCACAAGGACCCCCAGGTCCCTCTGCACCGCAGCATGTTGTAATTTCTCCCCATTCAAATAATATTCCCTTTTACTGTTTTTTTTCCCCAAGGTGGATGACTTCACACTTTGCGACATTGTATTCCATCTGCCAAACCTTAGCCCATTCGCTTAACTTATCTAAATCTCTTTGCAGCCTCTCTGTGTCCTCTACACAACCCACTTTCCCACTAATCTTTGTGTCATCTGCAAATTTTGTTACACTACACTCTGTCCCCTCTTCCAGGTCATCTATGTATATTGGAAACAGTTGTAGTCCCAGCACCGATCCCTGTGGCACACCACTAACCACCGATTTCCAACCCGAAAAGGACCCATTTATCCCGACTCTCTGCTTTCTGTTAGCCAGCCAATTCTCGATCCATGCTAATACACTTCCACTGACTCCACGTTCCTTTAGCTTCTGCAGTAATCTTTTGTGTGGCACCTTATCGAATGCCTTTTGGAAATCTAAATACACCACATGCATCGGTACACCTCTATCCACCATGCTCGTTATATCCTCAAAGAATTCCAGTAAATTAGTTGAACATGATTTCCCCTTCATGAATCAATGCTGCGTCTGCTTGATTGCACTATTCCTATCTAGATGTCCCGCTATTTCTTCCTTAATGATAGTTTCAAGCATTTTCCCCACTACAGATGTTAAACTAACCGGCTTATAGTTATCTGCCTTTTGTCTGCCCCCCTTTTTAAACAGAGGCATTACATTAGCTGCTTTCCAATCCGCTGGTACCTCCCCAGAGTCCAGAGACTTTTGGTAGATTATAACGAATGCATCTGCTATAACTTCCGCCATCTCTTTTAATACCTTGGGATGCATTTCATCAGGACCAGGGGACTTGTCTACCTTGAATCCCATTAGCCTGTCCAGCACTACCCCACTAGTGATAGTGATTGTCTCAAGGTCCTCCCTTCCCACATTCCTGTGACCAGCAATTCCTGGCATGGTTTCTGTGTCTTCCACTGTGAATACCGAAGCAAAATAATTGTTTAAGGTATCAGCCATTTCCACATTTCCCATTATTAAATCCCCCTTCTCATCCTCTAAGGGACCAACATTTACTTTAATCACTCTTTTCCGTTTTATATATCTGTAAAAGCTTTTACTATCCGTTTTTATGTTTTGCGCAAGTTTACCTTCGTAATCTATCTTTCCTTTCTTTATTGCTTTCTTAGTCATTCTTTGCTGTTGTTTAAAATTTTCCCAATCTTCTTGTTTCCCACTAACCTTGGCCACCTTATACACATTGGTTTTTAATTTGATACTCTCCTTTATTTCCTTGGTTATCCACGGCTGGTTATCCCTTCCCTTACCGCCCTTCTTTTTCACTGGAATATATTTTTGTTAAGCACTATGAAAGAGCTCCTTAAAAGTCCTCCACTGTTCCTCAATTGTGCCACCATTTAGTCTGTGTTTCCAGTCTACTTTAGCCAACTCTGCCCTCATCCCACTGTAGTCCCCTTTGTTTAAGCACAGTACGCTCGTTTGAGACACTACTTCCTCACCCTCAATCTGTATTACAAATTCAACCATACTGTGATCACTCATTCCGAGAGGATCTTTTACTAGGAGATCGTTTATTATTCCTGTCTCATTACACAGGACCAGATCTAAGATAGCTTGCTCCCTTGTAGGTTGTGTAACATACTGTTCTAAGAGAAGAAGCAAGTGGAGTGGGGAAGAGAACAGTTTGGAGTACTGGGGGACACATACAAAAAGAATGATGTTGTAAGGTCAAATGAGAAAGATAGAAAGACATCAATCTCATCCTTGTCAGGTCATTGAACCTCTTGTGGCACTGAACCCATATCCTTTGGATGATGCTGCAGACATTTGACAATTTCAGCCACCTCATTACAGGCTTCCTGCTCAGTTTGTTTAAGAGACCCTGGTGCCATTTGAAGGGAAGAAAATCTGCCACCATGTCCGCAGCTGCTTCACCAGGACCGCCACCTCACTGAACCGGGGGTTCATGACTTGGACATCTTATTCAACCTTTAAAAATTCACACAACCAGCCACTATTACTTCTGGGTGAAAGGACATCTCTCTTTATGAGGTACATTTACCCTTTAAAATACTTGCCTTCGTGCGGGGTACCCATCACTGCTGCTAACATGTGGGTAGCCCACCAATTACTTGCAAATGAGGCCTGACCTTCAAAATTGGCCAGGCTTTCTGCTCACACAATCACTGGACCAATCACTATACCCACCAGATATCCGAAACCTGCAGTGAAAATTAACCCCTTAGTGTTCCCAGGCTAAGGAGGACAAAAATCCACTATGAGCCTTGAATGCTATCTTGTAATCTACATTGCAAACTGCATGCAAAGACAATAAGTGACAAAAGGATTAAGCTTGGCACTGTCAAATAGCCTGCCAACATTCATCATCAAGATGAGGAATGTTCACTGGACGAGGGACCAGACAGCTAATGAAATCACATTCTCGCCCATAGGAGAGATGGGGACATTATTGTGGGAAAAAAGGGTTAGCTTGGAAAAAGTTTAAATTTAAAAATACAATTTAAATAAATAGTTGGACTAAATAAAGTTATTTGTCACCAATTAACAATTGACATTACAACTGACTTTTCCAGGGATCCCGATATCTATTAAACTGAATCACCTGACAGTGAAACTCAGTTAAAGCCCTGGGCATTGGTGATACTTCCTCCCATTCAGATCTGCTACTGTGGTACACCTGTACTTCATCTGTGATTTCATCAGGAGCATAATCCCCACCCAAAATATAAATCTTGTCTGCAATCCCAATAGCCCCTGCATTGAAGCCCGCACACTCAAATGAGCCCTCACCTTTCCAAATACAGGTCTCTGGACAAAAACTGTAGACTTTGTAAGTAGAAAGGTCACAAATGTACAAAGTGAAATTTACTGGGACAGCTTTCACAAGGGTAGCATGAAAAAACTGACCAAATTCTGCAACAAGTTCGGACCATTGATCAGAGGACACATTGTATTTGAAGAAACAATCCATTGACGGATTGAAGATATCAGCTATTTCCACCTCAGATCCAAGGACATAAATAATGTCGTTGCAGGCACTTGCTTCTGGATAATAAATTCCTCTTGGCAAATGGCTCACCGATTTCCATTCTTTGGCAAGTGGGTTGTAGGATTCAACATTTAAAAGGCTCCGGATTTCTCGTGTTCCTCTGGTTTTCCCACCTACTACAAAAAGCTGGTTCATTGCGATAACCGATGTGTGCATGGTCCGAGTGTTTTTCATTGATGAAACAGAAGTGAAATTGTTTGTCCTTGGGCAGTAGCACCATGTCTGATCAGTTGCATCATGACATATTTCTGCAATGTGCAGTCGTATGGATCTATTGCAGCCAATCTTACATCCTCCAGTAATAAATATTTTTTCTCCAAAGGTAACCAAACTTGACCCTGGAAAATCAATAATATTTGTAGCATGCAACTCCTTCCAGGTATCACTTTCAGTATTATAGCAAAATGTATGCTTAATCACACCATTTTCTTCAGTTTTGTGAACAAATATGTATTTTTCTGTTGTGGATGGTCTTGCATCAGAAAAGAGTCCATTAAACTCTTGAAGTTTATTGAGAACATCACGAATGGATTCCATGCATTTAGGATTGTTTGCGAGTAAACTTTCAGATCTCATAAAGTCCTCCAGAGTTTCTTTGGATAGCTGATGCAATCTTACTAGATTAATCAAGTGAGGCAAATGCTTTTCTCTCGTGTCAACATCATATCGAGTCCAATGAAGAACAGCATTCAGAACTGTGTCCTCAGCAGGGACATTCAATGCATCTGCTTCAAGGCATTTTTCTAGTAGTCCAGCATTTATTTCTAAAAAATCATTGGATTTTAACAGAAGAGAGAAGTTCTGCACTACAAATAGCAAAGCATGATTGTACAAAGTGGTAGAACCATAACCCTCAGATAGAGACAAAAGTTGTAAGCAATTGGTGAGATCAAGGGTTTTGATAAGAAAATCACTGCATGCTTTAGCTAGCAGTGACACTTGAAGAAATGAGGACATCTGAAAGAACATTTCAACATTGGTCTCAGATATCTCTGCAAGCCCAGTGTAAGCAAAATCCAGAAATGCCCTCACAGCCTCCGGAGATAAATTAGTGATTTTTACACTTCCATCATCTCTTTCCCTCATGTGAACTTCAAACATGGCTCTGCAAAGAAAACAGTAACATAACTACAGCCTTTAATAGGACATTACAGAAACTGTGAATCTTAAATATTTCTTACATGATTTGAAGCTTCTATTTAAACAAACAATGGATAGAGAACTGGTTGGCAGACAGGAAGCAGCGAGTCGGGATAAACGGATCCTTTTCAGAATGGCAGGCAGTTACTAGTAGGGTGCCGCAGGGCTTAGTGCTGGGACCCCAGCTATTTATAATATACATCAATGATTTAGATGAAGGAATTGAGTGTAATATCTCCAAGTTTGCAGATGACACTAAGCTGGGTGGCGGTGTGAGCTGTGAGGAGGATGCGAAGAGACTGCAGGGTGACTTGGACAGGTTAGGCAAGTGGGCAAATACATGACAGATGCAGTATAATGTGATGGCAAAAACATGGAGAGAATATTATCTGAATGGCAGATTAGGAAAAGGGGAGGTACAACGAGACCTGGGTGTCATGGTACATCAGTCTGAAGGTTGGCATGCAGGTGCAGCAGGTGGTGAAGGCGGCAAATGGCATGTTGGCCTTCATAGCTAGCGGATTTGAGTATAGGAGCAGGGAGGTCTTGCGGCAGTTGTACAGGGCCTTGGTGAGGCCTCACCTGGAATATTGTGTTCAGTTTTGGTCTCCTAATCTGAGGAAGGACATTCTTGCTATTGACGGAGTGCAGCGAAGATTCACCAGATTGATTCCCGGGATGGCAGGACTGACATATGAGGAGAGACTGGATCGACAGGGCCTGTATTCACTGGAGTTTAGAAGAATGAGAGGGGATCTCATAGAAACATATAAAATTCTGACAGGACTGGATAGGTTAGATGCAGGAAGAATGTTCCCGATATTGGGGGAACCAGGGGTCACAGTCTAAGGATAAGGGGTAAGCCATTTAGGACCGAGATGAGGAGAAACTTCTTCACTCAGAGTTGTTAATCTGTGGAATTCTCTACTGTAGAGTATTGTTGATGCCAGTTCGTTAGATATATTCAAGAGGGAGTTAGATATGGCCCTTGCGGCTAAAGGGATCAAGGGGTATGGACAGAAAGCAGGAAAGGGGTACTGAGGTAAATGATCAGCCATGATCTTATTGAATGGTGGTGCAGGCTCGAAGGGCCGAATGGCCTACTCCTGCACCTATTTTCTATGTTTCTATATTTCTATGTTAATACATAATACAGTCGAGATTACAACATCTCAAATTACTTTATGGGTAGGTTTTCTACAAGTACACAAATATCAATATTTTTTCTAAAAATTCAAAACAAATTTAAACATACTTCAATCATTTTTCTAGTTCATATCCAGAAAAGCAAAATGACAGTCAATTCAAATATATTTGAAGCAGAGAAGTTGCAGGGCTATGATGAGTGAGCAGAGCAGTGGGACTTAAGTTTTGAACTGCTGCAACAAAGTGCTTGCAGACACAGCAAAGTGTGTGTTGTAGCATTTTAATATGGCTGAATCTGTCAATGATATAAGCATTAAACTAGAATATCTATAGAAGTAATGAGGTTGGAGACATCTAATATAGGTTTTACTGAAACTCCAATAATAGACACAACAAAAAAATTGAACTGTTCCATTTATAGCTATAAAAACATGCTTAGAAACAAACAATCAGTAGGTCATGCTTGACTAACTTAATTGATTTTTTGAGGAAATTACAGGGTGTTGTATATATGTGTCTGTTAAGGGTGTTAAGTGTTTTATGAAAATTAAGGTGTATAAGAACATAAGAAATGGGAGTTGGAGTAGGTCATTTGGCCCTTTGAGCCTGCTCCGCCATTCAACAAGATCACGGCTGACCTTCTACTTCAACTCCACCTTTCCACACTATCCACATATCCCTTAATTCCTCTGTATGGTATTAAATAGATTGTAACATTCATAGAGAAGTGGCTAGCACATAGAAAGTGAAGACTAGGAGTAAATGAACGACATATGGATAGTAGTGTGGCTGAGAAATTTGTGCTGGGATCCCTTTTGAGTTCAATTTATGTTAATACATTGGACATAGGCATTAGGAGGACGTTGACAAGTTAGCAGGAGTGGCAGACAGATGACATGCACTTTAATGCAGAGAAATGTGAAATAAATTGGGACCGAAATTGCCCTCCGACCAAAAGGGGGCTCACTCACAGATCTTGAAGAGGAGAGTAGAGCGAAATTCAGCCCTTTGTAGTTTGTGTGTGTTCCGGGCGGTGAAGTCAGGTTGCAGCGGGGCGGAAGTGCATGGGGAGTGGGGCGGACGTCGGTATGCGTCATCAGCTGATCACATCAGCGCGACGTGCTGACGTGTAGCAACATCCCTCCCCTTCAGTTAAAGGGGAAGGCCGCTGTGAACTCTGCAGCCACGTTAGTGCCACCCACTGGGCCACTGGGGAGGGTTTTGGTTGGGCCAGCAGTCCGGCAGAGGGGGTGCCGGGCTGCCTGTTGGTGGTCCGACCGAACCCGCCACTGACGGGCTGACCTCGGAGTTGGCCGACAATTAAAATAAAATGTCGGCTGCGGCAGTGCATGCACTCCTTCAAGGGCAGAAGCACCGCCCAGCCACAGTCAGCTTCCCGCAGGGTAAAGCTGTCGGGGGCATAGAGTGGCAGCCGATCCGCTCCTGCGGGGCAATTTCCCACGTGAAATGGGGTCGCAGCCGGTCGGTAAGGGGTCGAAGGTGCGGGAAAATCCACCACCCCAAAAAGAAATTAGGGCAATATCGCGATTGTTGGTGACTCCACGCTGACCAAGCGGCGAGTGCTTTCCGCACCGTTGGCCCTAAAAATTTTGGAGTAAATGAACTGTGCAAATAAGTATACCCTAACTGGTAAGATTCTTAAGAATGGCGGAACAGAGATCTAAGGGAGTTATGACGAAAGGTAATCAACCTGAAACATTAACTATTTTTCTCTCTCCACAGATGCTGCCTGACCTGCTGAGTATTTCCAGCATTTTCTGTTTTTATTATCGAAGGGAGTAGTTACATAGGTTTTTAAAAAGGTGGGAGTGCAGGCAGGAAAGATCATAAAAAGGCAAATGAGATTCTGGGTTACATACATAGGGCCACTGAATATTAAATCAAGGTAGAATCATACAATATTGTAACACAGAAACAAGCCATTTGATCCTTCAAATCTGCACTGGTGTTTTTCTCCACATAAGCCATCCAGTATCACACCACTTGGTTTGCCCCATATAATCATTAATACTTCTTTTCAAGCAACTATATAATTCCTTTTTAAAATAATTATGCTCTTTGGTTCAATAGTGATTTATGGCAGAGAGTTCCACGTTCAAACCATCTGTGTTAATATTTTTTTCTAATATCCTCTGTAATGCTTTTGTGATTATCTTAAATTTATGCTCTCTTCATTCTTGCCATCCAGTGGAAACAATCTATTTATCATAGCCCTTCATAATCTTGTAAATATAAGGAACGGTAGCAAGTGGTTATGTTACTGGACTAGTAATCCAGATGCCTGGACTATTGATCCAGAGATGCGAGTTCAAATCCCACCGCAGCAGCTGGGGAATTTAAATTTAGTTAATTAAATAAATCTGGAATAAAAAGTTAGTATCAGTAATGGTGACTATGAAACTATCAGCTGGTCATAAAAACCTCATCTGGTTTACTAATGTCCTTACCTGGTCTAGCCTCTGACTCCAGGCCTACTACAATGTGGTTGACTCTTAACTGCCCTCTGAAATGGCTTAGCAAACCACTCAGTTGTACCAAACTGCTACAGAAAGCAAGAATAAAAACGGACGGACCACTCAGCATCGACCTCGGAACGGCACATCCAGCCCAGTCGACCCCACAAAGTCTGGAGACTTGTGTCAAAATTGGGGGAGTTGTCACACAGACAGCCTGACATAGTCATATTCACAGAATCATACCTTTCAGCCAATGTCCCAGACTCGTCCATCACCATCCTTGGGTATGTCCTGTCCCACCAGCAGGACAGACCCACCAGAGGTAGAGCTACAATGGTATACAGTCAGGAGAGAGTGGCCCTGGGTGTCCTCAACAATGACTCCAGACCCCATGCAGTCTCATGGCTTCAGGACAAGCATGGGCAAGGAAACCTCCTGCCGATTATGACATACTGCTCTCCTTCAGCTGATTAATCAGTACTCCTCCATGTTGAACACCAGTTGGAAGAAGCACTGAGAGTAGCAGGGGCACAGAATGTACTCCAAGTGGGGGACTTCCATGTCCATTACCAAGAGTGGCTCGGTAGCACCACGAGTGGCTCAGTGGCACCACTACTGTCCTGAAGGACATGGCTGCCAGACTGGGTCTGCGGCAGGTGATGAGAGAATCAACACGAGGGAAAAACCTACTTGATCTCGTCCTCACCAATCTATCTCTCGCAGATCCATTTGTCCATGACAGCATTGGTAACAGTGATCACCGCATAGTCCTTGTGGAGATGAAGACCCAACTTCATATGGGCAGCATGTTCTGTGGCACTACCACCGTGCTAATTTTGGGATAGATTCAGAAAAGATCTAGCAGCTCAAAACTGGGCATCCATTAGGCAGCAGCAGCAGAATTCTATTCTACCACAATCTGTAACCTCATGGCCTGACATATCCCTCACTCTACCATTACCATCAAGCCAGGGGAGCAACCCTGGTTCAATGAGTTTAGAAGAGCATAACAGGAGCACCACCAGGCATACCTAAAAATGAGGTGCCAACCTGGGAAAGCTGCAACATAGGACTACATGCATGCTAAACAGCGAAAGCAGCATGCTATAAACAAAGCTATGTGATCCCACAATCAACAGATCAGATCAAAGCTCTGCAGTCCAGCCACATCCAGTCATGTAAACAATTAACACAGACGTCACAGGAACGAATAAAAAAAACTCTGAGCCTATCACCCGTAATCAATTTAGGTCTAGTAAAAATACCCTAACTGAAGTCTCTCTTCATAATAATAAGATCCTAGCAAATCTATGCTGCACATTTTCCACTCCTTTTATATGAACAACAACTTGCATTTATATAGCGCCTTTAACTTAGTAAAATGTCCCAAGAGGTTTTACAGGAGCTTTATCAAACAAAATTGGACATCATGCCACATAAAGATATTAGGACAAATGACCAAAAGCTTGCTCAAAGAGGTAGGTTTTAATTGTCTTCGAGATAGAGAGGCTGAGAGGAAATTCCAGAGCTTTGGGCCTAGGCAGCTGAAGGCACGGCCACTAATGGCAGAGCGATTAAAATTGGGGATGCACAAGAGCCCAGAATTGGAGGAGCCCAGAGAACTCAAAGGGTGGTAGGGCTGGAGGAGGTTATAGAGATAAGGAGGGGGTGAGGCCATGGAGGGATTTGAACACAAGGATAAGAATTTTAAAATTGAGCCGTTGCTGGAGTTAGAGCCAATGTAGGTCAGGGAGCACAAGGATGATCGGTGAACAGGACTTGGTGCAAGTTAGGATGTGGGCAGCAGTGTTTTGGATGAACTCTATGCCAGGTTATATCATTTTATAAGGGATGTACAAAATTGTCCACAGTACTCCAATGCAGCTAAAGATAGTGTACAAAATTCAATGTTACCCCTTTGCTTTTTTATTCAATGACTCTAGGTACAGAAACAAGAATCATTTACCCTTTTTATGGTATAATCTATTTGTGCCTTGAATGACCTGTGTTTCTGCACGCGATTTACAATCTTACCATTTAAATGTATTTTCCTTTTATAATGTTACTTCCAAAACATAATGGCCCTGAAATTCCGGCCTCCCCGGATTCGTACGGAGTTCATAAGAACATAAGAATTAGGAACAGGAGTAGGCCATCTAGCCCCTCGAGCCTGCTCCGCCATTCAACAAGATCATGGCTGATCTGGCCGTGGACTCAGCTCCACTTACCCGCCCGCTCCCCATAACCCTTAATTCCCTTATTGGTTAAAAATCTATCTATCTGTGATTTGAATACATTCAATGAGCTAGCCTCAACTGCTTCCTTGGGCAGAGAATTCCACAGATTCACAACCCTCTGGGAGAAGAAATTCCTTCTCAACTCGGTTTTAAATTGGCTCCCCCATATTTTGAGGCTGTGCCCCCTAGTTCTAGTCTCCCCGACCAGTGGAAACAACCTCTCTGCCTCTATCTTGTCTATCCCTTTCATTATTTTAAATGTTTCTATAAGATCACCCCTCATCCTTCTGAACTCCAACGAGTAAAGACCCAGTCTACTCAATCTATCATCATAAGGTAACCCCCTCATCTCCGGAATCAGCCTAGTGAATCGTCTCTGTACCCACTCCAAAGCTAGTATATCCTTCCTTAAGTAAGGTGACCAAAACTGCACGCAGTACTCCAGGTGCGGCCTCACCAATACCCTGTACAGTTGCAGCAGGACCTCCCTGCTTTTGTACTCCATCCCTCTCGCAATGAAGGCCAACATTCCATTCGCCTTCCTGATTACCTGCTGCATCTGCAAACTAACTTTTTGGGATTCATGCAAAAGGACCCCCAGGTCCCTCTGCACCGCAGCATGTTGTAATTTCTCCCCATTCAAATAATATTCCCTTTTACTGTTTTTTTTTCCAAGGTGGATGACCTCACATTTTCCGACATTGTATTCCATCTGCCAAACCTTGGCCCATTCGCTTAACCTATCTAAATCTCTTTGCAGCCTGTCTGTGTCCTCTACACAACTCGCTTTCCCACTAATCTTTGTGTCATCTGCAAATTTTGTTACACTACACTCTGTCCCCTCTTCCAGGTCATCTATGTATATTGTAAACAGTTGTGGTCCCAGCACCGATCACTGTGGCACACCACTAACCACCGATTGCCAACCTGAAAAGGACCCATTTATCCCGACTTTCTGCTTTCTGTTTGTTAGCCAATTCTCTATCAATGCTAATACATTTTCTCTGACTCCGCGTACCTTTATCTTCTGCAGTAACCTTTTGTGTGGCACCTAATCGAATGCAAGAGAGTGGCTGCAGTGAGAAGTGTGTAAGCAATTAACAGATGCCTTCCATTTGTGACCAGATGAACAAAGACTGCTGTTTTGTGCCTATTGTGAGGGCATCAGCAGCCAATTGTAGCAAAGAGAGCTGGTAAAGTGACCTACTGTGATTGGAGAACATAAGAACCTAAGAATTAGGAACAGGAGTTTGCCATCTAGCCCCTCGAGCCTGCTCCGCCATTCAACAAGATCATGGCTGATCTGGCCGTGGACTCAGCTCCACTTAACGCCCGCTCCCCGTAACCCTTAATTCCCTTATTGGTTAAAAATCTATCTACCTGTGACTTGAATACATTCAATGAGCTAGCCTCAACTGCTTTCTTGGGCAGAGAATTCCACAGATTCACAATCCTCTGGGAGAAGAAATTCCTTCTCAACTCGGTTTTAAATTGGCTCCCTCGTATTTTGAGGCTGTGCCCCCTAGTTCTAGTCTCTCCGACCAGTGGAAACAACCTCTCTGCCTCTATCTTGTCTATCTCTTTCATTATTTTAAATGTTTCTATAAGATCACCCCTCATCCTTCTGAACTCCGAGTGAAGACCCAGTCTACTCAATCTATCATCATAAGGTAACCCCCTCATCTCCGGAATCAGCATAGTGAATCGTCTCTGTACCCCCTCCAAAGCCAGTATATCCTTCCTTAAGTAAGGTGACCAAAACTGCACGCAGTACTCCAGGTGCGGCCTCACCAATACCCTATACAGTTGCAGAAGGACCTCCCTGCTTTTGTACTCCATCCCTCTCGCAATGAAGGCCAACATTCCATTCGCCTTCCTGATTACCTGCTGCACCTGCAAACTAACTTTTTGGGATTCATGCACAAGGACCCCCAGGTCCCTCTGCACCGCAGCATGTTGTAATTTCTCCCCATTCAAATAATATTCCCTTTTACTGTTTTTTTTCCCCAAGGTGGATGACTTCACACTTTGCGACATTGTATTCCATCTGCCAAACCTTAGCCCATTCGCTTAACTTATCTAAATCTCTTTGCAGCCTCTCTGTGTCCTCTACACAACCCACTTTCCCACTAATCTTTGTGTCATCTGCAAATTTTGTTACACTACACTCTGTCCCCTCTTCCAGGTCATCTATGTATATTGGAAACAGTTGTAGTCCCAGCACCGATCCCTGTGGCACACCACTAACCACCGATTTCCAACCCGAAAAGGACCCATTTATCCCGACTCTCTGCTTTCTGTTAGCCAGCCAATTCTCGATCCATGCTAATACATTTCCTCTGACTCCGCGTACCTTTATCTTCTGCAGTAACCTACTGACCCGGGAAGGTATCGGAAATGCCGGATTCCAGCGCGCAATGCGCATGCGCTGGAAACGGGCATTTCCGATCTGTAAAGTTTCTGGCTTGACAGATCGTAGCCAGATCGGGGAGTGAGGACATTTGCAAGTGTAAATTTCCGATATTTACGCTTACAAATGTCCTCAAAAATCTTGTGCCTGAAAAAGCAGGCGCATAGCCTACTTTTACATGTGCAAGTGTTTTAAAAAACACAAACACATCTAAAAATAAAGTTATTAAAAAATGTTTTATCATTGAAAACCCTCCCCACAACGGTAAGTTTATTTTTATAAACTTAAAAAAATATATAATTTCCCGATTTAAAAAAAAAGTTTTTAAAATAAACTTACCGTTGTGGGGAGGGTTTTTAATGATAATACGTTTTAATAAATGTATTTTTAGATGTTTCTGTTTTTTTTTAAAACGTGCACCTGTAAAAGTAGGCTATGCGCCTGCTTTTCAGGTGCAAGATTTTTGAGGACATTTGTAAGTGTAAATATCAGAAATTTACACTTACAAATGTCCTCGCTCCCTATCTGGCTATGATCTGTCAAGCCAGAAACTTGACAGATCGGAAATGCCCGTTTCCAGCACATGCGCATTGCGTGCTGGAAACTGGCATTTCCAATGCCTTCCCGGATCCGTCGGAACTCCGTACGGACCCAGGGAAGCGGGAATTTCAGGGCCAATATTACTGGCCTCCAGAGTGTACATGATAGCTCCTAAAATACTCCACTGAGACCAAACAAGTTTTATCTGGGGCACCAGAGGACAATACCAGGGAATTATTTAATATGATTACAAATGCAAAAGCCCTTGCTGCTCTCGATGGACGTGCAATAGGCTTTCTGTCAGGTATAGTGGGACTTCCTGCTCCCAGTGGTTGAGAAAATGACATTTGAATTGATAAATCTATTCACACCCCAATTCTACAGCATATAAACCTCCCTTGCATTCTTTTCCATTATGGGATCACACAGGGATGCCCACTCCCCTCCTTTCTTTTGCCTTGGCCAGAAAACCATTGACAACAGCCACAAAGACAAATTCATCCATCCATGGAATGTAGATTGGTGGGACTGCGCACAAAATAACACTAGGTTGAAAACATATGCAAGTAGCCCTGCTACTTCACTACCTTTCATCTTCCAAGTCATCAATGAGTTTGGCCAACTTTCAGACTATAAAGTTAAAATGTTCCTCACACAAGGCATTTCTACACACATTCTTCTCACGGGATGTGGGCATCTCTGGCATTTATTGCCCATTCCTAATTGCTCTCAAGAAGGTGGTGATGAGCAGCCTTCTTGAATTGCTGCAGTCTGTGTAGGGAAGGTACTCCCATATACCAATCCTGCCCCTCTCCATGGTTAAACGGTTATCTGGCTATAAATGTAACCCCTACCCGCTCAACCCTGTACAAGAGTAATTAATACTCCCTCAATTCATAGCAAGTATATACTCTGACCTGGATAAATTGGGCGGTCTACTAATGTCACTCCTGGGTCAGGCAAGTACTATAAAGATGAATGCGCTCAGCTACCCATTCCAAATGTGTCTGAAAATGAGTTTTGAGCAGAATATTGCCTAAAAGTGGTTAACTAGACCACAGTCCTAACCCGAGTTGTCAATCCAGTGGCAGTCAAGAGGTGTTTTAAATGTGGGATGGGCCATTGTTTTGAAGAGCTCCCAAGCAATGGTCTATTTGTTAGCAACATCTGGTCATTCTTGCAACATGTGGCACCATGATGATGATTAATCTCTTATCTCTGCTAGTCTTTAAAGAGAGGCTTCTTAAAAACTTGACAGACACCAGAAGGAGTAAGGCTGCAGTGGAGAAGCATATTGCTAGCAGAAAGGCTATCCTTTTTATATTAAGATAAGTTACCCTAAGTGGGCTAATGGAATGCACGTTCCATATATTGTTGTAACAATATGCAAACAGAAACTATATTTATTATACCAAGTAAATGTCATCATACTCAATGTTCTGTATGCTTTGTCTACTGTGGAATAAAATGGTTTACAAACCGAAGCTAACTACCTCATATAGTTAACTTGGTTCGTCTTCAGGGAGGTTAAAGGAGTACACATGCTTAAGAATGATGAACCAGTCCAGATAACAAGGGAGTTTTATTGTTATGCTCATGGGTCCCATCACCACACTAGAAAATACAGGACAGTGAGAATCAGCACCCGTAAAAAAGGAGACAACTAGACTGTTTAAGAGAGTGACTGATACCACTGAACCCAAAGAGATACCCGTGGCAGACCCAAATTTGTACGGCTATCAGTCTATCACCACACTTTCTCTTCCCCAATCATGGAGCACTTAGATAATGTACAGCTACTAGGTTAGGCACTAGAGGCACACCTAATAGGGTCATCAAAGGAAGACCCAGCAATAGGAGCATGTCATTATGTAAATATCACTACAGCTAAGAAGGTTATTGATGGGTTATGATAATACAAGCAGTATTAAATTGATTCCACAGGTCAGAGAGATGGGAACTAGAGGGCACAAACTTAAGATAATCACAAAAAGAAAGGGTAGTTAGAAATATATTTCTTTACATAGAGGGCGATTTCAATTTGGAATTCTCTGCTGTAAACGTTTGTTGCAGCAGAGACCATTTCTTTTTAAAAGGAAATTAGAGACGGATTATTAAAGGGTAGGGGAGCAAGCAGTAAGGTGAAAGTGGACTAGGTTGGCTCGAGGAGAAAAACATCAGCGCAGACTTGATGAGCTGAATGGTCAGCTTCTCTGCTGTAACATTATATGATTCTATCGCATTGTTTTATGTGCAGTTAGTTAAACTTAAATATTACTATTTGCTAATGGTGCATTTAAAACACCATTCCTGATTTGCCTTTCAACGTAATACAATTCACATCGTATGAACATTACTTTAGTAGTCAATAATATGTTGAACTTGAGCTTTTTCATTTTGTTTTAAACTGAGAATCACAGATTTTGAATTGCTTTGTTGTATTTTTAGTTAAATAGGAGAAAGTGTCTTTCGATCTAAAGATCTACAGACAGAAAGGTAATTAACCTAAAAATAACACTAATTCTTTCTAACTTAACATTTGCATAATGTATTCACATTGTCAACTATATATTTGGATATAGTTTTGCTAAGTTCACATTAAAAATTCAAAAAGAATATCGATTAGAAGCTGCAATTTCAAACAATTTAAGACTTCATTTGAGCTCTGTTATAGGCCAAACTACTCTGTTTTATTTTATGCGTGGCTTGCAATCTATTATATGAAGTTACAATAGGATTGAAAACAGCTGATGTTGAAAATAGAACCAAAGAGACTGAATTTGACATTCAGAGACACACATTGCTCCAAAGCAAAAAAAATATTTTCCCATCTGGGTGTTCCTACAAAAGGTAATTGATCCAAAATGTACTTTTTTTTTTTTAAATGTGTATTTTATATTGTACTTTCAGTATTTGACAGACTTTCATGCTTCATACTTTTGTATACATATATATTTAGAAACAAGTACAATAGTTGCTTTAATCTATAGAACTAAATCTATGTGTAATATCCCTCATTTTGAAGAGAAGTTAGGTAGCGGAGTGTGAGACTACATCGTCCAATAAACAAATCACTGCAAGCAGGATAACTGGTATTCCTTAGGGTACTCAATTTTACAAGGGCAGATTACAGAAAAGGTACAGCTTCTGGATCATAAGGGCCAAAGTCTGCTTATGGAAACCACTGTCAAGTAAGAGGAACTATGTAAATCCAAACATCATAGAACCTGTAGAGGATGCAAAGTATTAGCCTGGTATAAATTGATATTTTAAAAAGGAGTTTCCAAGCTGAAGCAATCAGTGAAAATAGGTAAATTCAATTGTTCATGATATCTACATCTGATTATTGTACTAGTTCAGTAGTGCCGAAATCTGTTACTTAACAGCTGATGTTGAAAATAGAACCAAAGAGACTGAATTTGATATTCAGTGCTCCATTATGGGTTTGATATTCCACTATACCAAAATCATTGACAGTGCAGCACCACTTCAGTACCACTAGTTAGCAGGTTACAGCAACTACAGGTTAGCCTGCAGGTTATCCACAAAATGTCAAAAATAGATTGTAGGAGACAACATCCACACAGTATTTGCTATAAAACTTTTGTATCAAAGGCATGCTGGGACACATACTATGTTACAGTAAAACAAACAGTATCCGAAAAATGTCCCTTTAATTTACCTGAAGAAATCACTGCATGCAGCCAGAATACACCTATGACATGGAAACTTTTCTCCTTTGACAAATATAGTGAAGTCAAAGAATACATTTTGCTCCCGGAAGTTCTGAAGTACATTCAAAACCTGCTTGCCGTGGGTCTCAGCCAGCAGAGAGACTGTTCTCCCTTCAGTCACTCCATTGCAAGGAGCCCTAGAAATGGAATCCATGATTGACTTGGTTCACGTCTCAAATCTGCAAAGATAAAACATTCTAAACATTTTTGTCACAAACATATTTTCAAGAAATTCATCTCTTAATTTCAGTACTTGAATACAATTTAAAATCTTTAGTCAAAAGATGATACACAAAGCTAAAAAGTGATTTTCTTAATTGAGCTGTTTTAGTTACATTATCTAGATTATGTACAAGTATATGTTTTAAGGAAAATTGTGGGAGAGTTTACCCATTTGTCTTTTGATACAGTCTGACTTAAAAAATTTATTTTTAAAACTATTAAAACACACCGAACCTGACTGGTAAGGTGCACAACCAACCTACTCTTAAACATAGCCATTCGGTAATCACAAGAAAGAAAACAAGATGTCTGTCTGCTTTTAAGTGATAGTCCATCATTGATATTTGTTTCTCCACATGGAGTGTTTCCAGCTCAAAATGTGCCATCACAGAGAGCTACTAAACAGATGCCAGCCATATCCTAGAGGGAAGGAGCAGTCAGAGAATTAAGTACTTTTGGACCATTCACATCTCAGTGCCTCAAGGAGAGGCCTGGGAAACATAGAACTATAGAAACATAGAAAATAGGTGCAGGAGTAGGCCATTCGGCCCTTCAATAAGATCATGGCTGATCATTCCTTCAGTATCCTTTATGTAACTCCTTTGACAGGTAATGTTTTAATTTTCAATTTTTTAAAACTGTACCTTGCCTACTTAACTGACATCACTGACTTTAAATCATTGTACATACACAGCACCAGAACAGCTGATAGATACACAGGAATATACTACTCAATCAATATTAGATACTGATGCAGCTCGAAAGCTGTACCCATTCTGACTATATTGATCCTGATACTGATTCAAGCAACTTAAGACTATACTTATCAACCAGTTATAAGTAAAATGAAGAACATAAGAAATAGGAGCAGGAGTAGGCCATTTGGTCCCTCGAGCAATGGCAGATCTGATCTTGGCCTCAACTCCACTCCCTTGCCCGCTCCCCATAACCCCTGACTCCCTTATCATTCAAAAATCTGTCTATCTCCACCTTAAATATATTCAACGACCCAGCCTCCACAACTCTGGGGTGGAGAATTCCAGAGATGAAATTCCTCCTCATCTCCATTTTAAATGGGCGACCCCTTATTCTGAAACTATAGCTCCTAGCTCTAGATTCCCCCACGAGGGGAAACATCCTCTCAGCATCTACCCTGTCAAGCCCCCTCATAATCTTATACGTTTCAATAAGATCACCTCTCATTCTTCTAAACTCCAGTGAGTATAGGCCCAAACTGCTCAACCTTTCTTCGTAAGACAACCCCTTTATCTCAGGAATCAACCAAGTGAACCTTCACTGAATTGCCTCCAATGCAAGTATATGCTTCCTTAAATAAGGAGACCAAAACTGTACGCAGTACTCCAGTACAGTAGTTATAGCAAGACTTCCCTACTTTTATACTCCATCCCCCTTGCAATAAAGGCCAACATTCTATTTGCCTTCCTAATTACTTGCTGTACCTGCATGCTAATATTTTGTTTTTCATGTACAAGGACTACCAGATCCCTCTGAATTGCAACATTTTGTAATCTGTTCCCATTTAAATAATAATTTACTTTTTTATTTTTCCTACCAAAGTGAATAACCTCATATTTTCAATATTATACTACATCTGCCAAATTTTTGCACACTCACTTAGCCTATTTCTATCCCTTTGCAGATTCTTTGCATCCTCCTCACAACTTGCTTTCCCAGCTAGCTTTGTATCATCAGCAAATTTGGTTAGATTACATTCGGTCCCTTCATTCATGTCATTAATATAGATTGTAAATAGTTGAGGCCCCAGTAGCACCCCACTAGTGACAGTTTGCCAACCAGAAAATGACCTATTTATCCCAACTCTCTGTTTTCTATTAGTTAGCCAATCCTCTATCCATGCTAATAAATTACCCCCAACCCCGTGAGCTCTTATCTTGTGCAGTAACCTTTTATGTGGCACCTTATCGAATTCCTTCTGAAAATCCAAATACACATCTACTGGTTCCTCTCTATCCACCCTGCTCGTTACACCCTCAAAGAACTCCAAAAAATTTGTTAAACATGATTTCCCTTTCATAAAACAATATTGATTCTGCTTGACTATTATGATTTTCTAAATTCTACTACTTCCTTAATGCATTATCCCAATGATGTTAGGCTAACTGATCTATGGTTTCCTGCTTTATGTCTCCCTCCTTCCTTAAATAGGGGTGTTACATTTGTGGTTTTCAGATTAACTAAGGTAGTTTTAATATTTTTCAGTGATGTGTACCACTCGTTAACATTTATCAGCCCTATTCAAATATATAAACAACTTAACTGTTTAAATATCTATTGTGGATACCACAGCTAGGATAGAGAACCTGAAGTAACATGGCATGGAGTATAACAACACCACACGTCTCAAATTGCTGTGCTGGATTTAATGAGAAGCACCAATAAAACTGGGCGCCTCTCATTCTACCTCGATGCACATTAATTACAATATTAGTGGAACAAACAACGGTGTATCAGACACTGCAAATTCGGGCAGCAATGCAGGTTTGCAACTCTCTCCAAACCCTTTTACAACAGGACATCAATTCCAAACTGTCCAGCCTATGGCCCTCCATTCACCATGATATTTCTGCAGCCACCAATCTGCTCAACCACATCCCCACCACCACCATTGGTGCCATAATCCCTATTAAAACCATTACTCTCTCTCACCCTGGCCGTTCCCCCTGGTACGGCCCTCATCTTCGCTCCCTCAAGTCCAAGGGGTGCAGATTTGAACAGATGTGGTGGACAACTGGTTTAGCCATTCACCGCCAGATCTGGCTGGACTACATAAAGCATTATCGGGTCCTACGCTTGTCTGCTTAAACTGCTCACTATTCCAGAACCATTCTGGAATGCAAATATAACCCCTGGCTACAATTCTCTACTGCTAACCATTTTCTTAAACCGCTCTCCCCTGCCCCCTATCTCCACCATACTTACCTTCAACAACAAGTGCGAGGAGCTCATGGACTTCTTTGTCTCAAAGTTTGAGACCATCCGATCAGCTGCCTCTGCCACTTCCTTTCCTTTCCCGAGCCCACCAGGCCAAACTTCCTCCGAGATTCCCCGCTGCCCTCGACCTGAACTCGCATCTTTCTCCAGTTTCACTCTGATCTCCCCTCTTGACCTCTCCACCCTCATCTTGTCCATGAGACCCACTTCCTGCTCCCTTGACCCTATTCCCACTAAACTGCTGATCACCCAACTTTCTTTTCTGGCTCCCCTGTTAGCTGACATTGTTTTCTCTCTTCAGGTACTGTTCCCCGCTCCCATCACCCCTCTCAAAAAACCAAGCATTGACCCCACTGTGCTTCCTAGCTACTGCCCCATCTCCAACCTCCCTTTCATCTCCAAAGTCCTTGAACATGTTGTTACCTCCAAAATCCGTGCCCATCTTTTCCGGAACTTCATGTTTGAATCCCTTCAATCCGGTTTTTGCCCCTGCCACAATATTGAAACGGCTCTCATCAAAGTGACTGTGACAAAGGTAAACTATCCCTCTTCATCCTTCTCAACCTGTCTGCAGCCTTTGACACAAGTGACCACTCCATCCTCCTCCAGCGCCTTTCCAGCATCGTCCAGCTAAGTAGGACTGCACTCGCCTCGTTCCATTCTTATCTATCTAATCGTAGCCAGAAAATCACCTGCAATGGCTTCTCTTCCCACTCCTGCATCGTTACCTCTGGTGTCCCCCAAGGAGCTATCCTTGGCCCCCTCCTATTTCTCATCTATATGCTGCCCTTTGGTGATATCATCCGAAAACACGGCGTCAGTTCCACATGTACGGTGACGACACCCAGCTCGACCTCACCACCACTTCTCTTGAACCCTCCACGGTCTCTAAATTGTCAGACTGCTTGTCCAACATTCAGTACTGGATGAGCAGAAATTTTCTCCAATAAAATATTGGGAAGACCGAAGCCAGTGTCTTTGTTCCCGACCACAAACTGCGTTCCTTAGCCACCGCCTCCATCCCTCTCCCTAGCATCTGTCCGAGGCTGAACCAGATTGTTCGCAACCTAGGTGTCATATTTGACCCTGATTTGAGCTTCCGGCCACATATCCGCGTCATAACTAAAACCGCCTATTTCCACCTCATTTCCATAACATTGCCCTTCTCTGCCCCTGCCGCAGCTCATCTACTGCTGTTACCTCAAGACTTGACTATTCCAACGCACTCCTGGCTGGCTTCCTACATTCTACCCTACGTAAACATAAGAAATAGGAGCAGGAGAAGGCCATACGGCCCCTCGAGCCTACTCCACCATTTAATATGATCATGGCTGATCCGATCATGGACTCGGGTCCACTTCCCTGCCCGCTCTCCATAACCCCTCATTCCCTTATCGTTTAAGAAAACTGTCTATTTCAGTCTTAAATTTATTCAATGTCCCAGCTTCCACAGCTCTCTGAGGCAGCGAATTACACAGATCCACAACCCTCAGAGAAGAAATTTCTCATCTCAGTTTTAAATGCGCGGCCCCTTATTCTAAGATTATGCCCTCTAGTTCTAGTCTTCCCTATCAGTGGAAACATCCTCTCTGCATCCACCTCATCAAGCCCCCTCATAATCTTATACGTTTCGATAAGATCACCTCTCATTCTTCTGAATTCCCATGAGTAGAGGCCCAACCTACGCAGCCTTTCCTCATAAGTCAACCCCCTCATCCTCGGAATCAACCTTGTGAACCTTCTCTGAACAACCTCCAAAGCAAGTATATCCTTTCGTAAATATGGAAACCAAAACTGCACACAGTATTCCAGGTGTGGCCTCACCAATACCCTGTACAACTGTAGCAAGACTTCCCTGCTTTTATACTCCATCCACTTGCTGTACCTGCATACTAACCTTTTGTGTTTCATGCACAAGTACCCCCTGGTCCTGCTGTACTGCAGCACTTTGCAATCTTTTTCCATTTAAATAATAACTTGTTCTTTGATTTTTTTCTGCCAAAGTGCATGACCTCACACGTTCCAACATTATACTCCATCTGCCAAATGTTTGCCCACTCACTTAGCCTGTCTATGTCCTTTTGCAGATTTTGTGTGTCCTCCTCACACATTGCTTTTTCTCCCATCTCTGTATCATCAGCAAACTTGGCTACATTACACTCATCCCTTCCTCCAAGTCTTTAATATGGATTGTAAATAGTTGGGATCCCAGCACTGATCCATGCGGCACCCCACTGGTTACTGATTGCCAACTCGAGAATGAAACTCAGCAGCCTGTGTCCTAACTCGCACCAAGTCCTACTCAATCCCTGTGCTCACTAATCTACATTGGCTCCCAGTTAAGCAACACGTCAATTTCAAAATTCTCATCCTTGTTTTCAAATCCCTCCTTGGTCTCACCCCTCCCTATTTCTGTAATCTCCTTCAGCCTCACTCTTCCCCCTCCCCCCCCCAACTGCACCCCACCCGGCTATCTACGCTCCTCAAATTCTGCCCTCTTGAGCATCCCTGATTATAATCGCTCAACCATTGGTGGCTTTGCCTTCTGTTGCCTCGACCCTAAGCTCTGGAACTCCTGCCTAAACCTCGAAACATAGAAAATAGGTGCAGGAGTAGGCCATTCGGCCCTTCGAGCCTGCACTGCCATTCAACAAGATCATGGCTGATCACCCACCCCAGCACCTCCCCTCCACACCGACCCCCCCAGCCGCAAGGACCACATCAAACTCCCTCCCGAGCACATCCAATGAACTGGCATCAGCAACTCTCTGCGGCAGGGAAGCCCACAGGTCGACAACTCCCCTAGTGAAGAAGTCTCTCCCAATCCCAGAATTTCCTCCCTCAAGACACTCCTTAAAACCTACCTTTTGGTCATCTGTCGTAATTTCTTCTTATGTGGCTTGGTGTCAAATGTATGTGCTTTGTCTTATAATATTCCTGTGAAGCGCCTTGGGACGTGTTACTACGTTAAAGGCGCTATATAAATGCAAGTTGTTGTTGTTTGATTTTTACCGGAGCAGAAAATTCATGTTTTTTTTAAAATCTCGCACATTTCCAATGAGCTACAAACATTGAAAGCTGCATCATTTTCGTTGTTTTTACTTCTGGCCTTGGCTAATTCCTCTAACTCGCGACAGTAACCGCGGCTTTTATCCCAGGATATTTCATCCGCAGCATCCTTCAGTATCCCATTCTCTGCCCAGAACACAAAAGATTAATCCCGCCTTTACTTTGTGTCCATTACACTTCCTCTTTGTGAAATGACACATCCAGTATATCATATGATCGCAACTGATGAGTATGTTATATTCTGACGGCTACTCACTGCAGATAATCAGCGCTGGTGCTCACACTGCCATGGTGACGAAAGAGGAAGCGCCCGGTTGGGACCGGACGTGACGATCCCGCACGAGCGCCATCTTGAAGACAACTAGAAGCCGGAAGCGCTGCCTGGCAGATTGGCAGCTGGACTCGGCGACCGCATGTGATACAGTGATCCGCTTGCGTTTGCAGTTCTGTGACTACATATGTCGGCCAGCGTTCGCTGTGTAGTTCATCTCCTCAGTGCGTTTGTGGTTTGACGCTGGGTTATGTTATGTCCCGTGGCTGAGACGACAGGGTCGCTGCAGCTGCACTGGTGTTTCTGCAGGCATTGCAGACGCTAAAAATGTAACATGCGCTGTTATATTATAGAGAAAAATGAACACAGCTTCACGGGGGAGGTTGAGCAAGCGGTCCAGAAAGGAGGGGCGGGCGGGTTGAGCAAGCGGTCCAAAAAATTCCGACCATGGAAACTAGGCACCAACATTGTGCCATCCCCTTTCGTGGCATCATAACATGTAAATCTCCAGCGCTACCTTCTACAGTGGTGCGGCCTGTGATTGGCTGCAGCGAATTTATTCCACCACTTTATGTTATAAGAACTTGGAGCAGGAGTAGGCCATTTGGCACCTCGAGCCTGCTCCACCATTCGATAAGATTATGGCTGATCTGATCATGGACTCAACTCCACTTCCCTGCCTGTTCCTCATAACCCTTTACTCCCTTATCGCTCAAAAAGCTGTCTATCTCTGCCTTATATATATTCAATGACCTAGCCTCCACAGTTCTCTGGCGCAGAGAATTCCATAGATTTACAACCCTCTGAGAGAAGAAATTTCTCCTCATTTCAGTTTTAAATGGGTGGCCCCTTATTCTAAGACTATGCCCCCTAGTTTTAGTTTCCCCTATAAGTGGAAATATCCTCTCTGCATCCACCTTGTCAAGCCCCCTCATTATCTTATGTTTAAACAAGATCACCTCTCATTCTTCTGAACTCAAATGTGTATAGGCCCTCCCGGATGCAGTTCCTCCACTGAGGGCGGTCTTTGGCCAGGGAATCCCAGGCGTCACTGGGGACGCCGCACCTCATCAGGGAGGCTTTGAGGGTGTCCCTGCAACGCCTCCGCTGCCCACCTTTGGCTTGTCTGCCGTGGACAAGTTCCGAGTAGAGCGCCTGCTTTGGGAGTCTCGTGTCTGGCATGCAAACTATGTGGCCTGCCCAGCGGAGCTGATCAAGTGTGGACAACGTGGCCCACTTCCCTTATCTCGGGAGCCGCCTATCAACAAGAGCAGGCATTGACAACGAGATCCAATACCGCCTCCAGTGCAGCCTTCGGCCGCCTGAGGAAAAGAGTGTTTGAAGACCTGGCCCTCAAAACTGTCAGCAAGCTCATGGTCTACATGGCCGTAGTAATACCCGCCCTCCTGTATGGCTCAGAGACGTGGACCATGTACAGTAGACACCTTCTCTCCCCCCCGGCCCCTCCCCCCAGCTCTTTCTCCCCCCCGCCCTGTAAAGTCCTTACACAATACCACAAATTCACATGAGGCACATTCTATGGACAAGGTCACTCTGTGACCTGCACCTTTATTCACAGGACCGAGCAGTGATGACTCTGCTTTATATACCTGAATGACCAGGTGAGGAGTGTCTCCCACAAGTTCAACCCTGTGGTCAAGGTGTGCATTTCTCAAGTATATACAGTATTGCAGTGTTGTTACATGAAGGTTACATACATGACATCACCTCCCCCCCAACGTCGTATTGGGATCACAGATTAAGTCTTTCGGGTGGTCTGCGCTCCCTTGTGGAGCGCCGCAAATGGGGCTCTGGCTGTTGAGCCTTGGCCTGCGTGTCTGTCCCCTGTGGCGATTCCGGCCTGTCCAGGCTGACCGCAGGGACTGTGCATGCTGCTGATTGTTCTTGTTGCTTGTTCACTGGCGGTGGTGTGAGCACCATCTCATGATCTTCCTCAGGTTCCTCAGAGTCCATGCTGAACCTTTTTTTTACTTGGTCCAGATGCTTGCGGCATATCTGCCCATTGTTGAATTTAACCACGATGACCCTATTCCTCTCTGTCTATTATAGTACCTTCAAGCCATTTGGGCCCCAAAGCGTGATTGAGAACAAATACGGGGTCACCAATTTCTATACACCTCCTCCTTGAATTACGGTCATGGTATTCATTTTGGGACTGGCGTTTGCCTTCAACCATGTCGGACAAGGCAGGATGAATGAGGGACAGCTGAGTTTTGAGTATACGTTTCATACGGAGCTCTGCGAGCGGGACGCCCGGGAGCGACTGCGGTCGGGACCTATAGGCCAGCAGGAGGCACGATAGGCGACATTGAAGGGAGGGACCTTGAATCCTGAGCATGCCTTGTTTTATGATTTGGACCGCACGTTCCACCTGGCCATTGGAGGCCAGCTTGAACGGTGCTGTCCTGACATGGTTGATGCCATTACCCGACATGAACTCCCGGAATTCGTAGCTAGTGAAATATGGGCCATTATCGCTAACAAGGATGTCCGGCAAACCGTGGGTCGCAAAGACCGCACGTAGACTCTCCACAGTGGTGGATGTCATGCACGAATTCAAAATGATGCACTCGATCCATTTTGAGTACGTATCAACTACAATGAGAAACATTTTCCCCATGAATGGGCTCGCATAGTCTACGTGAATGTGTGACCATGGCCTGGTGGACCAGGGCCACGGGCTGAGCGGGGCCTCCCTGGGGGCATTTCCCAGCTGAGCACACATTGTGCACCTGCGAACACAGTGTTCCAGGTCTGAATCAATTCCCGGCCACCAAGCGTGTGACCGAGCAATGGCCTTCATCAGCACGATGCCTGGGTGCTCGCTGTGGAGTTCCCTGATGAAAGCTTCCCTGCCCCTCTGGGGCATGACTATCTGGCTGCCCCATAGTAGGCAGTTGGCTTGGATGGAGAGCTCATCCATCCGCCTGTGAAACGGTCTGACCTCCTCGGGGCATGCTCCGTGTGCGGGCGCCCAATCCCCAGTCAGGACACATTTCTTAATCAGAGATAGGAGGGGATCTCTGTTTGTCCAGGTTTTGATCTGGTGGGCTGTGATGGGGGAGCCTGCGCTGTCAAAGGCATCAACAGCCATGACCATCTCAGCGCTTTGCTCCGCTGCCCCCTCAGTGGTGGCCAGTGGAAGCCTGCTGAGCGCATAAGCGCAATTTTCAGTGCCAGGCCAGTGCCAGATGGTGTAGTCATACGCAGCGAGCGCGAGAGCCCATCGCTGTATGCGAGCTGACGCATTGGCATTGACAGCCTTGCTGTCTGACAACAGGGATGTTAACGGCTTGTAGTCCGTTTCTAATTCGAAACTCCTGCCAAAAAGGTACTGGTGCATCTTTTTCACCCCATAGACACATGCGAGTGCTTCCTTCTCAACCATCCCATATCTACGTTCTGCTTGAGAGAGCGACCTGGAGGCATAAGCCACAGGTTGGAGTTGACCCTCAGCATTGCACTGCTGCAACACACACCCAACACCATAGGACGATGCATCACATATCAGAACCAATTTCTTACAGGGGTTGTACAGGGTCAACAACTTATTTGAACAGAGTAGGTTACGCGCCCAATTGAAAGCCCGTTCCTGACAGTCCCCCCAAAACCAATCGCAATCCTTATGCAGGAGCACGTGTAGTGGCTCCAACAATGTGATTAAGTTCGGCAGAAAGTTCCCGAAATAGTTCAAGAGTCCCAGAAATGAACACCACTCCGATATGTTGCCGGGCCTGGGCGCTCGTCGAATCGCCTCTGTTTTGGATTCGGTAGGCCGAATCCCGTCTGCAGCAAACCTACTCAGAAATTCGACTTCGGGAGCCAAAAACACACACTTAGGCTTCTTGAGTCGCAGGCCTACCCGGTCCAGTCGGCGTAGCACTTCTTCCAGGTTGTGGAGGTGTTCCTCGGTATCCCGACCCGTGATGAGGATGTCATCCTGGAATACAATCGTTCCAGGAATGGATTTGAGCAGGCTTTCCATGTTTCTTTGAAAGATCGCGGCCGCTGATCGTATGCCAAATGGACACCTGTTGTAAACAAACAGTCCCTTGTGTGTGGTGATTGTGGTCAGTAGTTTGGATTCGTCGGCCAGTTCTTGTGTCATGTAGGCGGAAGTGAGGTCCAACTTGGTGAACAGTTTGCCGCCTGCTAGCGTGGCAAAAAGATCCTCTGCTCTCGGAAGCGGGTATTGGTCTTGTGACACCCGGTTGAAAGTGGCCTTGTAGTCGCCACAGGTCCTGACCGAGCCATCCGCTTTTAGGACGGGAACAATGGGGCTCGCCCAGTCGCTGAATTCAACGGCGAGATGATGCCCTCTCTCAGCAAATGGTCCAATTCGCTTTCAATTTTCTCCCGCATCACATATGGCACAGCTCTGGCTTTGTGGTGCACTGGTCTGGCGTCCGGGGTGATGCGAATCACTACTTTAGTACCTTTGAACGTCCCGACGCCAGATTGGAATAGTGGCTCAAATTGCTGTAGGACCTGTGAGCATGAACTTGGCTCCACAGATGACACTGCATGCACATCCCCCCATTTCCAGTTCATCTCAGCTAACCAACTCCTCCCCAACAGTGTGGGACCATTGCCCGGGACAATCCAGAGTGGCAGCCGGTTCACTGATCCATTGTGTGTGACTGCCAACATTGCACTGCCTAGCACTGGAATGATTTCTTTGGTGTACGTCCGTAATTGAGTCTCAATGTGTTCTAGTTTGGGTCTGCTGGCTTTGAGTGGCCATAGCTTTTCGAATTGTTGAACACGCATGAGTGTCTGGCTGGCCCCCGTGTCCAGCTCCATGCATACCAGGATGCCGTTTAATAGGACCTTTTTCATCATAGGTGGCGTTTTGGTATATGAGCTGTGAATGTTTGCCACATGAACCCGCTAAACTTCAACATCCATTGATTTGCCTCATGCGTCATCCTGCCTCGCAGACCCCTCTTCTGGTCCATCCGCCTCGTAAATTAGCCTGGTCGCAGGCTTCCTGCACATTCTGGCTAAATGGCCAGTAAGGTTACAAATTCTGCAGACGAACTGTTGAAGCCTGCAAGTCCTAGCAGCATGTCTGCCCCCACACCTCCAGCATGAACTGAGATTCCCATTGTTGTGAACAAAAGAGCTGTTACCAGGCATTCCTCGCTGATTGTCCCTTTGACTGCTCTTGAGCACCCTGTTAGTGGGTGTCAATGGCCCCATCCCAGAACGCATTGTCCAATGGGATGGCGTAAATGTCCGTTCAGCCTGCCATTGTGTTGAAAACCTGTTCTGGGGTCTATTGCTGCCTGGGGTGTGTCGAACTGCCCTTGCCTGCCTGCTGGGCTCTGAGTCGCATTTATGATATTGACTCCCTGATCCATCGCCACGTTGGAGTCAGAGTTGCGCGCATGTATTATCTTGGTTTCCTCCTCCCACGCCATAAAAGACTGAGCCAGCAACGCCGCCGCTTCCAAGGTCAAGTCCTTGGTCTCGATTAACTTTTTGAAAATCCCGGCATGACCGATGCCCTCAATAAAGAAATCCCTTAGCATCTCCCCCCTGCAGGCATCTGTGAATTTACAGAGGCTGGCCAAGCGCCGGAGGTCCGCAACGAAGTCCCGTATGCTCTGTCTTTCCCGACGTCGGTGGGTATAAAATCTGTGTTGGGCCATGTGAATGCTGCTCGCCGGTTTGAGGTGCTCACTGATTAGCTTGCTGAGCTCTTCAAAGATTTTGTCCACCGGCATCTCGGGTGCTAGCAGGTCTTTCATGAGCGCGTAAGTCTTAGATCCACAGCTGGTCAGTAGATGAGCCCTTCGCTTGTCGGCCGCTGCATCTCCCAGCCAGTCCTTCGTGTCAAAGCTCTGCTGGAGCCTCTCAATGAAATCGTCGCAGTCATCACCAACACAGTACCGTTCCTCTGTGCTACCAGTGCCCATTCTCGTGGGTCGTTGATTCCCGTTTCTTGTCGCCACTGTAAAGTCCTTACACAATGCCACAAATCCACACGAGGCACATTCTATGGACAAGGTCACTCTGTGACCTGCACCTTTATTCACAGGACCAAGAAGTGATGACCCTATGTGGGACCTCCCTTTATATACCAGGTGAGGAGTGTCTCCCACAAGTTCACCCTCTGTGGTCAAGGTGTGCATTTCTCATGTATATACAGTATTGCAGTGTTGTAACATGAAGGTTACATACATGACACCCCCCCCAGCTCTCTCCCTCCCCCCCCAGCTCTCTCTCCCCCCGCCCCGGCTCGCTCTCCCCCATCTCCCCCCGGCTCTCTCTCCCCCACCTCCCCCCGGCTCTCTCTCCCCCACCTCTTCCAGGCTCGCTCTCTCCCTCACCTCCCCCCGGCTCTCTCTCCTCGCCCCCCCCCCCCGGAGAGAAATTCCTCCTCATCTCCATTTTAAATGGGCGACCCCCTTATTCTGAAATTATGCCCCTTAGTTCTAGATTCCCCTTCCCCTACGAGGGGAAACATCCTCTCTGCAACTGTCCTGTCAAGCCCCCTCATAATCTTATACCTTTCAATAAGATCACCTCTCATTCGTCTAAAATCCAATGATTATAGGCCCAACCTGCTCAACCTTTCTTCATCAGAAAACCCCTTCATCTCAGGAATCAACGTAGTGAACCGTCACTCATTAAATAAGGAGACCAAAACTGTTATGTCTTTAATACTCTTATGAATGACTCCATGAGGTCTAGTATTGTACTTGAGCTGTTGTAACCTTAGTCCCATTTATTGTAACTCCTGAGTGAGGCACAAGCATGGTGGGAAGCCTTTTATACTAGACCTCGTGAAGTCATTCATAAGAGTATTAAAGACATAACAACTGGCGACGAGATTACGAACTTTCACGCAAAAATGACTAACGTTGCTGCATTAGATAAGTTCTCAGAGGTTGAAGATTGGGAAGCCTTTACGGAGCGGCTCGACCAATATTTTGTAGCAAACGACCTGCTAGGCGATTATCCGGCCACGCTGGCAAAATGCGCAGAGCTATCCTGTTGACCAGTTGTGGGCCCGCGGTCTGTGGCCTCGTCAGGGACTTGTTGCACCAGAGAAAACAATGACCAAGTCATACGAGGAGCTGAAAGTGCTAATTCAGGACCAACTCAAACCGAAGGAGAGCATCCTCATGGCCAGGCATCGATTTTATACACACCGCTGCCCTGAGGACTAGGAAATTGCCAAGTGCACTGCCGACCTCAGGAGGCTGGCAGGACAATGTGAATTTGGCGCATTCCTCGCCGATGCGTTGCGGGACATCTTCATAATTGGCATCGATCATGGGGCCCTTCTTCACAGGCTACTGTCTATCGAAATCACCGTCACTCTGCAGAAGGCCATCAGCATCAGCTAGGCGTTCACGACCTCAAACTGTAGCTCCAAGCAGATGATGACTCACTCTCGGGACACAAACCCGGCAAGTACTGTAAATAGAATGGCGCCTTTCACAGGCAGAACTGTTGAACGTGAATCTGCCCAGGGCAGAGCGTACAGGCCCCCGAGTCCTTTAACTCACAGTCCGCCGAGGGGTGCAAACGTAAGTCGAGTAGCACCATGCTGGCGTTGCAGAGGTAATCACAGGGCTCATCAGTGTCGGTTCAGAGACTATGTGTGCAAAGGCTGCAGCACAAAGGGCCACCTCCAGCGAATGTGCAAAAGAGCTGTGACTCACCACTTGGAAGAGGAGTCAGCAGATGGCTGTGAATCCAGCGCGAGTCAAACTTTCAAATGGACTTATTCACCAGAAACATTTGGACCAAATCAAACTTAGATTTACGGACTATCCTGAGCAACCCACCATGGACCCTACCTTTTTTGATGCCCCAACCTACACACCAGAGCAAATGGCACCACGGTTGACCATGAAGCAGAACCCATCATCCACAGCAGCCGAGCAGAACCCAACACACCAGGCAGCCCAGCAAGGCCAGCTGCACAGCAGCCCACCGAGGGCCCAACAAATGATTCAATAATACCAGCTTTCATACCGAGACAATTAACCAGGGCAACAAGGGACCCAGATTGACTCACATTGTAAATAGTTACACTATTGACTTGTCAGTGGGGGGGGGGAGGGAGTGTTGTTATATATGTAAACTTGTATCTACATTGTACAGCCACCAGAGGGTTCATCCCCTGGAGTCCCAAGGGATCCCATAATCCCTTGGGAGCACAGGTATTTAAGGAGGCCTCACAGGTTGGAGAGGCACTCTGGAGACCTGCAATAAAAGACTAAGGTCACACTTTACTTTGAGCACAGTGTTCAGTCTGACTCTTTCTCCATACATAACAACATAATAGAAGTCGAGATAAATGACGTTCCAGTCTTCATGGAAGTGGATACGGGGACGAGTCAGTCAGTAATGAGCCAGGAAGCCTTTGAGAGACTACGGAACGATCAAGCTGAACGACCCAAGCTGGTCCCGGTTCAGGCAAAGCTGCGCACCTACACCAAGGAACTGATATCAGTTGTTGGTAGTGCGGATGAAAGTGTATCCCATGATGGCGCGGTGCACAATTTACCATTGTGGATTGTTTCAGGTGATGGACCACGCTACTTGGAAGAAGATGGATGAGGAAGATTTATTGGAACTGAGAAGACTTCATCCCTCCAGCGATCGATGTCCCCCGTGCTCAGAGGCAGAGCAAGCCCCCACCTTCGGTTGGACCAGGCACCAGAGAGCAGATCCGCGCAGGCACCAGAGAGCAGATCAGCGCAGCCCCCGAGGCACAGACCGCTCATCGCGACTGCGTGGCGATAATCCGGCCGAGACAACCCGAACGCACCTTCCCGGTTTCAGTGGCAGGACTCCTGGGGAGGAAGATTGGATCCAAGGGTGCTTTCCCTGGGAAACAAGATCGCGGCAGTCGACGTAATGGATAGGGAAAAGATGGCGTCCAAACCACGAGGTGCAGTGCTAATGGAGCAACGACACGTGGTTCCACGCAATGAAGACAATTGGGGTAAAAGTAGTAAGGTCATTTTAAAGGAGGCTCGCAACCCGCCATTTTTGAATGAACTGCTTGAAATTGGTAAGCAATGTAAAAGTCCATCTGTAACGAGCAAAATGTTGTTGAGCGATGTTGGGTGCAAATTGCAATCAGCCAATGTAGCGGGCGAACACCAGGTCCAGCGGGCTACCCAATGCTGTAGCCTGCATCCTCGGGACCAGAACGATGTATCATTAAGTGTCCCCACAGCTGACAGAAGTAGACAAGCCGCAGAGTAAACGATCCCCGGAGAGCAGAGGCACCAGCAGCGATACCCTGCCTCAGATCGGTTTAACATTGCAGGCACCCGATGGCATGAACCGCTATGGGCCAGAAACAGTAAACTGTGCCTATGCTCGCAGTTGGCTACCATCACCCACCACCCGGATGGAAAAGGCGCAGCCCACAAACCCACTCGCCACCACGGCAATGCCCAAGAGCGAAAGGTCACCTGCAACGGCTCCTCCGAACGGGACCTGGACCAGCCAGGATCCCAAACAAGAGAGTGCTCACAATGGTGCCCTCAAGGAAGGCGAGTCAGCAGTCCCCTGTGAACTGCTAGACAGGACGAGGCAGCCCCACCGTCGTTTAGACGAAACGTTCACTCGCTAAGACCGCTTCCCAGGGAGCAGCAGCGACACTGTGCAAATGAAAAGGACAGGGCGGTCAGACATATCAGCTGTCTTTGGGCCTGCCCGACACTAGGAGTAATGACAAGAGCCCTGAGCTCCGGCAACTCGAGCAAAATGAGCTCACCTCGCCCACAGACCCACTAGCATGGGACGCTGCACCACCACCAGACGACCCGGATCTCATCCGGCCGTGCTGGAACTAGACTGTCCTTGTGTACCTGTACTGAGATACCTGTACTGATCATGTAAATGTACCACACAAAAAGAGCTGCCACCGTAATCTACCCAACAAATGTACCAAGATGTAAATGTAAAACCCATGTTATTATGTATGAATAAGAAGTCTGACTAGATATTGTGAGCCCAAAGTAAAGTGTGACCTTCGTCTTTTATTGCAGGTCTACAGAGTGCCTCTCCAGCCTGTGAGGCCTCCTTAAGTTCAGGTGCTCCCAAGGGATTGTGGGATCCCTTGGGACTCCAGGGGATGATCCCTCTGGTGGCTACAAAAGGTATATACAGGTTTACATATATAACAACACTCCCCCCCCCCCAAAGTCATTAGTGTAACTATTTAAAAGGTGAGTCGATCTGGGGCCTTTCTTTACTTGGTTGATCGTCTCGGTGCAAATGCTGGGTTTGGTGAATTGTTTGTTGGGCCCTCGCTGAGCTGCTGTGCAGCTGGCCTTGCTGGGCTGCCTGGTGTGGTGAGTCCTGCTGGGCTGCTGCGGGTGATGGGTTCTGCTTCATGGTTAACTGCGGTGTCGGTTGCTACTGGTGTGTATGTTGAGGGGTCAAAGAAGGTAGGGTCCAATGTGGGTTGCTCTGGATAGTCCGTGAATCTGAGTTTGATTTGGTCCAAGTGTTTCCGGTGGATGAGTCCATTTGAAAGTTTGACCCGAAACCCCCTACTCCCCTCTTTGGCCACAACAGTGCCAGGAAGTCACTTGGGACATTGTCCACAGTTCAATACAAATACAGGATCATTTGATTTAAATTTTGCGCTATCATGGTATGTACTTTGTTGAAAGCCGCCTGCTCTGCACCTGTTCATGTAGATCAGGGTGAACTAGCGAGGGCCTTGTCTTAAGTGCCCTTTTCATGAGCAGTTCAGCGGGTGGAATCCCAGTGAGCGAGTGGGGTCTAATGCGGTAGCTAAGCAGGACTCGGGATAGGCGAGTCTGCAGTGAGCCTTCAGTTACCCTCTTCAAGCGCTGCTTGATGCTTTGCATTGCTCTCTCTGCCTGACCATTGGATGCTGGTTTGAACGGGGCAGATGTAACATGTTTGATCCCATTACGGGTCATGAATTCTTTGAACTCGGCGCTGGTGAAACACGGCCCATTGTCGCTCACAAGGACATCAGGCAGGCCATGCGTGACAAACATGGCCCACAGGCTTTCAGTAATGGCAGTGGATGTGCTTGCCGACATTATCTCACATTCAATCCAAATGGCCCATACAACCACTAGGACCATTTTCCCAAAAACGGCCTGCATAGTCGACATGGACCCTAGACCACGGTTTGGAGGGCCAATACCGTAAACTTAGTGGTGCCTCCCTGGGTGCATTGCTTAACTGTGAGCATGTGTTACATTTAAGCACGCAGGACTCTAAGTCTGCATCTATACTGGGCCACCACATGTGAGATCTGACTATCACTTTCATCATTACAATGCCTGGGTGAGTACTGTGGAGATCACTGATGAATGTGTCCCTGCCCTTGGGTCCACTACCCGATTACCCCAGAGAAGGCAGTCTGCCTGTATCGACATTTCATCTTTGCGCCGCTGGTACGGCTTTATCTCTTCCTGCATTTCCACTGGGACACTGGACCAACTCCCATGAAGCACACAGTTTTTTTACTGGGGACAGTAAGGGGTCCTGGCTCATCCAGGTTCTAATCTGTCAGGCTGTAATGGGTGATTGCTCACTCTCGAATGCTTCCACTACCATGACTAAACCTGTGGGCTGTGCCATTTCCATCCCCGTAGTGGGCAAGGGCAGCCTACTGAGAGCATCGGCAGTTTTCTGTGCCTGACCTATGGCGGATGGCGTAGTTGTATGCGGACAACGTGAGCGCCCATCTCTCTTATCTGGAGGGAGGAGAGCATGCCGGGAGATCTCAGAGATGCAGTGATTGTGACCATTTTTAAAAAGGGGACAAGTCCAACTGCAGCAACTACAGGGGAATCTCCCTGCTATCAGCCACTGGGAAAGTTGTCGCTAGAGTTCTCCTCAATCGTCTTCTCCCTGTGGCCAAGGAGCTCCTCCTGGAATCACAATGTGGATTTCGTCCCCTACGGGGCACAACAGACACGATCTTTGCAGCGTGACAATTGCAGGAAAATTGCAGCGCTAGCCCTTATACATGGCCTTTTTCGATGTTACCAAGGCCTTTGACACTGTCAACCGTGAGGGTCTATGGAGCGTCCTCCTCCGTTTCGGATGCCCCCAAAAATTTGTCAACATCCTTCGCCTGCTTCATGATGACATGCAGGCCGTGATCTTACCAATGGATCCATTACAGACCCAATCCACGTCTGGACCGGGATACATCAGGGTTGCGTTATCGTTCCAACCCTCTTCTCAATCTTCCTCGCCATCATGCTCCACCTCACAATCAACAAGCTCCCCGCTGGAGTGGAATTAAACTACAGAACCAGTGGGAAGCTGTTTAAGCTACGCCGCCTCCAGACCAGGTCCAAGATCACTTCAACCTTTGTCGTTGAGCTGCAGTATGTGGACGATGCCTGAGTCTGTGCACATTCAGAGGCTGAACTCCAGGATATAGTCATTGTATTCACTGAGGCATACGAAAGCATGGGCCTTACACTTAACATCCGTAAGACAAAGGTCCTTCACCAGCCTGTCATCGCCGCACTGCACTGCCCCCCAATCACCAAGATCCATGGCGCGGCCCTGGACAACGTGGACCATTTCCCATATCTCGGGAGCCTCTTATCAACAAAGGCAGACATTGATGCGGAGATTCAGCATCGCCTCCAGTGTGCCAGCACAGCCTTCGCCGCCTGCGGAAAAGAGTGTTTGAAGACCAAGCCCTCAAATCTACCACCAAACTCATGGTCTACAGGGCTGTAGTAATACCCGTCCTCCTGTATGGGTCTGAGGCATGGACGATGTACAGCAAGCACCTCAAGTCGCTGGAGATATATCACCAACGATGTCTCCGCAAGATCCTGCAAATCTCCTGGGAGGACTGGCGCACCAACATCAGTGTCCTCGACCAGGCTAACATCCCCAGTATTGAAGCACTGACCACACTCGATCAACTTCGCTGGGCAGGCCACATAGTACGTATACCAGATACGAGACTCACTAAGCAAATGCTTTATGCGGAGCTCCTTCATGGTAAACGAGCCAAAGGAGGACAGCGGAAACATTATAAGGACACCCTCAAAGCCTCCCTGGAAAAATGCGACATCACCACTGACACCTGGGAGACCCTGGCCGCACACCGCCCGAGGTGGAGAAAGTCCATCCGGGAGGGCGTTGAGCTCTTAGAGGCTCAATGCAAGAAGCATGAAGGGGCCAAGCGCAGGCAGCGGAAGGAGTGTACGGCAAACCAGCCCTACTGACCCCTTCCCTCGACGAATGTCTGTCCCACCTGTAACAGGGTCTGTAGCTCTCGTATCGGACTGTTCAGCCATCAAAGAACTCACTTTGGGAGTGCAAGCAAGTCCTCCTCGATTCCGAGGGACTGCCTATGATGATGAGGTCCTGGGTTTTTTGTTGGACCTGAGCCTTGAGCCTTCTGTAGTGTTTTTTTTGCAGCTCCAGAGTCAGGTTGTTGCTTGAGGCTCAGACATGCTTTGCGCTTGCGAACTATTAATTCTTCGATCTCCTGATCATTTTCATCAAACCAGTTCTGATGTTTCCTGGTTGAGTGACCAAGTGTCTCTTCACAGGCACTGGCTATAGAGGCCTGGAGGGCAAACCAAGCACTATGAGCATTCAGCATCTCGGGGTCATCAAGGCATGCCAGATTGGCTGAGGGGCGCTGGCTGAATAGGGCTCTCTTATCTGGGTCTCTTAATGCCCCAGCATTAACTTTTTTGCGGAACTGCTTCTGCTGTCCCCTTTGCTTTGGGGCAATAATAATGTTGATGATGGATCGGATTAGCTGGTGGTCCGTCCAGCAGTCATCGGCTCCTGTCATGGCACGTGTGATGCGCACATCCTTGCGATCCCTGGCTCGGATGATGACATAGTCAAGCAGGTGCCAGTGTTTGGAGCGAGGGTGTTGCCATGATGCCTTGTATTTGTCCCTGTTAGCGCGAATGTTTTCCTGGAAGAATCACTTGACACTCTGGGTCGGTTCCAATGCCAAAACGGCCTTTATTACGGCGGTGGGGAGAGAGCCTCTGGTCCAACTCCAGGCACTCCACTCCGCCGAACAAAGAAATTCATCGATATTTATATGTTTTACAACAGTTCATTCCAGTTACTCAGCCCACATCGGCTGGACACAATCCAATCATAACGATTATAGATTACATATAGGTTTCTTTGCGGCAATAGAATTAACCCCGATACAGCAAGAGGCTGCATGATCATTCCGTGACAGTTGGGGCTGATTCATGTCCGTGTGATGTTCTCCAGGCCTCCTTATCGCCATTACTCATGGGTTCCACCGGTGCCTAGTTTCTTATCTTCAACATGGTTGCTAGGCGCCGCATCTGGAGTCACTGATTTGAGGACATTCCGTACTAGGTACCGCAGTGTTCTGTATGATATCTTGTCTCAAGTTGTTGATTCAAGACATTCCTGGTACCAGGCTCTGCAGGGTCAGCGCTCAGTCAGCAGTTTAACTAACTTGGCTAACCAAGCCCCCATCATGCTTTGCAAAACCCCCTGGCAGCCATTTTATATCTGGCTAACATTTTTAAACGTACACACATGTATACATATATTCAGCAGGTGCCTTTGAAAGTGCCCTACAACAGTCCCTCTGGTGGAACAGGGTGTTGGTGAAGAGGAGTTCATGTTCTAGACATTTTGTCAGGAGTAGGGTACCGCTGGAGTTGGCTTTTCCTACCCCCTCTCTGCCAATCACGCCTCCCCAGAGGGCTGTGTCTTTGCCGACCGTGGCATTAAAATCACCCAGGAGGATCAATTTGTCATCCGTGGGGACGTGGGACAAGGATGGAATAAAAACCCTCCTTAGCCTCATCCGTTGCATCGAGTGTAGGGGCATACGCACTTATGATTGTGGCGCATTGGTTCCGGGATAGGATAATATGAAGAATCATGAGGCGTTCGTTAACCCCACAGGGGGAGTCTTTGAGGCAGTCGATCAGCTCATTCTTAACAGCAAAGCCAACTCCATGAAGGCGGCGTTCTGCCTCTGGTTTCCTTTTCCAGAAGAAGGTGTAACCTCCACCATGTTCCTTTAACTGGCCTTCCCCTGCCCGCCGGGTCTCACTTAGGGCGGCGATGTCAATGTCAAAGCGTCTGAGTTCCCGGGCAAACTATGGTGATGTGGTGTTCCGCCTGTTGCTGTTGGGATTGTCCATGAGGGTCCTGACGTTCCAGGTCCTGAATCTCATACTGACGAAGTGGAAGATGCCTGTGCGTGAGTTCTTTTAACGTGGGGTGGCCGCTGCACACCGGCAACCAAACGGGCTTAGCTGAACAAGGTCTTGGTCCAGTGGCAAGGGTGACAAGGCAACTGGAGACCAGGCACAGTCTATAAGCCTAATTGCCTATGGCGAAGTGTTGGCCGCAAGCTCGGCACCGAGTAGCGCCATTGGATGGCCCAAGGCTTGGTTGGGGGGGGGGGCAGGCATTGGGAAGGTGACTTCCAAAGTTATTTTAAAAGTTAAAAGTTGATAAAGATTCCCAATTTATTTTAAAAGTTTCTAAGAGTTGTTAAACGTCTAAGATGTAAATCAATAATAGATGTTTAAAAGTATTTCGATTAAAAGTCTAAAATGTAAGTTTTAAAAGTTCTCTCAAATTGTTTAAAAAGTTTAAAAGTCGATTAAAAGTTTAAAGATTAATTGAAAGTTGGTTAAGCATTTAAGACGTTGGGTTGAACGCCGCCGCCGCGGTCCCTTCGGCCGGGTCAGCGCCGGCCTGGAGTCCCTTCGACCAGGTTCCACGTCCTCCTGAATCTGTCAGCACGATGAACACCTGGTGTGCGACCACAGGGACAGGCGTAGGCGGGTGTGGAGTCCTTTCGGTCTGGGTTGGCCCAGGACCGATGTGAAGTCCTTTCAGCCGGCGCGGGGTCCCTTCGGCCCGGGATAGAAGCAGGCTGGCGCGGGGTCCCTTCGGCCCAGGACAAAGCGGCTGTCGCGACTCTTTGGCTTGGGACAGAAGCGGCCAGGGCGTCCTGCTCCTCCAAAGGCCTAGCAAAAAATAAAAAATAAAAAAATAAGGAAGGCAAATGGCATGTTGGCCTTTATTACAAAATAGTTGGAGTACAAGACTAAGGAAGTCTTACTACAATTGTACAGGACTTTGGTGAGACCACACCTGGAATACTGTGAAGTTTTGGTCTCCTTATCTGAGGAAGGACATAATTGCAACAAAGGTTTACTAGATTAATCCCTGGGATGAGAGGGTATCCTATAAGAAAAAAATGAGTAGATTGGGCCTATACCCTCTAGAGTTTAGAAGAATGAGAGGTGATTTTATTGAAACATAAGATTCTGAGGGGGATTGACAGGGTAGATGCTGAGAGATTGTTAACTCTGGCTGGAGAGTCTAGAACTAGGAGGCATAGGGCTAGAACCTCCACTTTTTTCGCCTGGTTAATGCCCACTTAATGCCAATTTTACTGCTGAAATGACATATAACGCCCATATATCGCCCATTTTGGCACAAAATGGAAACTGGTGGGCATTTTTTGGAAACTTATCAGCGAGCATTACTTTCGGCATATGCTTAACAGCGAAAAAAAATATTATCGCCCGCCCACTTTTTTGGGGCGAAATCATCGGGATGGGCGAATTCAACGCTCATAATATCGCTCAGCGTTATTTTCCGTCCGGAATTAATGCCGAGATTCAATATTAACGCCCAGCGGCAGATCGGGAGGCCAGTATCGCGAGTGCGGAGCGGTGCGGAAGGATAAAGGGTGGCAGCAGCAGCTTGGAGCGGCGGCAGATCGGGCGGCCAGCTGCCGCAGCAGGGGCAAAAAGTAAACAAAGTAAAAAGAAATCGAAGTGTGACATCACAGCCAAGCAGGTAAGTGATTGGCTGATGGATTGGTGAGTATTTTATCTTTTTCTTTCGGCAGAAAACATTTGGCATTGATGTAAGTAAGTAAGTAAGTAAGAACTGTTTGGTGAGTAGTTTTTCTTTTTACTTTATCTTTTTTTTTATCAGTAAGAAACTTTTGGCATTGTTGCCAAATTAAATGAATTTAAGGGTTAAGTCATGGCAGGAGAGCCCAGACCCATGTCATGCTCCTCCTGTGCTATGTGGGAAATCAGGGACACTACCAGTGTCCTTGACTACAATGTGTGCAGGCAGTGTGTCCAGCTGCAGCTCCCATCAGATCGCATTGCGGCACTGGAGCTGCGCATGGATTCACTCTGGAGCATCCGCGAAGCTGAGGATGTCATGAATAGCACATTTAGTGAGTTGGTCACACTGCAGGTAAAGGTTACAAAGGCAGATAGGGGATGGGTGACCATCAAGCAGAGCAGGAGTCCACGCTTTGGCTACTGATGGGTGAGATGGCTCATCAGGGGAAGGCAGCAGCAGCCAAGTTCATGGCACCATGAATGGCTCTGCTGCACAGGAGGGCAGGAAAAAGAGTGGGAGAGCTAGAGTGTTAGGGGATTCTATTGTAAGGGAAATAGATAGGCGTTTCTGCGGCCGCAATCGAGACTCCAGGATGGTATGTTGCCTCCCTGGTGCAAGGGTCAAGGATGTCTCGGAGCGGCTACAGGGCATTCTGGAGGGGGAGGCTGAACAGCCAGTTGTCGTGGTGCATATAGGTACCAACAATATAGGTAAAAAACGGGATGAGGTCCTACAGGCTGAATTTAGGGAGTTAGGAGTTAAATTAAAAAGTAGGACCTCAAAAGATGTAATCTCAGGATTGCTACCAGTGCCACGTGCTAGTCAGAGTAGAAATAGCAGGATAGTTAAGATGAATACATGGCTTGAGGAATGGTACAAGAGGGAGGGATTCAAATTCCTGGAACTTTGGAACAGGTTCTGGGGGAGGTGGGACCAGTACAAACCGGACAGTCTGCACCTGGGCAGGACCGGAACCGATGTCCAAGGGGGAGTGTTTGCTGGTGCTGTTGGGGAGGGTTTAAACTAATTTGGCAGGGTGATGGGAATCTATGCAGGGAGACAGAGAGAAGCAAAATGGGGGCAGAAACAAAAGGTAGGAAGGAGATAAGTAAAAGTGGAGGGCAGAGAAATCAAAGGCAAAAGTCAAAGAGGACCACATTACAACATAATTCTAAAAGAACAAAGAGTGTTAAAAAAATAAGCCTGAAGGCTCTGTGTCTCAATACGAAGAGCATTTGTAATAAGGTGGACGAATTAACTGCACAGATTGCTGTTAACGGATATGATGTAATTGGGATTACGGAGACATGGCTCCAGGGTGACCAAGGCTGGTAACTCAACATCCAGGGGTATTCAAACATTCAGAAAGGATAGACAGAAAAGAAAAGGAGGTGGGGTAGCGTTGCTGGTTAAAGAGGAGATTAACACAATAGTAAGGAAGGACATTAGCTTGGATGATGTGGAATCTGTATGGGTAGAGCTGCGGAACACCAAAGGACAGAAAGCGCTAGTGGGAGTACCGACCACCAAACAGTAGTAGTAGTGAGGTTGGGGATGGCATTAAACAGGAAATTAAGGATGCGTGCAATAAAGGTACAGCAGTTATCATGGTTGACTTTAATCTACATTTATATTGGGCTAACCAAAATGGTAGAAATGTGGTGGAGAAGGATTTCTTGGAGTGTATTAGGGATGGTTTTCTAGACCAATATGTCGAGGAACCAACTAGAGGGCAGGCCATCCTAGACTGCGTAATGAGAGAGGATTAATTAGCAAGGCCCCTTGGGGAGGAGTGACCATAATATGGTAGAATTCTTTATTGAGATGGAGTGTGACACAGTTAAGTCAGAGACTAGCGTCGTGAACTTAAAGAAAGGTATCTTCGATGGTATGAGATGTGAATTGGCTAGAATAGACTGGCAAATGATACTTAAACGGTTGACGGTGGATAGGCAATGGCAGACATTTAAAGATCACATAGATGACTTCAACAATTGTACATCCCCGTTTGGCATAAAAATAAAACGGGGAAGGTGGCTCAACCATGGCTAACAAGGGAAATTAGGGATAGTGTTAAATCCAAGGAAGAGGCATATAAATTGGCCAGAAAAAGCAGCAAACCTGAGGACTGGGAGAAATTTAGAATTCAGCAGAGGAGGACAAAAGGTTTAATAAGGAGGGGGAAAATAGAGGAGGGGAAGCTTGCTGGAACATAAAAACTGACTGCAAAAGCTTCTATAGATATGTGAAGTGAAAAAAATTAGTGAAGACAAACGTAGGTCCCTTGCAGTCAGAATCAGGTGACTTTATAATGGGGAACAAAGAAATGGCAGACCAATTGAGCAAATACTTTGGTTTTGTCTTCACTAAGGAAGACACAAATAACCTTCCGGAAATACTAGGGGACCGAGGGTCTAGCGAGAAGGAGGAACTGAAGGAAATCCTTATTAGTCAGGAAATTGTATTAGGGAAATTGATGGGATTGAAGGCCGATAAATCCCCAGGGCCTGAAAGGCTGCAGAGTACTTAAGGAAGTGGTCCTCGAAATAGTGGATGCATTGGTGGTCGTTTTCTATAGACTCTGGATCAGTTCCTATGGATTGGAGGGTAGCTAATGTAACCCCACTTTTTAAAAAGGAGGGAGAGAGATAACAAGGAATTATAGATCGGTTAACCTGACATCGCTAATGGGGAAAATGTTGGAATCAATTATTAAAGATGTAATAGCAGCGCATTTGGAAAGCAGTGACAGGTTCGGTCCAAGTCAGCGTGGATTTATGAAATGGAAATCATGCTTGACAAATCTTCTAGAATTTTTTGAGGATGTAACAATCGAGTTCAACAAGTGGGCCATTCCAATCGTGCCGGTACGAAAGAGCGATGGGACGGTCAGAATCTGCGGGGACTACAAGGTAACGATCAATCGAGTCTCAGTACAGTACACTACCCACTACCCAAAGCGGAGGACTTATTCACAATGCTTGCAGGGGGAAGGTCGTTCACCAAGCTAGACCTAACCTCTGCTTACATGACACAGGAGCTGGCTGAACTGTCAAAGAAGTTGACATGCATCAACACGCAGAAAGGACAGTTCGTGTACCACCGATGCCCCTTTAGGATTCGTTCGGCTGCGGCCATCTTCCAGAAGAACATGGAGAGTCTGCTGAAATCAGTTCCATGCACCGTGGTGTTCCAAGATGACATATTGATCACTGGTCGCAACATCACCGAACACTTGCACAACCTGGAAGAGGTTCTAAAGCGACTGGACAGAGTGGGACTCGGGCTGAAACGCTCTAAGTGTGTTTTCCTGGTGCCAGAGGTCAAATTTCTGGGGAGGAAGAGCGCGGCAGACGGCATCAGACCCATGGACTCCACGACGGAGGCCATCAAGAATGCACGCAGACCACAGAATGTGACGGAGCTGCGTTCGTTCCTGGGACTCCACAACTTTCTACTAGGGTTGAGCACACTGCTGGAGCCTTTCCATCTATCGCTACGCAAGGGTGACGACTAGGTTTGGGGTAAATTGCAAGAGACAGCCTTTAATAAGGCCAGAAATCTGCTATGCTCTAACAAGCTATTTGTATTGTATGACCCAAGTAAACGTTTAGTACTAGCATGTGATGTGTCATTGTACGGGGTCGGTTGTGTGTTACAGCAAGCAAATGTGTCAGGCAAACTACAACCGGTGGCATATGCGTCCTGGAGTTTATCCAAGGCTGAAAGAGCCTACAGTATGTGTCATGTATGTAACCTTTATGTAACAACACTGCAATACTGTATATACGTAAGAAATGCACACCTTGACCACAGGGGGTGAACTTGTGGGAGACACTCCTCATCTGGTCACCCAGGTATATAAAGGGAGGTCCCACGCAGGGTCATCACTTCTTGGTCCTGTGAATAAAGGTTCAGGTCATGGAGTGACCTTGTCCATAGAATGTGCCTCGTGTGGATTTGTGGTATTGTGTAAGAACTTTACATTGGCGACGAGAAACGGGAATCAACGACCCACGAGAATGGCCACCGGCAGCACAGATGAATGGTACTGTGTTGGTGAGGACTGGGACGATTTCATTGAGAGGCTCCAGCAGAGTTTTGTCACAAAGGACTGGCTGGGAGACGCAACGGCTGACAAGCGAAGGGCTCATCTGCTGACCAGCTGTGGACCTAAGACTTACACACTCATGAAAGACCTGCTAGCACCCGAGAAGCTGGCGGATAAAACCTTCGAAGAGCTCAGCAAACTAATTGGTGAGCACCTCAAACTGGCGAGTAGCGTACACATGGCCTAACACAGATTCTATACCCACCGACGTCAGGAAGGACAGAGCATACCGGATTTTGTTGCGGACCTCCGATGCTTGGCCAGCCTCTAAGTTCACAGATGCCTGCAGGTGGGAAATGCTAAGGGATTTCTTTATTGAGAGCATCGGTCATGCTGGGATTTTCAGAAAGCTAATTGAGACCAAGGACTTGACCTTGGAAGCAGTGGCGTTGATGGCTCAGACTTTTATGGCGGAGGAGGAGGAAACCAAGATAATATACGTGCACAATTCTGCCTCCAACGTGGCAATAGATCAGGGAGTAAATATCATAAATGCGACACAGAACCCTGCAGGCAGGCAAGGGCAGTTCGAGACACCCCAGGCAGCAATAGACCCAAGAGTAAGTCTCCAACAGAGACAATGGCAGGCTGAACGGACATTTACGCCCCCACAGTGGACAATGCGGTCTGGGATGGGGCCATTGACACCCACTAACAGGGTGCTCAAGAGCAGTCAAAGGGACAATCAATGAGGAATGTCTTGCAACAGCTCTTTTGTTCACAAAAATGGGAATCTCAGTTCATGCAAGAGGTGTGGGGGCAGATATGCTGCCAGGACTTGCAGGTTTCAACAGTTCGTCTGCAGAAATTGTAACCTCAGTGACCATTTAGCCAGAATGTGCAGAAAGCCTGTAACCAGGCTAATATACGAGGCGGATGAACCAGATGAGGAGTCTGTGAGGCAGGATGACGCTTGGGGCAAATCAATGGACGGTGAAGTTCAGTGGGTTTATGTGGCAAACATTCACAGCTCATATACCAAAACGCCACCTATGATGATGAAAGTCCTATTAAATGGCATCCCTATATGCATGAAGTGGGACATGGGGGCCAGCCAGTCACTCATGAGTGTTCAACAATTCGAAAAGCTGTGGCCACTCAAAGCCAGCAGATCCAAACTAGAACGTATTGAGACGCAATTACGGACGTACACCAAAGAAATCATTCCAGTGCTAGGCAGTGCAATGTTGGCAGTCACACACAATGGATCGGTGAACCGGCTGCTGCTCTGGATTGTCCCGGGCAATGGTCCCACACTGTTGGGGAGGAGCTGGTTAGCTGAGATGGACTGGAAATAGGGGTGGATGTGCACGCCATGTCATCTGTGGAGCGAAGTTCATGCTCACAGGTCCTACAGCAATTTGAGTCACTATTTCAACCTGGCGTCGAGATGTTCAAAGGTACCAAAGTGGTGATACACATTACCCCGGATGCCAGACCAGTGCACCACAAAGCCAGAGCTGTGCCGTATATGATGCGGGAGAAAATTGAGAGCGAGTTGGACCGGTTGCTGAGAGAGGGCATCATCTTGCCCATTGAATTCAATGACTGGGCAAGCCCCATCGTTCCCGTCCTAAAAGTGGGTGGCTCGGTCAGGATCTGTGGCGACTACAAGGCCACTATCAACCGGGTGTCCCTACAAGAGCAATACCCGTTCCCGAGAGCAGAGGACCTTTTTGCCACGCTGGCAGGCGGCAAGCTGTTCACCAAGTTGGACCTCACTTCACCCAAGAACTGGCTGACGAATCTAAACTACTGATCACCATCACCACGCACAAGGGACTGTTTGTTTACAACAGGTGTCCGTTTGGCATTCGATCAGCGGCTGTGATATTTCAAAGAAACATGGAAATCCTGCTCAAATGCATTCCTGGAACAATCTTATTTCAGGATGACATCCTCATCACCAGTCGTGACACCGAGGAACACCTCCACAACCTGGAGGAGGTGCTACGCCGACTGGACCGGGTAGGCCTGCGACTCAAGAAGTCTAAGTGTGTGTTTTTGGCTCCCGAGGTCGAGTTTCTGGGCAGGAGGGTTGCTGCAGACGGGATTCGACCCACCGAATCCAAAACTGAGGCGATTCGACGAGCGCCCAGGCCCGGCAACACATTGGAGTTGCGTTCATTTCTGGGACTCTTGAACTATTTTGGGAACTTTCTGCCGAACTTAAGCACATTGTTGGAGCCGCTACACGTGCTCCTGTGTAAGGGTTGTGATTGGTTTTGGGGGGACTATCAGGAACGGGCTTTCAATCGGGCGCGGAACCTACTTTGTTCAAATAAGTTTTTGACCCTGTACGACTCCCGTAATTGGTTCTGACATGTGATGCATCGTCCTATGGGGTTGGGTGCGTGTGCAGCAGGTGAACACGGAGGGCCAACTACAACCTGTGGCATATGCCTCCAGGTCACTCTCTCAAGCTGAACGGGGTTATAGGATGGTTGAGAAGGAAGCACTCACATGTGTCTATGGTGTGAAAAAGATGCATCGGTACCTTTTTGACAGGAGGTTCAATTAGAAACGGACCACAAGCCGGCCGTAAATGCCAATGCATCAAGCTCACATACAGCGATGGGCTCTCGCGCTTGCTGCGTATGACTACACCATCCAGCACCGGCCCGGCACCAAAAATTGCGCTGACGCACTCAGCAGGCTTCCACTTGCCACCACCGAGGGGGCAGCAGAGCAAAGCGCTGAGATGGTCATGGCTGTCGATGCCCATGGCTGTCGATGCCTTTGACAGCGCAGGCTCCCCCATCACAGCTCGCCAGATCAAAATCTGGACCAACAGAGATCCCCTTCTATCGTTGATTAAGAAATGTGTCCTGACTGGGGATTGGGCGCCCGCACACGAAGCATGCACTGAGGAGGTCAGACCGTTTCACAGACAGATGGACGAGCTCTCCATCCAAGCCGACTGCCTACTATGGGGCATTCAGGTAGTCATGCCCCAGAGGGGCAGGGAAGCATTCATCAGGGAACTCCACAAGCGAGCACCCGGGCATCGTGCTGATGAAGGCCATTGCCCGTTCACATGTGTGGTGGCCATAAATTGATTCAGACCTGGAACACTGTGTTCGCAGGTGCACGACGTATGCCCAGCTAGGTAATGCCCCCAGGGAGGCCCTGCTCAGCCCGTGGCCCTGGTCCACCAGGCTATGGTCACGTATTCACGTAGACTACGGGAGCCCGTTCAAGGGAAAAATGTTTCTCATTGTGGTTGATGCATACTCGAAATGGATCGAGTGCATCATTTTGAATTCGTGCACGACATCCACCACCGTGGAGAGTCTGTGCACGGTCTTTGGGACCCACGGCTTGCCGGACATCCTTGTTAGCGATAATGGGCCATGTTTCATAAGCTACGAATTCTGGGAGTTCATGTCGGGTAATGGCATTAACCATGTCAGGACAGCACCGTTCAAGCCAGCCTCCAATGGCCAGGCGGAACGTGCGGTCCAAATCATAAAGCAAGGCATGCTCCGGATTCAAGGACCCTCCCTTCAATGGGGCCTATCGTGCCTCCTGCTGGCCTACTCATGAAACGAACACTCAAAACTCGGCTGTCCCTCATTCATCCAGTCCTGTCTGATATTGTTGAGGGCAAGTTCCAGTCCCAAAACGAGTACCATGACCAAAATTCAAGGGGGAGATGTATAGAAATTGATGACCCCGTATTTGTTCTCAATCACGCTTTGGGGCCCAAATGGCTTGAGGGTACTGTAATAGACAAAGAGGGGAATGGGCAGATATGCCGCAAATATCTGGACCAAGTAAAAAAAAAGGTTCAGCTTGGACACTGAGGAACCTGAGGAAGATCATGAGATGGTATTCACACCACCGCCAGTGAACGAGCGACACAAACATTCAGCAGTATGTACAGTCCCTGCGGTCAGCCTGGAATCACCACAGGTGACAGACACGCATACCAAGGCTCAACAACCAGAGCCTCAACTGCGGCGTTCTACGAGAGCACAGACCATCTGAGAGACTTAACCTATAAGATGTGGAGGGGGAGGTGATGTCATGTATGTAACCTTTATGTAACACCACTGCAATACTGTATATACATAAGAAATGCACACCTTGACCACAGGGGATGAACTTGTGGGAGACACTCCTCACCTGGTCACCGCGGTATATAAAGGGAGGTCCCACGCAGGGTCATCACTTCTTGGTCCTGTGAATAAAGGTTCAGGTCATGGAGTGACCTTGTCCATAGAATGTGCCTCATGTGGATTTGTGGTATTGTGTAAGGACTTTACAGTTTGGTTGCGAAAGAAGCATTGGCTTGCGTATACAGAGTTAAGAAAATGCACCAATATCTACTTGTCCTTTGGTTCCAGCTTGAAACTGACCACAAACTGTTCACCTCACTGCTCTCAGAAAGCAAAGGTATCAACACCAATGCTTAGTGCCCCGCTCTGGATGCGGGACGAACATTGTCTGCTTATGACTATGTAATCCGCCACAGACCAGGCACTGATGCCCTCAGTCGGCTGCCATTGCCCACCACCGGGGTGGAAATGGCGCAACCCGCAGACTTACTTCTGGTAATGGATGCTTTTGAGAGCGAGGGGTCACCTGTCACGGCTAGCCAGATCAGGACCCCAATCATTAGTAAAAAGCTGCATCCTCAATGGGAGCTTGTCAGCGGTTCCTGGGGAAATGCAAGATAAAATCAAGTCATTTTACCATTGGATGGACAATTCATCCTTGCAATCAGGTTGTCTCCTATGGGGGAATCACGTGATCTTGCCTAAAAGAGGCAGGGAAATGTTTATACGCGACCTACACAGTACCCACCTAGGCATAGTCATGATGAAGGCTATCGCCAGGTCGCACGTCTGGTGGCCCAGCATTGACTCCAAATTGGAGTCATGCGTACACCAATGCAACACTTGCTCACAGTTGAGCAACAGACCCAGGGAGGCCTCCCTGAGCCTGTGGTCATGGCCCTCCAAGCCATGGTCCAGGATCCATGTAAATTTTGCTGGCCCCTTTCTAGGGAAGATGTTTCTAGTAGCAGTGGACACTTACTTAAAATGGATTGAATGTATAATAATATCATGTACGTCCACTGCCACCATTGAAAGCCTCACGGCCATGTTCGCCACCCTTAGTTTGCCCGACGTCCTTATCAGTGACAATGGACCATGTTTCACCAGCTCGGAATTCAACGAGTCCATGACCCACAATGGCATTAAGCACGTCAGGTCTGCCCCATTTAAGCTCGCATCCAATGGCCAAGCAGAACGGGCAGTCCAAACCATCACGCAAAGCTTGAAACGCATAATGGAAGGCTCCTTGCAGACCCGATTAACCAGGTTCTTGCTCAGCTACTGGACGCGTCCCCACTCGCTCACCGGGGTTCCCCCGGCAGAATTGTTAATGAAGAGAACACTCAAAACCAGGCTCTCCTTAGTCCACCCAAATCGCAATAATCACGTAGAAACCCGGTGGCACAGGCATAACGTGTACCATGATCGCGCGGCGCCATCGCGTGACATTGGGGTTAATGATCCGGTGTTTGTTCTAAATTAGGGTCACGGTCCCAAGTGGATTGCTGGCACTGTCTTAGCCAAGGAGGGGAATAGAGGGTTTGTTGTAAAATTGTTGAATGGCCAAACGTGCAGAAAGCACCTGAATCAGACAAAACTACGATTCAAAGACAACCAAGAACAGTTTGAAGAAGACCCTACCATCTACGATCCACCAACACACACACAACCAGCAATTGACCTCGCTGTCAACCACGAAGATGAACCCACCATGCCCGACAGTCTGATCAGACCAGCCGTGCTGCCGTGCAGCAATGATCCGACCAACTCACCCATGCCAGGACTTCAACTCAGGCGATCGGCCCGGGAACACAAAGCGCCAGATCGCCTCAACCTGTAAATAACTTGTACTTAAGACTTTAGGAGGAAGTGATATTATGTATGTGAACCTAACTTATGTGTCAGACTTGCCACTAGGGGGCGCACCTTTGGGAGACCTATGGGTCACCTGTGTACCCTGGAGCAAGCAGGTATAAAAGGCAGCCCACCATGCTGCTGCCTTACTTTGGAGTTATATTAAAGAGACCAAGGTCACAATGGTTTGAGCTTACAACACAGCCTCGTGGAGTTATTCTGAACTTAACAACTCCGTACAGAGGCAATGGAAAAAGATGTTGGGGTAGAGTTTCTGCTAAAGCCACAATCGGGAAACTGGCCGCAAATTGTGCTATTTTTCCAAAGTGATGTTATGATTCAAGTTTCTGCCCAAAATGATTTATTTATCGGCAAACATAAAATTTTCCATGAATCAACGCAATGGAGCCACGTGAATGAGCATGATCAACAAGGACTGGGATCAGAGCCAATTGGGCCTCAAGTATCTGGGGAGGGGGGGTCATATAAAAAAAAGTCTGAACGTTTTACTTTGAGTGAGGCTGAAGAGAAAAACATAAGAGGACACTCCTCGCTTTCTGGAAAGAAATGCCATGTAGCCTGATTAGTAGTGAGTGATTTCAATCGGAGGAATGTGCTGATTTATGGAACTTCGTTAATCTGATTGATTTAAATTTTTAAATCATGCAAAAGTTTTTAAGAGCAGTGTCGTATGTTTTCAATCTGAGCAGTGTGCAAATTGATTTTTTAAATCTGCATTCATCCAATTGATTGTTTTAAATTAATTTAAATCAATGATCCATAAAGAAGTGATGAGTCTTTTCAATCTACGCACTGCAAATTGATTTATGGAATGCATTGATCTGATCTGAATTTAAATCAAATCGTGCATGAATTTTATGAGCAGTGTTGAGTGTTTTCAATCTGAGCAATTTCTCCCTTCATGCAGATTACTGATTCAAAAATTGGGCGCAAGAGGGCATACAGCTTTATGTACGAGGACCTCCAGTCAGTCCCCAATGAGATTGAGGCACGACAAGGGAGCCTGGTTGTCTCATCTAGAGACCATAGGCGTGCATGGAGGGAGGTGGCAGAGAAGCTAAGTGGGTCGACATTGATCCCAACGAGGGCAGACCAGTGCCAGAAGAAATTTAATGACCTGACAACATTGGGGTTGGTGAGAAATTTGACAGACTCGGGCGAAGCAACCTGTCGGAGAGGACGGGACCTTCCTCTCCCGATATAGATACAGCAGTAGCAAGCTGGAATTCCTTGTCACACGTTTTGATCTTTTCCTTTTGTCTTTGCAGGCCAAAATATGTGCACAAAGGCTGGGAAAGGGCAAAGCGTGGTGGGAGCAACCCAAGCCTCGGGGTGTTGCCCCTCATGAGCAGTAGGCAGTGGAGCTGCTGGAGGCGCGCAGCATTGTGGCTGTGGGAGGGGCCCAGACAGGCGGGAAGACTACAAGAACCGGTGCGTACCTACCCTTTGGCTATTCAATGCTTCCATACAGGACAGAAACAAGAAATAGTGCCTGCTGCAGAGGCAGGAAGACAGCAATTGATACTTCTTTTCAATAAAGTTGCATTAAGCTCTAACAATGGATTTACAGATGTTACAAGTTGGCTTGAGATGCTTCAGACCAATTAAAACAGCAGATGGAAGTGGCATCATTTTACATATGACAGACATAATTCCACCAAGAAGATGTATTATCAGAAATGAAAGAAGGGGGATAAGTGAACTATAAAATCTTCCGTGCTGGCTAGAATTACTTCACTGGTACAGACAAAAGATTCAAAAGAGTGAATCGAGCAGTCAGACCAGCGAAAGGCAGCACAAGATAGTTGCAGTTTAACAAAGGCACTCATAATTCCTGGAGACCTAAATGTGCAGTCAGCATGCTATTAACATCACTTCCCCAGTATGTTCTTTTGTAGAGCTCTGCAACACTGTAAGCTTGCACAAGATGCTGTAAATATTCACACCGAAATTTGGTAGATTTGCATTCCATCATATTTTCCTATTTGGGTGAAACAACCACTCCAATCTCAATTTTTAATAACAAAATAAAGTATCCATACTCTGAAAAATATCTTGTCGGAAGTCTCATTTTTGAACTCAGTAAGTGCAGTACCATTTATTCAGAATGAAGCCAAGAAAATTAAAATGTTAATTAAAGCATACAATAATTTCTACCATTTAATATGCAGTGTGTTAAATTAAAATAAATTATCCCAACATATTGTAACATAGCTAGCAGTACATATTTTCTCGAAGACTGTTTTAACTAATAGAATTAAGTTCAAATTTCATGACTAAAGTTACAGCTATCTCAATATCAATTATGTTAAATTGGTACTGTAGCAGGCATGTCCTTTTACATACAATTGTGTTTCCTCTACCATTTGTACTTGTTGAAAATAGTTAAACATCAACCAATCTGTTGATTTGTCTGTACACCACCTGTTTCAAATGTACACTCTTAAACTTTGACAATATCCCCCAAATAACTTTGTATTTATTGGACTAAAACATTTATGTTAATATCATCATGTCATTGAAGTAACTGTAAATATAGTCTAATGCTTTTAAGAGCTAGTTGGACTGCAAGTTTGAATTCCACTGAATTCTCAACTGACACTTGGGTTTTATTATCAATTGCCTATTTCAATAGATTTCTTTTTATTGTGGAAGGAAAGAGGAAGAAACAAGCAATTTGTATTTATATAGCACCTTTCATGTTTCACAAAAAAATCTTAGTGACTATTATGTCGACAAACGTAATACCATCTTGCACACAAGATTCCACAAACTGCAATGAGATGAATGACTAGTTAATTTGTGGTGTGGTATTGGATGAGGGAGAAATGTTGATAAGAATTCCCTGCTCCTCTTTAATTAGTGTCACAGGATCATAGAATCCACCCAAGAGCCGTCCAACCAGTCCATGTGAACCACTGGAACGGGCAGTTTAACGGATTATCTTAAGGACACCACCTCTAACAAACAAACACTTCATTACTGCACTGGAGTATCGATTTGAATTATGTCTTCAATTCCTAGAAAAGGATTTGGACCCAAATCTTTGCACTCGAGAGGAGAATGCTATCAATTGGACCACATCGTGGTTGTGAAAAAGAGTATAAGCCATTCCCCTTCTCCCAGTTGAAGCAACACGGTGGTAGAAAACCCCAAGTGCAGGCCTTAAAAAGGGAAAGGAGAGAAAAATTCAGTGTAAATACTGCATTACTTTAATGAGAGCTAAATGTAACGTTATTCATATCGAAGACAAATTCTGGACTTTAGAATCTTCTAAAAGGCAAATAATATGAACTGAAGATTATAGGTACTTGACTGCTGGGGTGATCTGTGCCGAAATGCCCGTTCTGGAAGATTAAAATGAGATTAAAGAATATTCAAGAACAACAAATCTAGAATTTTCAATATTAAAGCAGCTCAGATTTAAGTGTGATGCAAGTGCTAAAGCATTTAATACAAGTTATTGCACAACAATATGAAGTCCAAATTCATGCACAACTTTTCCAATAAGTTAGGCTGTAAACACAGTACATTATTAACTCCTGAAGTAAATGTACTTGAAGAAGAAAAAACTGCAGGGATATGGGGAAAGAGCGGGGAAGTGGGACTAACTGGATTGCTCTTTGAAAGAGCCGGCACAAATTCGATGGACCAAATGACCTCCTGCTGTTCTGTACTATTGTATGATTCCATATTTGCTCTCATTAAATGCTGCAGAGTTCAACTTGAAACAAAGGCTGTCCGAGAGAAGTAACAACTGATGAACTACATTTGAATGGTGAACTTAATGCTTCAAAGGTTGCACTTCTTATTCTACATTATGTCCAGCAACTATTCAGTTAATTGTTCAAAAACACATGTTCAAGTTGTCAATACAATAGTTAAAATTTTTCTTCCACGATGTTATTTTAGAAAATAAAATGTGATTGAAAATGGTTGTTCTCAGAATTCAAGAGAATGGTAGTTTTCTGAATGAAGGACAAAGCATAATGCTTTATGCATATGATATTCCAAGATTTTTTCATGTACAATCAACTCCACCTTTTACATTTACTGAAAATCAAATCCTTTCAAATCAAATTTTAAAAATCTCCTTCTACTGTAATTTAGTCTCAACAGTAGCAGCAAAGGTTAATATTAACAGGAGTATAACAGAAGTAAACAGACTTCAAGTAATTGTCCCACTTGCTCTAATTCAAGTAAATTTAATTTAAACTGCTCTTCTGACATTTGAGGTGTGATTTTCACCAGCGGGAAACAAGCAGGTTCAGGTCAGCTGCATGCTTTACACCCAGCTCGATTTTACTCCATTGAAGTCAGTGGAGAGTAAAATCAAGTGCTGTGTAATCTGGGTGCCCTACCCAAACCTGCCTGTTTGCCAGTCAGTGGGTTAGGTTAAAATTATATTGTTGGTTTTGCCTATTTATATTTTAGCTTTTAATTTTCTTACTCACTTTCTTTCTTCCAGTTTCCCAATTTTCCCTTTCTGGCATAATGCCTTCCTTCTGTTCTTTTCCCTTTTCTACAGCTGTGCTGTTAGAGACAGATACGCCTGAAAACAATTAAATAAGCTTTAATACCAAATTCAAGAATATGGAAGCTTAAAAAAAGATTTGTTTGTTTCTAGATCTTAATATAAACTAGAATTAATATTTTATTGATTTCATTTATGTACATTTTCCAATCTAATGTGCTTAGTTATAAAAAGGAATTAATGCATGTGACATGAAGAATGAACCAGCTAAAACAATCATTGCAATGTTTAAAGTGCAATTTTACAAAACGATTATGCAAGAAACGTTTCATTCAGAATACCTCCTCAGTCATTTCTTAATCTCAATTCTAAAGCGACACCAATATTAGCAACTTTATTCTGAAACTAGAGAAAGAGTGGATAATATCTTATCTGCTGTAGCTTTGTCTGAAGACATCATATCATCTTTGCTGCAACAGTGCTTTTTCTTTTTTTTGTATCAAAGATATAAGTAGGTTTTCTCGGTACTAAATCGATGTGCATTTTTAATAAAAACAGCAATAAGTACTTAAAGTGCACGCCTAAGAAATTAAGTGTCTAAGAGAAACAGAAACATGATGGAGCAAATTTCTTATTCAACATTTATTACAAATGGCAAGTTTAGAAATCCTTCCCTTTAGATGTTTTACGAATGGCAGAGGAGAGACAGGTTTAAATTTAGATAAGTAAAAACAGCATATATGCAAAAGTTCTGAAATTCATTGACTGCAGATCGAAGAGATATGATGAGATTATTGGTAAAAAAAACAAAATGAATGCTCTGTTCCTTACTAATATGAAATTAATACTTTAACCATACACATACAATATTAATACGCTAGCCCATACTAATATTCTGTAGGGCTACTTAAAAAAAATCACAATTCCAAAACATACAGATTTTTTTAAACAAAATCTGGAGGATCCCATGATCACATTGAAATCCGACTGGATTTGAATACATTTATATCCTCCAGTAAAATCTTATACTTCAACATTTTTTGGGAGAGGGGGTGAAGCAAAGAATAATGCAATCGCTTGTATTACATTAAGAATCTGATATTTTGTTTCAGTAAAACACAATTTGTATTATGATCAATGAAGCTAAGAGGGCAAAATGAGGCATATACAGGCTGCTTAAAAACAAAGCTATAGGCAATTTGAGGGCCATCACCATAATTTAAAAAGATTTTGTTTAGTGGGGAAGAAAAGCCATGCATCATTTTAAATATATGCACAAGTGACATGCTGATGCATTTGAACATGATGAATACTTTTATATCATATTTTAATAAATAAACACATTTTCATGTAGGTGATGTCCATTTAAGGAACTTCATAAACTACAGTGTTTTAACTGCAGGTTCTCGCAACTATTGCTTTTTAAACAGCAACCTATATTTTTGTTTACATATGTCACAGTAAGAAATAGCAATGCTAAAAAATTATTTTTTATCCATTCTGCAACTAGATATCAGGTTTGCAGATTAGATTTGGCACTGGTGTGATGAATCACAAAATTTCCCATATACCAGCCCTGAATGCATTTCAAACCAAATGTCAAATGTGTGCACTCTACTGCACACTTGAATGCCCAATAACTTTTATTTTACATATCAATGAGCAAGACTAATAATGTCAATCAATGCCAAACTGTAGAATACATTTTATGTTGCGAACAGATAATCCTCTGGACATTTGACAGACTAGACAAACTATTTGCCACAGAACTTTCAAAACAAATCTTTCAAAACAGAAGATATTTGCTCTGTCTAATCTACAATTAAACCCAAAGTACAATTATTTAGCACACTTAGCCACCCATATTTATTGGGATGTTAAAATTACTAAATATATAGTTTAATCCCATAAAATGGCATTTATATGTGTTTGCTAATACAAATGCACTATTCCTTTGATTGAAATACATTCTTCCATAGTAAGTGATGTCTGTAATTTTGTTAAGATCATGATAAAACTTTTAAACCAAAGGACTTTACAGAACTACAGACTACAACATTACAAAGCACAAGAGAAGTGCAGTTTATCAGTGCTGATGTATGGAAACATTTAAAAAAAATAGAAAAGTCTCTTCAATTGATTAGAATGTAACACTCCATGCTGCCACAATATGAGCAAGTGTTTATGGAGAATGCCTCCAGTGTTCACGTGAATGTATAGCATGTGTATACTGCACCAAATAGAGAACTATTGTACTTAAAACAAAGCATGCATACAGTCACCATGGTCATCAAATATGCTGGTTGTGATCAAGGCTGTGATTTAACTTCAGTTTCTTAAAATCAGTTCACACACAAGTACAGAGGTGAGGCAGTGATGTGACTTATGGCAAGATGAAGATTTACAAATTCATTAGACTCTCTGAAGCCGCAAAATGAGGGCACAGGGTCATGTCTGGGTTCTGAAGCTGCTTTATAATCTTCTTGTGGAACTTTTCTCGAACACGATTAAATTCCATTATGTCAAGAGGATCTTCTTCAATCCAGAATTTGTGAAACTCATGCATCAGGTAGCCTGTATAGAACACAGAAAAAAATAAAGATTTTAACATTTCTCCATCTTACATAGGATATACAATCCAACCAGTCCATGCCGGCGTTTATGTTCCACTCGAGTCAATCATCGAAATCTATCTGCATAACTCTCTATTCCTGTCATGTAGGTACTTTTGGGATCACCAGCCACTAGATGGCGGCACTGTTGGAGGCTATTGGGCTGCACGCATGTGTGTGCAGCCCAAGTATAAAAGGCCAGCCATTTTGTATATTAGTCACTTTGGGCTTTAATAAAGCAGAGCCAAGGTCATACCTCTTGGAGTTAAACAGTACTCAGTCTAACAGTTATTGCATATGCAACATTTGGCGACGAGGCAACAAGAACCTTTGCATGCAAAAATGAGCACAATTGGATTGTTGGAGCGATTTGTGGAAGGAGAAGATTGGGCAGACTTTGTGAGCCATTTGAATCAATTCTTCATGGCCAACAAAATGGAGGAGGTCGGCAACGCAGATTGGCGCCGGGCAGTGTTCCTTACGGTTTGCGGTCCAAAAATTTATGGTCTGATAAAGAATCTACTCCTGCTTGTGAATTCAACAGAGAAGACGTATGAAGAATTGTGTACACTGGTACAGGACCACCTTAAGCCAGATGAAGGCATGATCATCTCGAGATACAGATTTTACACATACGTTCGCTCAGAGGGCTAGAATGCGGTGGAATTCGTTGCTGACCTGAGGCGTCTAGCGGGACAGTGTAAGTTCGGGGCTGTGTTGGCAGACATGCTGCGGGACTTTTTTGTAATCGGCATCAACCACGAGGTGATCCTGCGTAAACTACTGGCGTTGGAGACGTTGGATTTGAACAGGGCCATCACGATCGCTCAGTCATGCATGACGACGGATAGAAGTCTAAAGCAGATATCAGTGAAAAATCGAAACTCGGCAAGTACTGTAAATACGATTGATTCGACGTTCGGCAGAGTGGCACATGGCAGGGCCTACCCGACTGCGTACACGAAACCTGTGGCTGCCCAAAGTCCGCCAGTGGGAATGCATCCGATTTCTCCATGTTGGCATTGTGGGGGAAATCACCGCCACCAGCAGTGCCAATTTAAGCAATATAGTTGCAAAGGCTGTCTGAGAGTGGGGCATCTCCTTCGCAAGTGTCCGCAGATGAGCAAGCGTGCTGCGACACACCACGTGGAGGATGAGAGTCAGACTAGCGTAGATCCGGATACGCAATCCGAGATACCAGAGGAGGAAGTGTATGGACTGTACTCGTTCCTAACTCAGAGCAAACCGATAATGATCAACGTGAAACTAAATGGGGTGCCGGTATTGATGGAACTGGACACGGGGGCGAGTCAATTGATATTGAACCAGAGGGCATTCGACACTAAGACTGTGAGGCCCAGGCTGAATCCTGTCAATGCCAAGTTGTGCACGTACACCAAAGAACTCATAACGGTGATTGGCAGTGCCACAATAAAAGTGTCGTATGACGGTGCAGTTCACGAGTTACCGCTATGGATTGTCCCAGGCAATGGCCCAACGACGTTCGGCAGGAACTGGCTTGAAAAAATCAGATGCGATTGGAACAACATCATGGCGTTGTTGTTGGAGAAAGATACTGAGCAAGTTCCCTCGCTGTTCGAACCAGGCATCGGCAACTTCACGGGAGCCAAGGTGCAGATTCACATGGACTCGGATGCAAGACCCGTCCATCATAAAGCTCGGGCAGTTCTGTATATGATGAAGGAGAAGGTCGAAATCGAACTGGACAGACTCCAGCGTGAAGGGATCATATCGCCGGTTGAATTTAATGAATGGGCCAGCCCCATTATTCCTGTGCTGAAAAGTGATGGCAGAGTCAGAATCTGTGGAGACTACAAGGCTACGATCAACAGAGTTTCGTAACAGGATCAGTACCCGTTATCGAAGACTGATGACTTGTTTGCATCGCTAGCTGGGGTGAAGTCGTTCACCAAACTGGACTTGATGTCAGCCTACATGACACAGGAGCTGGTCGTGACGTCGAAGAGACTTGCGTGCATTACCACGCATAAAGGACTGTTTATTTATCACAGGTGCCCTTTTGGAATTCGCTCGGCTGCAGCAATATTTCAGAGGAACATGGAAAGTCTACTGAAGTCTGTTCCCAGAACCGTCGTGTTCGAAGATGACATCCTGATCACAGGTTGTGACTCCGAGGAACATCTGAACAACCTGGAAGAGGTTCTACATCGTCTGGACAAAGTGGGACTCAGACTGAAACACTCGAAGTGCGTCTTCATGGCACCAGAGGTCGAATTCCTGCAGAGAAAAATTGCTGCTGGCGGCATCAGGCCCATGGATGCGAAAACCAAAGCCATCAAGAATGCACCCAAGCTGCAGAATGTGATGGAGCTGTGTTCGTTCCTGGGTCTACTCAACTACTTCGGTAACTTCCTACCTAAATTGAGCACCTTATTAGAACTATTGCACATGCTGCCAAGAAAAGGTGACAACTGGGTGTGGGGTGTGTCTCAAGACAAAGCTTTTGAGAAAGCCACGAATCTGGTTTGCTCTAACAAGCTGCTTGTACATTATGACCCATGTAAATGTTTAGTATTGGCCTGTGATGCTTCGTCATATGGAATTGGTTGCGTACTCCAACAAGCTAAAGAGTCGGGTAAACTTCAACCAGTCGTGTATGCTTCAAAAAGTTTGTCAAAAGTGGAAAGAGCCTGCAGCATGGTAGAGAAAGAAGCACTAGCCTATGTGTATGGGGTTAAACTGATGCATCAGTACCCGTTTGGTCTTCGGTTTGAACTGGAGACAGATCACAAGCCGTTCATTTCACTTTTATCTGAAAACAAAGATATCAATACCAATGCTTCATACCGTATCCAGAGGTGGGCGCTGACATTATCCATTTATGATTATGTCATTCGCCATAGACCTGGCACCGAGAATTGTGCCAATGCTTTGAGCCGTCTGCCGTTGTCCACACCGGAGATGGAAACACCACAACCGGCAGACCTATTGTTAGTTATGGATGCTTTTGAGAGTGAAGGAACCCCTGTCATGGCTCAACAAGTTAAGACCTGGACCCAATTTTATCGGTGGTGAAGAGTTGCATCCTCAAAGGTGATTGGTCTTCCATACCCAAGCAAATGTGCGAGGAGACCAAACCTTACATTCGTCGCAAAGACGAACTGTCTATTCAGTCAGATTCTATACTGTGGGGCAATCGTGTTGTTATGCCCAAGAAAGGGAGAGAGAAATTTGTACGTGAGTTACATAGCACACACCTCGGCATTGTAATGATGAAAGTTATCGCCAGGTCTCATGTACGGTGGCCGGGAATTGATTCTGAGCTGGAATCATGTGTGCATCAGTGCAACACATGCATGCAGCTCAGCAAAGCACCAGCGGAATCATCACTGAGTCTGTAGTCGTGACTGTCCAAACCATGGTCCAGGATCCACATAGACTTTGCAGGTCCCTTCCTGGGGAAGATGTTTTTAGTTGTGGTGGATGCTTATTTGAAGTGGATAGAGTGTATAATCATGTCATCCAGCATATCCACAGGTACCATTGAGAATCTCAGTGTCATGTCCATGACACATGGTCTGCCTGACATCGTTGTTAGTGACAACGGATCGTGCTTCATCAGTCAGGAGTTTCAAGAGTTTGTACATTAGTCACTTTGGGCCTTAAGAAAGCAGAGTCAAGGTCATACCTGCTGGAGTTAAACAGTCTAACAGTTATTGCATGTGCAACAATTCCCTTCTTCCTCATTTGCTTGTCTAGCCTCCCCTTAAATGCATCTATACTATTTGCTTCAACCATTCCCTGTGGTAGCGAAGTTCCACATTCTCACCACTCTTTGGGTAAAGAAGCTCCTTCTGGAGGAAAAATCTTGTAGGTAAAATGTGTAAAGATTAACAAACAAAGCAATTTCTTACAATTCAGTTTCATTTGTTCAAGTACTTAGATCCCAAAAAATGAAAGGAGAGCATGCTAACTTACTAAGCTTCCAATCTACTAAGGGACTTGGTATATAACATGGGATATCAAGAGGGTGAGTTTGCAGCAATTCACAAATGTAATACTGATGGTAAGTTAGAGCACAGAAAAGCCTGGATAATTCATAATAGGGCAAAAAAGGCAAGCCAGAGTTTTCCAGTATCCTAGTGCATATTCAGAAACCGTGGTTCTGTAAGTGATGGCTAATACTACATTTGAACCATATAAACATGCCACAACCTCCCAGACTTTGCATATCTGTATCTGAACTCCAAACAACAGCTGAACAGCAAAATATCACTCACACAATTATAAAAGTTTTACACCCAAACTTCCAGGTAACATTAATGCACATTAAGGCATTTATGTCAGAAAGAACTGCATTTCAACAATGTTAAACAAAGACATTTGAGTCTATGTTTTTAGAAGCTACTTACAGAAGATCTTGTGGAAGTGAAAAAGTGATGGTGCTTCAGGGGCAACATTATACAAATGGGTTTTCAATGCCCCACTTAGTAGCAGAGTATATGAAAGGTCAGTGATATTAATTCCCACTATAGCAAAGGAAAACCTGTAATCAAAAGAACAATAAATAAATATAAAATCATCTAAGAATTGAATATTCTGATGTGCATTTAAAAATGTAATGAAATCAGGATAGTTTGGCATTGGAATGATTCAGCGTTTAGTCAACAATTTTCACAGTGGGTTACTATTTAGTAGGGTTGCCAAAGAAATGTACCTAATGGAGGCAATAGGAAAGCAAATGGAGGCAAATCACCCCGAGTACCATCATACACACCCGAGCAGCCACTTGGACAAGCTTTAGAAGAGATGGTTTACCTTCTTGGCGATGGAATTGTACATGCCACAAGAACCTAAGAAAGGTCCAGAAAAAAAATGCATGCATGTGTGTGTGTGCGTGCATAAAGAAGGCAGTGTGGAACAACCTTTGCTTACATTGTCAGTTACTGGAGAATATCTTAATCACACAACAGTAATTTCATACAAAATATCTGCTCATAGGCTAATTTGAACCTGCAGTTCAATGTGATAATCGACAACCCTACAAATATTGGATTATAGACAATTCAGTAGAAGATAGTTTTCCTTTGCACTGTTGTTGCTCGTAACAGACTAAACAAAGGTTTTTGCTGAATTTATTGCAAAAAATGAATTCCATATCAGATTCTCAGATTTAAATTTTTTAATAAAACTCAAAATGTAAAATCTAAAAATTTAAAATGATAAATCCTGATGAAAGGTACAGTACTGATGTTCCAGTACTGGAGCATTGTAATGTATCAGCCAATTGAAATGATTACAAGAAATGAAGAATGGTTCACAGCTGACTCAGTATACCAATATAGTAGCCATAAAAACATAAGAAATAGGAACAGGAGTAGGCCATACGGCCCCTCGTGCCTGCTCCGCCATTCAATAAGATCATGCCTGATCTGATCATGGACTCAGCTCCACGTCCCCGCCCACTCCCCATAACCCCTTATCTATTTCTGTCTTAAATTTATTCAATGTCCCAACTGCCACAGCTCTCTGAGGCAGCGAATTCCATAGATTTACAACTCTCTGAGAGAAGAAATTTCTCCTCATCTCTGTTTTAAATGGGCGGCCCCTTATTGTAAGATTGTGACGTCTAGTTCTAGTCTCCCCCATCAGTGGAAACATCCTCTTTGCACCCATCTTGTCAAGCCCCCTCATATTATACGTTTCGATAAGATTGTCATGTACGTACATGCTGTTTATAGCCACCAGATGGTGGCATTGTTGGAGACCACTGAGCAGCACGCACATGGTGCTAATCTGGTATAAAAGGCCAGCCATTTTGTGAGTCAGGCACTTTGGGCCATAATAAAGCAGAGTCAAGGTTGTACCTTGTTCAGTTAAACAGTACTCAGTTTGTGCCTTTATTGCACAGATAACAAAGATTACCTCTCATTCTTCTGAATTCCAATGAGTAGAGGTCCAACCTACTCAACCTTTCCTCATAAGTCAACCCCCTCATCCCCGGAATCCAGCTAGTGAACCTTCTCTGAACTGCCTCCAAAGCAAGTTATATCCTTTCGTAAATATGGAAGCCAAAACTGCACGCAGTATTCCAGGTGTGGCCTCACCAATACCTTATACAGCTGTAGTAAGACTTCCCTGCTTTTATACTCCATCCCCTTTGCAATAAAGGCCAATATTCCATTGGCCTTCCTGATCACTTGCTGTACCTGCATACTATCCTTTTGTGTTTCATGCACCAGGACCCCCATGTCCCGCTGTACTGCGGCACTTTGCAATCTTTCTCCATTTAAATAATAACTTGCTCTTTGATTTTTTTCTGCCAAAGTGCATGATCTCACACTTTCCAACATTATACTCCATCTGCCAAATTTTTGCCCACTCACTTAGCTTGGCTATGTCCTTTTGCAGATTTTTTATGTCCTCCTCACACATTGCTTTTCCTCCCATCTTTGTATCATCAGCAAACTTGGTTACATTACACTCAGTCCCTTCTTCCAAGTCGTTAATATAGATTGTAAATAGTTGGGGTCCCAGCACTGATCCCTGCGGCACCCCACTAGTTACTGGTTGCCAACCAGAGAATGAACCATTTATCCCGACTCTCTGTTCTCTGTTAGTTAGCCAATCCTCTATCTATGTAAATATATTACCTGCAACCCCGTGAACTTTTATCTTTTGCAGTAACCTTTTATGTGGCACCTTGTCAAATGTCTTCTGGAAGTCCAAATACACTACATCCACTGGTTCCCCTTTATCCACCCTGTTCGTTACATCCTACAAAAGGCCCAACAGTCGTCGGGAGCCAGCGGAAGTTTGAGGAGGCGGAGCAGCAGCGTGCGGAGGCCTACAAAAGGCCAGCCGGTGTAGCTGCAGGGAGTGAAGGCAAAAAAGAAGTAGAAAGAAATAGAAGGGTGACGTCACAGCCAAGGGGGTAAGTGATTGGCTGGTGATTGGCGAGTAGTTTTTCTTTTTCTTTTCTTTATCAGTAAGTAACCTTTTATCATTGTTGTTGTCAAATTAAGTTAATCTAAGGGTCATGGCAGGAGAGCTTGGATACGTGTTATGCTCCTCCTGTGCTATATGGGAAGTCAGGGACGCTTCCAATGTCCCTGACGACTACATATGCGGGAAGTTCATCCGCCTACAGCACCTGACAGACCGCACTGCAGCATTGGAGCTGCGGGTGGATTTACTCTGGAGCATCCATGATGCTGAGGATGTCGTGAATAGCACGTTTAGCGAGTTGGCCACACCGCAGGTAAAGGGTACACAGTCAGATAGGGGATGGGTGACCAACAGGAAGAGCAGTGGAAGGAAGGTAGTGCAGGGGCCACTGCAGTCAGCCCCCTGCAAAACAGAAACATCGTTTTGGGTACTGTTGAGGGGGATGACTCATCAAGGGAGAGCAGTAGCAGCCAAGTTCATGGCACCGTGGGTGGCTCTACTGCACAGCAGGGCAGGAAAAAGAGTGGGAGAGCTATAGTGGTAGAGGATTCTATTGTAAGGGGAATAGATAGACGTTGCTGCGGCCACAACCGAGACTCCAGGATGATATGTTGCCTCCCTGGTGCAAGGGTCAAGGATATCTTGGAGCGGGTGCAGGGCCTTTTGAAGGGGGGAGGGTGAACAGCTAGTTGTCATGGTGCATATAGGTACCAACAATATAGGTAAAAAACGGGATGAGGTCCTACAAGACGAATTTAGGGAGCTTGGAGCTAAATTAAAAAGTAGGACCTCAAAATAGTAATCTCAGGATTGCTACCAGTGCCACGTGCTAGTCAGAGTAGGAATCGCAGGATAGCTCAGATGAATACATGGCTTGAGGAGTGGTGCAGCAGGGAGGGATTCAAATTCCTGGGACATTGGAACCGGTTCTGGGGGAGGTGGGACCAGTACAAACCGGACGGTCTGCACCTGGGCAGGACCGGAACCAATGTCGGAGGGGGAGTGTTCGCTAGTGCTGTTGGGGAGGGGTTAAACTAATATGGCAGGGGGATGGGAACCTATGCAGGGAGACAGAGGGAAGTAGAATGGGGGCAGAAGCAAAAGCTAAAAAGAAGAAAAGTAAAAGTGAAGGGCAGAGAAACCCAAGGCAAAAAGCAAAAAGGGCCACATTACAGCAAAATTCTAAAGGGGTAAAGTGTGTTAAAAAGACAAGCCAGAAAGCTCTGTGCTTCATTGCGAGGAGTATTCGGAATAAGGTGGACGAATTAACTGTGCAGATATGATGCAATTGGCATCATGGAGACATGACTCCAGGGTGACCAAGGCTGGGAACTCAACATCCAGGGGTATTCAACATTTAGGAAGGATAGACAGAAAGGAAAAGGAGGTGGGGTGACATTGCTGATTAAAGAGGAAATTAATGCAATAGTAAGGAAGGACATTAGCTTGGATGATGTGGAATCGGTATGGGTGGAGCTCCGGAATACCAAAGGGCAGAAAACGTGTACAGACCACCAAACAGTAGTAGTGAGGTTGGGGACAGCATCAAACAAGAAATTAGGGATGTGTGCAATAAAGATACAGCAATTATCATGGGCGACTTTAATCTACATATTGATTGGGCTAACCAAAATGGTAGCAATACGGTGGAGAAGGATTTCTTGGAGTGTATTAGGGATGGTTTTCAAGACCAATATGTCGAGGAACCAACTAGAAGGCTGGCCATCCTAGACTGGGTGATATGTAATGAGAAAGGGCTAATTAGCAATCTTGTTGTGCGAGAGGCCCCTTGGGGAAGAGTGACCATAATATGGTAGAATTCGTTATTAAGATGGAGAGTGACACAGTTAATTCAGAGACTAGGGTCCTGAACTTAAGGAAAGGTAACTTCAATGGTATGAGACGAGAATTGGCTAGAATAGACTGGTGAGTGATTCTTAAAGGGTTGACAGTGGATAGGCAATGGCAAATATTTAAAGATCACATAGATGAACTTCAACAGTTGTACATCCCTGTCTGGAGTAAAAATAAAACGGGGAAGGTGGCTCAACTGTGGCTAACAAGGGAAATTAAGGATAGTGTTAAATCCAAGAAGAGGCATATAAATTGGCCAGAAAAAACAGCAAACCTGAGGACTGGGAGAATTTTATAATACAGCAGAGGAGGACAAAGGGGTTACTTAGGAGAGGGAAAGTAGAGTATGAGAGGAAGCTTGCTGGGAACATAAAAACTGACTGCAAAAGCTTCTATAGATATGTGAAGAGAAAAAGATTAGTGAAAAAAAATGTAGGTCCCTTGCAGTCAGATTCAGGTGAATTTATAATGGGGAACAAAGAAAAGGCAGACCGATTGAGCAAATACTTTGGTTCTGTCTTCACTAAGGAAGACACAAATAACCTTCCTGAAATACTAGAGGGCCGAGGGTCTAGTGAGAAAGAGGAACTGAAGGAAATCCTTATCAAGCGGGAAATTGTGTTAGGGAAATTGATGGGATTGAAGGCCGATAAATATCCGGGGCCTGATGGTCTGCATCCCAGAGTACTTAAGGAAGTAGCCCTAGAAATAGTGGATGCATTGGTGATCATTTTCCAACAGTCTATCGACTCTGGATTAGTTCCTATGGACTGGAGGGTAGCTAATGTAACAGCACTTTTTAAGAAAGGAGGGAGAGAGAAAATGGGTAATTTTAGACCGGTTAAGCCTGACAGCGGTAGTGGGGAAAATGTTGGAATCAATTATTAAAGATGAAATAGCAGCACATTTGGAAAGCAGTGATGGGATCAGTCCAAGTCAGCATGGATTTATGAAAGGGAAATCCTGCTTGACAAATTTTCTGGAATTTTTTGAGGATGTAACTGGTAGAGTGGACAAGGGAGAACCAGTGGATGTGGTGTATTTGGACTTTCAAAAGGCTTTTAACAAGGTCCCACACAAGAGATTGGTGTGCAAAATTAAAGCACATGGTATTGGGGGTACTGTACTGACGTGGATAGAGAACTGGTTGGCAGACAGGAAGCAGAGAGTCGGGATAAACAGATCCCAGGGCTCAGTGCTGGGACCCCAGCTATTTACAATATATATTAATGATTTGGATGAGGGAATTGAGAGTAATATCTCCAAGTTTGCAGATGACATTAAGCTGGGTGGCGGTGTGAGCTGTGAGGAGGACGCTAAAAGGTTACAGGGTGACTTGGACAGGTTAGGTGAGTGGGCAAACGTGTGGCAGATGCAGTATAATGTGGATAAATGTGAGGTTATCCACTTTGGTGGCAAAAACACGAAGACAGAATATTATCTGAATGGTGGCAGATTAGGAAAAAGGGAGGTGTAACGAGACCTGGATGTCATAGTACATCAGTCATTGAAAGTTGGCATGCAGGTACAGCAGGCGGTGAAGAAGGCAAATGGTATGTTGGCCTTCATAGCTAGGGGGTTTGAGTACAGGAGCAGGGAGATCTTACTGCAGTTGTACATGGCCTTAGTGAGACCTCACCTGGAATATTGTGTTCAGTTTTGGTCTCCTAATCTGAGGAAGGACGTTCTTGCTATTGAGGGAGTGCAGTGAAGGTTCACCAGACTGATTCACGGGATGGCAGGACTGACATATGAGGAGAGACTGGATCGACTGGGCCTGTATTCACTGGAGTTTAGAAGGATGAGAGGGGATCTCATAGAAACATATAAAATTCTGACGAAACTGGACAGGTTAGATGCAGGAAGAATGTTCCCGATGTTAGGGAAGTCCAGAACCAGGTGACATAATCTAAGGATAAGGGGTAAGCAATTTAGCGCTGAGATGAGGAGAAACATCTTCACTCAGAGAGTTGTTAACCTGTGGAATTCCCTACCACAGAGAGTTGTTGATGCCAGTTCATTGGATACAGTCAAGAGGGAGATAGATATGGCCCTTACGGCTAAAGGAATCAATGGGTATTATGAGAAAGTGGGAAAGGGGTACTGAGGTGAATGAACAGCCATGATTTTATTGAATGGTGGTACAGACTCAAAGTGCCGAATGGCCTACTCCTGCACCTATTTTCTATTTTTCTATGTTTCTATCCTCAATGTCATGTATGTACATGCTGTTTGTCACCACCAGATGGTGTCATTGTTGGTGGCCACTGAGCAGTTCACACATGGTGCTGGTCTGATATAAAAGGCCAGCTATTTTGTGAGTCTGGCACTTTGGGCCTAAATAAAGCAGAAGCAAGGTTGTTTCTTGCTCAGTTAAACAATACACAGTTTGAACCATTATTGCATACGTAACATTTGGCGACTAGAATACAAAAACCTTTGTTTGCAAAATGAGCACGATTGGATTTTTAGAGCGATTCGTGGAGGGAGAAGATTGGGCAGACTTTGAGAGCCGTTTGAACCAGTACTTCGTGGCCAACAAAATGAAGGGGGTCGACGATGCAGATCGGTGCCGGGCCGTGTTCCTCACTGTATGCGGTTCAAAGATCTACGGTCTGATAAAGAATCTACTCATGCTGAGTGGTCCAACAGAGAAAACATACGAGGAGTTGTGTACATTGGTACGGGAGCACCTCAAGCCAGACAACGGCATCATCATCTCGAGATACAGGTTTTATACACAGAGCATGGCGGAATTCGTTGCCGACCTGAGATGTCTAGCGGGACCGTGCAAGTTCGGGACGGTGTTGGCAGATATGCTGCGGGACTTCTTTGTTATCGGTATCGACCACGAGGTGATCCTTCTGGCGGTGGAGGAGTTGGATTTAAAAAGGGCCATCCAGATCGCTCAATCATGTATGACGATGGACAGGAGTTTAAAGCAAATAGCGGTGAAGAACGAACCTCGGCAAGTACTGGAAGTGCGAGTGATTCGGCGTTCGGCAGAGCGGCACATAGCAGCGCTTATCCGGCTGCGTTCACGAAACCTGTGGCTGCCCAAAGTCCACCAGCGGGAATGTATCCGACTTCTCCGTGTTGGCGTTGTGGGGGAATTCATCGGCACCAGCAGTGCCAATTTAAGCAATATAGTTGCAATGGCTGTCTGAGAGTGGGGCATCTCCAGCACAAGTGTCCGCAGATGAGCAAGCGAGCTGCGACACATTACGTGGAGGATGAGAGTGAGACTAGTGTGGATCCAGATACGCAATCCGAGATGCCAGGGGAGGAAGTGTATGGACTGTACTCTTTCATAACCAAGAGTAAACCAATTTTGATTAACGTGAAGTTTAACGGGATACCGGTATCGATGGAACTGGATACGGGGCGAGTCAATCGATCATGAACTAGAGGGCATTTAATAAGCTGTGGGATACGAAGACTGTGAGGCCCAGGCTGAGCCCTGTTAATGCCAAGCTGCGCACGTACATCAAAGAACTGAGAAAGGTGATTGGCAGTGCACAAATTCACGCGTCGTATAACAGTGCGGTTCACGAGTTACTGCTATGGATTGTTCCAGGCAATGGCCCAATGCTGCTCGGCAGGAGCTGGTTGGAGAAAATCAGATGTGACTGGAACGACATAAAGGTGTTGTCGTTGGAGGAAGATACATGTGCCCAAGTATTGAGCAAGTTCCCCTTGCTGTTCGAGCCAAGGTGCAGATCCAGGTGGACTCAGATGCAAGACCCGTCCATCATAAAGCTTGGGCGGTGCTGTATATGATGAGGGAGAAGGTCGAAATTGAACTGGACAGACTCCAGCATGAAGTGATCATATCACTGGTTGAATTTAATGAATGGGCCAGCCCCATAGTTCCTGTGTTGAAAAGTGATGGCACAGTCAGAATCTGTGGAGACTACAAGGCTACAATCAACAGGGTTTCGAAACAAGATCAGTACCCGTTACCGAAGGCTGATGACTTGTTTGCGACGCTAGCCAGAGGGAAGTCGTTCACAAAACTGGACTTAACGTCGGCCTACATGACGCAGGAGTTGGTCGAGACGTTGAAGAGACTTACATGCATTAACACGCACAAAAGGACTGTTTATTTACCACAGGTGCCCGTTTGGAATTCGCTCGGCTGCAGCAATATATGGAAAGTCTACTGAAGTCCGTTCCTAGAACTGTCGTGTTCCAAGATGACATCCTGATCACCGGTCGTGACTCCAAGGAACATCTGAACAACCTGGAAGACGTTCTACTGCATTTGGACAGAGTGGGACTCAGACTTAAATGCTCGAAGTGCGTTTTCATGGCACTGGAGGTCGAATTCCTCGGGAGGAAAATCACCGCTGATGGCATCAGACCTACTGACGTGAAAACAAAGCCATCAAGAATGCACCCAAGCCGCAGAATGTGACGGAGCTGCATTCGTTCCTGGGTCTACTCAACTACTTTGGTAACTTTCTACCTAAATTGAGCACCTTACTTGAACCACTGTACATGCTATTGAGAAAAGGCAACAACTGGGTGTGGGGCGCATTGCAAGACAGAGCTTTCGAGAAAGCCACCAATTTGCTTTGCTCGAACAAGCTGCTGGTACATTATGACCCATGTAGACCGTTTAGTTTTGCCATATGACGATGCGTCACAGGCAATTGGTTGCGTGTTACAACAAGCCAATGAGTCGGGGAAACTTCAACCAGTCGCGTATGCATCCAAAGGTTTGTCTAAAGCAGAAAGAGCCTACAGTATGGTAGAAAAAGAAGCTTTAGCGTGTGTGTACGGTGTTAAAAAGATGCATCAATACCTGTTCGGTCTGAGGTTTGAATTAGAGACTGATCACAAGCTGCTGATTTAGTGGTTTTCCGAGGACAAAGATATCAACACCAATGCTTCATCTTGCATCCAAAGGTGGGCACTGACATCATCTGTCTATGATTATGTCATTCGCCACAGACCTGGCACAGAGAATTGCACCGATGCTTTGAGCCGGTTGCCGTTGCCCACACCGGAGGTGGAAACGCCACAACCGGCAGATTTAATGTTAATCATGGATGCTTTTGAGAGTGAAGGTACCAGTCACGGCTCAACAAGTTAAGACCTGGACCAGCCAGGACTCGATATTATCGGTGGTAAAGGTTTGCATCCTTAAAGAGGATTGGTCTGCCATACCTAAGCAAATGTGCGAGGAGGCCAAGCCGTACATTCGTCGCAAGGACGAACTGTCTATTCATGCAGATTGCATATTGTGGGGCAATCGAGTTGTAATGCCGAAGAAAGGGAGAGAGAAGTTTGTGCGTGAGTTACACAGCACACATCCTGGTATAGTGGTGATGAAGGCCATCGCCAGGTCCCACGTATGGTGGTCAGGAATTGATTCTGAATTGGAAGCACGTGTGCATCAGTGCAACACCTGCATGCAGCTCAGTAAAGCACCAGCAGAATCACCGCTGAGTCTGTGGTCATGGCCATCCAAACCTTGGTCCAGGATCCATGTAGATTTTGCAGGTCCCTTCCTGGGCAAGATGTTTTTAGTGGTGGTGGATGCTTATCCGAAGTGGATAGAATGCATAATCATGTCACCCAGTATGTCCACAGCAACCATAGAGAATCTCAATGTCATGTTCACGACACATGGTCTGCCTGACATAGTGGTGAGTGACAATGGGTCATGCTTCACCAGTCAGGAATTTTAGGAGTTTGTAAAACTTAACGGCATAAAACATGTAAGGTCAGCACCATGCAAGCCTGCGTCCAACAGGCAAGCAGAATGTGCAGTACAAATTATCAAGCAAAGCATGAGGAGAGTAACGCAAGGGTCACTGCAGACCCATTTGTCTTGCATACTGCTAAATTACAGGACAAGACCCCACACACTCACAGGGGTCTCGCCTGCTGAACTCATGACGAAAAGAGGTCCTTAAGACCAAGTTATCTCTTGTACACCCGGATTTGAGTAATCATGTTGAATACAGAAGACAGAGTCAACAAGGGTACCACTGTGTCACGCGAGATTTCTATTAATGATCTTGTATACGTGTTGAATTATGGTCAGGGTCCCAAATGGATCACTGGTACAGTCATGGCTAAGGAGGGCAACAGAGTATTTGTTATTAAGCTGAAGAATGGGCAAACATGCAGGAAACACATGGATCAAACAAAGCTGAGGCACACAGACGAGCCAGAGCAGTTGGACGAAGAAACCGTCGAAGACCAACCAACTTACCAGCAGTCTTCAGTGGACTCAAGGGTCATCAGTGAACCTGGAATTTCCATCACGAATTTGTTCAATAAAAATAGACTTGCAATTCCTGACATGGCCACTGCCACCCCCAACAAGTTAGTCATCCAGCCACAACAGACTCCGCACATTCACCCAAGGCCAGAATTGAACTGAGACGGTCAACCCAGGAGCGTAAAGCACCGGACTGTCTCAACCAGTGAAAGACTGTGATAAGATCTCAGAGGAGGGTATTGTCACGTATGTACATGCTGTTTGTAACCAACTGATGGTGTCATTGTTGGAGGCCACTGAGCAGCATGCACATAGTGCTGCTCTGGTATAAAAGGCCAGCCATTTTGTGAGTCAGGCACTTTGGGCCTAAATAAAGCAGAAGCAAGGTTGTACCTTGCTTAGTTAAACAGTACTCAGTTTGAACCTTTATTGCACAGGTAACACTCAAAGAACTCCAGCAAATTTGTCAAACATGATTTCCCCTTCATAAATCCATGTTGACTCTGCCCGACCGACTTTTGCTTTTCCAAATATCCTGCTACTGCTTCTTTAATAATGGACTCCAGCATTTCACAACCACAGATGTTAGGCTAACTGGTCTATAGTTTCCTGCTTTTTGCCTGCCTCCTTTTTTAAATATGGGTGTTACATTTGCAGTTTTCCAATCTGCTGGGACCTCCCCAGAATCCAGGGAATTTTGGTAAATTACAACTAATGCATCCACAATCCCTGCTGCTATTTCTCTTAAGACCCTAGGATGCAAGCCATCAGGTCCAAGGGATTTATCTACTTTTAGTCCCATTATCTTACTGACTACCACCTCCTTAGTGATTGTGATTGTGTTAAGTTCCTCCCCCCCTATAGCCCCTAGACTATCCACTGTCAGAATACTGTTAGTGTCCTCTACCGTAAAGACTGATACAAAATATTTGTTCTAGCAGGCTGTAACTGGTGGGGTGCCGCAAGGATCAGTGCTGGGGCCTCAGCTAGTTACAATCTATATTAATGACCTAGCTGAAGGGACCGAATGTGATGTATCTGTTGTGTCCTTACACACTACAGCAAATCAACACGAGGCACATACTGGAGACAAGGTCACTCTGTGACCTGTACCTTTATTCACAGGACCAAGAAGTGATGACCGTGGTGGGACCTCCCTTTATATACCTGGATGACCAGGTGAGGAGTGTCTCCCACAAGTTCACCCCCTGTGGTCAAGGTGTGCATTTCTCAGGTGTATACAGTGTACAGTGTTGTTACATAAAGGTTACAGTTATGTGAGGTTACAAACATGACAGTATCCAAGTTTGCTGACGGTACAAAGCTAGGTGGGACAGTAAGCTGTGAGGAGAACACAAAGAGTCTGCAAAGGGATATAGATAGACTAAGTGAGCGGGCAGTAAGGTGGCAGATGGAGTATAATGTCGGGAAATGTGAGGTTATTCACTTTGGTAGAAAGAATAGAAAAACAAAATAATTTTTAAATGGTGAGAAACTTTTAAATGTTGGTGTTCAGAGAGATTTGGGTGTCCTCACAGAAACACAGAAAGCTAGCATGCAGATATAGCAAGCAATAAGGAAGGCAAATGGCATGTTGGCCTTTATTGTAAAGGGGTCGGAGTATAAGAGTAAGGAAGTCTTGCTACAATTGTACAGGGTCTTGGTGAGACCACACCTGGAGTACTGTGCACAGTTTCTTATCTAAGGAAGAATACACTTGCCTTAGAGGCGGTGCAATGAAAGTTCACTAGATTGATTCCTGGGATGAAGGAGCTGTCCAATGATGAGAGATGGTGCAGAATGGGCCTATACTCTCTGGAGTTTAGAAGAATGAGAGGTGATCTCATTGTAACATACAAGATTCTGAAGAGGATTGACAGGGTTGATGCCGTGAGGTTGTTTCCCTGGTTGGAGTGTCTAGAACTAGGGGACATAATCTCAGGCTCAGGAGTAGCCCATTTAAGACTGAGATGAGGAGGAATTTCTTCACTCAGAGGGTTGTGAATCTTTGGAATTCTCTGCCCCAGAGGGCTGTGAATGCTGAATCTTTAAGTATATTCAAGGCTGAGATAGGTAAGATTTTTGGACTCGAGGGGAATCAAGGGATATAGAGATTGGGCAGGAAAGTGGAGTTGAGGTCGATGATCAGCCATGATCTTATTGAATGGCAGAGCAGGCTTGAGGGGCCATATGGCCTACTCCTGTTCCTATGTTCTTATCTTCATTGCCCAAAACAAACTTGATTGAGTTTCTTTAGTTTGTGTGCTTACATAACTTCAATGTCATTTGCTCAACATATTTTGAGAAAGGGATCATTTTTCCTGCCAGTGAGTTATTCCTAATAAGCAAATTCTCTACTGTGTCACAAAGCAGGACTTCTATTTCAGAATGGTATTCACGGCTTGTAAATAATAAAGGTACACTAATGACTAATGTATTATTTGGCAAATGAATCAGCAATATTATGTCTTAACAAAATAGAGAGTCTTTTTGAATATAAGCACTGGGCAATATTTGTGCCAGTAATAGTCCCAAGCCAATACCTATAAATTGATTTCTCATACTTTTTTTGTTATATGGGGAAAATTATACTTTTTCCATCATTTTTCTCACTGGGCCACCAATCATGTGAAAAGGATGGATAGCCAACCTGCTTTAAGGCCGATGCTATAAATTGAGTGCTAGTTACAGAATGGCACTAGTAAGGCTCAGTTGCGAATTAATTCACTCATAAGCAAATCTACCAATGGCATTCTGTAACTAACGAGAAGAGGGGCATCTTTCCATTCAGTTCTTCTCTCAGAACAAAAGCTTTACCTCATTTCAGCTCAGCCTTGGACAGTACTATCTGTGGTCAGGAACTATGGAGTCTACTCTATTTTAAATAAGGGTCTTACAAGACCACTTGTAGCATGCAGCATGTTAGTTGTGCACTAACTCAATACTCTAGCAGGCCTCTTCAATCTCCATTTTAAGTTTATCTTTGAATGAATTTCTATGCAGTCTAATTTTGCAAGTTATAAAGTAGAATTGTTCCACATATTTATCATTGTTCCTCAACGGATTGTGTCTTCTCAAGTAAATGTTTTGAACAGAAGGAGGATTAGTAATTATGCATGCATTATCAGTTGGTTTGTTAATCTTCTTCCTATGAGAACAAGTGAAATACTCACCCAATTGCCTTATCAAACTTTTTCTTTGCCCATTCTTTTGTATTCATTTTGCTGTTTAAAAAATAAGATATTAAAATAACAACATAAATTAATTTTCCCAGACCAATGTCCTTTTGTTCATTGAATGTCAATTTGCACTATATTTATTACTCTAAGCACATGGCAAGCAATTACATTTTAGTCACACACATCTGTACACTTTCCAAACTGAATAGATTTCATAGGTCTTGTTTGCATCCAAGACTACATATACCAGGCAGCAAGTAAATCGGTCCTTATAATAGATGTCATTTTATTTTGCTTATTTAATTTGACTAATGCTTTTAAAGCAGAGAATTCATGTGAATATTAAAATTATCATTGACAAGATAATGGTGAGAGATAAAAAGTAAAAACTGGAAATCTGAAATAAAAACAAATGTTGGAAATACACAGCAGACCTATCCATTCTGAAAGGGAAAATGCTGATTAATGTTTTAGGTAGAAACCCTTAGTGAGAACTGAAAAGAAAAAGGAGACAAGTTGCTTCATATGACAGACCAAAACAAAGAGGAGAGAGAAGAACAACAGGTAGTGTTATGGTCAAATATTTACATTTCCATTTATTTTTAGGTCGTGTTTCAGCTCCCACTTCAGCTTCTGCTTGTGCATATAACCCTTCCCTTCCTCCCCTGATATTTCTGACACACAGGTGGTAATTTTAACTCCCTAAAGCAGGTGGGTTGGGGTTGGGTGAGATGTAAAACATTTTAAAATCAAAAATCCGATCCCAACCTGCCCACTTCTGGGTTTAACAGAAGCGGGACAGGGGGCCGGCAGCCAACCCGCTGCCTTGTTTCCTACATTGCAATATCGGCTACTTTTCAAAAGTACTTCTTCGGGTGTAAAGTGCTTTGGGGTATTGCGAGGTCGTGAAAGGTGCTACAAATAATGCAAGTTCTTTCTTTCTACATAAATGCAGATTGTTGTTCCATTAGCAGCAACTACTCGCCTCCCTACAACCTAAATGATAGGTACCAAAACCCTCAGTCTGGTGGGAAAACTACAAAGGAGGATTCCAATATGCTAGCCTTCTTGATTTCGAGATGTTCAAGTCCAATACAGTGTACCAGATTTACTTATCACCAAATGCTTAATCCACGTTCTCATGCAAGGGGCTTTGGCAGGATGCTGCGTGATAGAGGTGTAGGCTAGAGGTCTCCCTCACTGCACTCATTTCTGATTTGTCAGAAATTTGACTTGGTCCTGAATCTCAGACTAAATGAAGGTCTTCCACTGAATGCCTTGGTTTTCCAAACCATGAAGAACTGCTTGATAACTTGTCTTATTTGCCACAAGCTTAACCTGTATTGACATTTTTATGCCTATAAAGAAAGATGAGGGTGCCTTTCATCCCATCTCAGTATTGTCTTGAAGAATCCAAAGTTAGCCTCCACCAGGTATTGATACAAATCATAATTTAGGGCAGATGTCACTTTATATCCCAATGAATACCTTCAAGATCTGCTCTTGAGCCATGCAAAGCCAACTGGTTAGCCCATTGTACAAACTGGCGAGTCTTTTAACAATATGCCCACTAAGCTACACTACAAATAGTTGATTAGATAGATAAAAGGCTTGTTTTCAACATATCTAATTGTTACACTGCTTTACAGGTACGTCATTATATAGTTGATTACTATGGCATTGCTCATGTACAAAATTCTAAATAGTTTATTTTATTTATCTCTGTAACAGTCTCCACTTCCACCCCTTCTCTAATTTTTATCTCCACATTTGTCTCAATTTATCATCCACTCTGTTGTACTATTGCTCTCTTTATGACTCTGTGAGACAATAAAATGGAAAATACGAGCACTCCAGGCAGCTACAGGATGGGCTGACTTCAAACTCAGAATATATTTAAAGAATCAAATAAAATGTAAAATCAACATAATTATAATATTTTAACTCCTGGCTGCTATTAAAAGCAAGCCTCAGTATATACTAAAGGGAAAAAAATTAACAAACTTTGTGGGGGACAAATTCGGGAGCAGCCCATTTGGGGCGCTAACTTTTAAAAGTTGAAAAAATTAGGGCAGGCGCTAATGTATTTTAATTTATATATAATTCGGTGTTTGCACTCCATGAAGGAAGCGGAGTGCTAAATCAAGCGCTCTACTTCCTTCTTGGAGCGCAACAGGCAAGGCAGTAGGTATGTAGCGTTGCACAATGAGCTGCCGGTGTTTTTGCCTGGCGATGCTGCCGGGGGCAGAACCGAAGTTCAAGTCTGGGCGCTACCGGGGCAGTGATGTTACAACCTTCGGGCGAAGAAGATCGGAGTGCAACGCCATACCGCCGCCACAAACTCCAGCTGAATGTAACAGGAATCGATCTTCTCGCCGTGCCCGGTAAGTGCTTAACGCCCCGTTATTGCTTCCCGGAGGCGATAACGGGAGGTGTTAAGGAGGCCAATTTCTCGGCCTAAGTTTTCAAAGTGCACACAAAAATGGTTGTTAGTCACTCAAATTTTCTAACTTTCTTTCCGGTGCCGTCATTAGCGCACAAGAAATGTTTCCAGCTCAAAAAGGAAAAAATAACAAAAGAGATTTGAAAGGACATACAGCAAACCTTTTTTTAGAAAAATATAAATATAACCTAATGTCTTTGATGAACTTGGCCTTGAGATAATTATAGGAGTCACTATGCTTCATTCAACAATTGATCTCGTGCCTCAATCTCTTCATTAAGAAGTCTAGATCCTCACAGGAAACATGCATGTACTCAGTATATCCAATGTACCATATGATAAACAGATCTGTAAAAGGTTAAGTCAAGCACCCCTGCCATGTCTGCTGTGTCTTCTTTCATGAAGACAGACACAAAGTATTTGTTTAATTTCTCTGCTATTTCCTTATTCCCCATTGTAATTTCTCCTGTCTCAGCCTGAGGGGACTCAGATTTACTGTTGCTAATCTTTTCCTTTTTACATTCCTATAGAAGCTTTTACAGTCTGTTTTTATGTCTCTCGCTAGTTTACCCTCATTCTATTTTCCTTTTCTATCAATTTCTTGGTCCTCCTTTGCTGAATTCTAAAATCTTCAGGCTTGCTGCTCTTTTGGGCAACATTATTAGCCTTTTCCTTTGATCGAATACTATCTTTAACTTCTCTTGTTCGCACAGTTGGACCAGTTTTCCTTGTGGGGTTTTGTGCCTTAAAGGAATGTATGTTTCTTGTAAATTATGTATTAATTCTAGCCATTGCTTGTCTACCATCATACTTTTTTAATGTAGTCTCCCAATCTACCTTAGCCAACTCACCCCTCATACCTACGTAGTTTGCTTTGTTTAGAATTAAGATCCTAGTTTCAGATTTAACTAAATCACTTTCAAAAGTAATATAAAATTCTGTCATATTATGGTCACTCTTCCCTAAGGGCCCCTTTATTACAAGGTTATTAATTAACCCTTTCTCATTGCACAACACTAGATCTAAAATAGCCTGTTCTCTAGTTTGTTCCACAACATACTGATCTAGAAAACCATCTTGTATACAATCCATGAATTCGTCCTCTACACTATTACTGCAAATTTGATTTTCCCAGTCTATATATAGATTAAAGTCCTGTAAGGTTACTAATCTCCACAAAAGGAGACCATGAACTAAAAATTGATTAATCCAAACTTTTGAAATTTAATACAAGCTTTTGGAATTAAGCTGGACAATTAAGGACATCCTGTGGTCAGGAACCAAAACTGACTTCATGCATAACAACAATGGAGTTGTTACGTGAGGCCCTGAACTTGATTGACCAGGGTGGGTAAAAACAAGCCCACTGGAGACACCAAGTCTGCAAGAAGCAGGAATACAAAGGACCCTACGAATTTGAAGCAGGAGTACGAAGGACCCTACGAATTGCACATTTTTGGAGAACAGAGCATTTAGCACAAGGAATTATCTTTTGCATTGTCAACTCTATGTGCAAATTAGTAGCCATTCAAACTCATCACCACAGCCAGTTAAACAAATCGCCACATCGATAATCGGATCTCGGAAGCAGGAAACTTATTCATAATATGGATATAAATATACGGACACAGAGACACACAAGGAGGCAACACAGGAAGAAACAGCATGCAGGCACGGAAGGAAAGGAATAGAAGCTGCAGAGGATAGCCAGAAGATGAACCAACAGGTCATGGAATCAACGACCACGAATCTATGGTGATTGTACGTCTAAAGTCAAATTTCTCTCAGAAGTCTAGTCCTGTAGTTTTAGTCGGTTTTAGTGCGTAATAAAACTGACACTGGGTTAAGCCTAAATTTTGTGCCACGTGTTGTCCTTTCCCACTATAAGTTCCGAGGTCTAAGAATCAGAGTAGAGTGAAAAACAAACACCCTACAGTCCCTCATGATTTTTGTATTATCTTTGTAATAATTTCCTGATTTAGAGGTGCATGTCAGGGCCGGCGCAACCATTAGGCAAACTAGGAAGTCGCCGAGGGCGGCAAAATTTTGCTGGGTGTCAAAAAATTGAATTAAACGAATCTCTCCAAGGGATGCGCTGGGAAATGGGTTCGAATCCTAATCCTAACTAGAGCCCTTAATAATGAACTTGCCGCGAGTATTTTGTAATTAGGGCGCGAACGGTGTTATATAGAACAACAAGAACCCGCAGAACTAAAAGGAAGCAGGTTGGGGGGGGGGGGGGGGGGCGGAGGAGAGGAGAGGGGAGGAAATAAAGGTACCCAAGTGATATCGCCCTCTTTCTTCCTGGCTCATTAATCTGACGCTGCCCTGCGCTGTTCATTCATTTAAACACCTTGACATGTTTGAAGATCAGAGCAAAGTGGGAAGATTTGGAACCGGAAAAAAGATGTAGCCAAGCATTGCTGGTTGCTGAGCAATGGGAGAGCATCAAAGTTAGCAGTGGGTTCCCAGCTGTACTTTTGATTTAATTTTCATTTGCTTTTCTTCATAAGTCAACCACCTCATCTCTGGAATCAACCTAGTGAACCTTCTCTGAACAGCCTCCAATGCAAGTATATCCTTCCTTAAATATGGAGACCAAAACTGTACGCAGTACTCCAGGTGTGGCCTCACTAATACCCTGTACAGTTGTAGCAGGACTTCTCTGTTTTTATACTCTATCCCGCTTGAAATAAAGGCCAACATTCCATTTGCCTTCCTGATTACTTGCTGTACCTGCATACTCACTTTTTGTGTTTCATGCACAAGGACCCCCAGGTGTCTCTGTAATGCAGCACTTTGCAATTTTTCTCTATTAAAATTATAATTTGCTTTTCTATTTTTTCCTGCCAAAGTGGATAACCTCATATTTTCCCACATTGTATTCCATCTGCCAAATTTTTGCCCACTCACTTAGCCTGTCTATATGCCTTTGCAGATTTTTTGTGTCTTCTTCACAATTTGCTTTCCCACCCAGCTTTGTATCATCAGCAAACTTGGTTACACTACACTCGGTCCCTTCATCCAAGTCATTAATATAGACTGTAAATAGCTGAGGCCCAAGCACCGATCCCTGCGGCACCCCACCAGTTATTGTTTGCCAACCGGAAAATGACCCATTTAACCCGACTCTCTGTTTTCTGTTAGTTAGCCAATCCTCTATCCATGTTAATATATTGTGGAGTTGTGAGGCTGAAAAAGATTACAGAGCTAGGGAGAGACAAGGTTATGGAGTGATTTGTAAGCACGGATGAGAATTTTGAAATCAAGGGAGCCAATGTATGTCAGAAAGCATCATCATCATAGGCAGTCCCTCGGAATCAAGGAAGACTTGCTTCCACTCTTAACCTGAGTTCTTAGGTGGCTGTACAGTCCAATACGAGAACCACAGTCCCTGTCACAACTGATTTGGCAGAAAGCACAGGGGTGATGGATGACATGTCTTGGTGCAAGTTTGGACATAGGCTGCTGAGTTTTGGATGACCTCAAGTTTACATAGTTTAGAATGTGGGAGGCCAGCCATGAGTGAGTTGGAGTAGTCAAGTCTAGAGGTAACAAAGCATGAATGAGAGTTTCAGCAGAACAACAGCTGAGGCAAGGGCAGAGGTGGGCAATGTTACAGAGATGGAAAAGGTGGTTTTAGGTATGCCGAGGATATGAGACATGGAAACGCATTTCAGGGTCAAATGTGACATCTAGGTTACGAACAGTCTTGTTCACCCTCAGATTGATGAAAAGAAAAGGTACCAAGCTTAAAGGCATTTATGCCCCCTGGTAAACTGGACTACTAAGCAACTAAAAAAAGCATTTAAAGTCATGAAGGAAAATGGCATAGAATTAAGACAGATTCACCAAAAGAAATGCCTGGAGTGTAAATAGGACATCCAAATGGCAAAGAAAAATTTCAAATTAAAATGACGAGAAGTGAAGGATAATAATAAAGTTTTTTTTAGTTATATTAAGAGAAACAGTAAAAGGAGCAATGAATTGGGGCACTGAAAGTGGGATCGGATGAGGGTATGACAACTGATTAACAGAGGTTGCAAAAGTGCAAATTGGTTTTCTGTCTCAGCCAGAAGGTGACATGTAACGTATTTGATCTGGAAAGGTAACTAGAAGGTTTTGCAAATTTAAATGATAACTCTATTCACATTACTACCAGCATGGATGCTGAACAGCTATACAACCTTAAGGTGAAAAAAATCTCAGGGTCAGATAAGGTGCATCTGAGAATCCTCAAGGAAATAAGGGAGGAAATTGCAGGAACTCTGACACAAATCTTCGAGAAATCACTGAATACTGGAGTGGGGACTGGAAAAAGGCAGATGTTACTCCTGTTTTCAAAAAATGTAGCAAAAGTAACCCAGGAAACTACAGACCAGTGAGTTTGTGGGTGATGTTATGGAAACCCTAATTAAAAATAAGATCATGGAACATCTGAAAAGAAATAAAATCATAAAGATAGCCAATGTGGGTTCATGAAAGGAACGCTTGTCAATCTAACTTACTGGTTTTCTATGGGGTGTGACAAAGGAGCCTGATAGGGGTAAGGCTGTGCTTGTGGTGTATTTGGATTTCAATTAGGCCTTTGATACAATCCCTCTGGAAAGGCTGGTATAGAAAATAAAGAAAGCAAGAATCAGTGGAAATATCAGTGGCCAGCTATTTATGTAAATAGTTGACCAATAGAACTTAGAGGGTGGTGGAACAGGGATTGTCATCAGCCTGGAATAATGATATCTATTGGGGTTCCACAGGGGTTTATTTGGGGAACTCTTTTTTTAATATCTTCATAAATGATCTGGAGCTAGGAGTCTGAAGCACAATGACTACATTTGCAGATGATACAAAGCTAATGAAGATGGTAGACTCCAAAGCTGAAGAAAATAAGATACAAGAAGATTTTAATAAACTTGGGATTTGGGCAGATAGGTGGCAGATGAAATTCAATGCAGAGAAATGTAAAGTGCTTCACATGGGGACCAAAATCGAGAAGGGACTACTATTGAATGGAAAGAAAATAATGTGCATGGAAAATGAAACTGATTGGAAACTGATGGGCAATAAAGTGATGCTATCGCAAAAATATTCGGTAACAGTGAGTAAAGCAAATTATATGTTTGGATGTTATGGGCTCAAAATTGGCCAGGAGTTGCTCAGTTTCTTTTGGAGTAATTTGATTTTTCTGGAGTAGCTTAAAAATCCCCATTTTGCGCGTTCAATTTGCGCCAGTGTAAGTGAGTTAGTTAGGATTTTTTTTAGTTTAATTTAGTTTTATTCAAAAAGGGGCATTACCAGCCACCTACGTCCGTTTTGGCCATTTAGGCCACTTTGGACAGCTAATAGATACTCCAAACTAGCTTAGGCCAGCGTATGTGGCCACTTGTGGCCGCACAGAAAACCCTTGCAGAGAGTTAAGAAATCAGCACAGGTAGGTACATCGGAGGCCAGCAGAACTTAATGATTTGACTAAAGAATGTGAATAGGATCAAACAGCTATACAGGACATTATATGACAAACTTCGCAAAGTTAATTTACTATACAACAGAAGCATTCATGAAGCTTAAACTACAAAAATAAAAGTAAAGAGACAAAACATATTTACATAATTTTTTCAAAATACCCAAATAAAAAAATAGAAGTACCTCCTGCTCGTAATTCTTATGTTCTTATGTTCTCCCAGCCGCCTAAGCTCACCCACCATCAAAGAAATATTTTATACCATATAGCCAGGAAATTTACTGTTTGTTTTGTGCTTTAAATATTTTGAAAATTCAAGCAAAATTATTCCACCAAGTCTAATGTTCAAGAATTGATTATGATGTATTTGAAAGTATTTTCTATTAACTTGGTTAGGAACGTATTTTCATCAACAGAGGCATGATGTGCACCCACGTGATGCAATCTCAGCTCTAATTAAACAGACATTTTAGATCTGGTCCTGTGTAATGACACAGGATTAATAAACAATCTTCTAATAATGGATCCCCTTGAAATGAGTGATCATAGTGTTGTGTATCTGTAAAGCATGTACTCCCATGTTCCGCCACCAGGGAGCGCATCCCCTGAAGTCCCAAGGGATCCCAGCATCCCTTGGGAGCACTGTACATAAGCCGGCCCCTAAGGTCTGTTACTCACTCTGGAGTGTCTTGATAAAGACTGAGGTCACTGTTACTTTAACCTCCCTGTGTGCAGTCTCATCTGTGTTAGGAACACAACAACTGGCGAGGAGTACACGAATCCAACGCAAAGATGCAGCAAACTGTGGGCATCCTGGAGAAGTTCTCGGAGGGTGAGGACTGGGAAGCCTATGTCAAACGGTTAGACCAGTACTTTGTAGCCAACGAGCTGGACGGAGAAGGAAGTGCTGCAAAAAGCAGAGCGGTCCTCCTCACGGTCTGTGGGGCACCAACCGAAAGCTCATGAAGAATCTTCTGGCTCCGGTGAAACCCACAGATAAGTCGTATGAGGATCTGTGTACACTGGTTCGGGAGCATCTTAACCCGAGGGAGAGTGTGCTGATGGCGAGGTATCGGTTCTATACGTATCAGCGATCTGAAGGTCAGGAAATGGCAAGCTATGTCGCTGAGCTAAGGTGACTTGCAGGACAATGTGAGTTTGATGGCTACCTGGAGCAAATGCTCAGAGACTTTTTGTACTGGGCATTGGCCACGAGACCATCCTACGAAAACTTGTGACTGTAGAGACACCGAACCTCAGTAAGGCCATTGCGATAGCACAGGCGTTTATGTCCACCAGTGATAACACCAAACAAATCTCTCAGCACACAAGTGCTAGCAATGTTCATAAATTAACTGGAACTGTGTTTGCGAGCAGAAATGTACAGGGCAGAACCCATGAGTCTGCAACTGCCACCAGGCCTCAGGTGTTCCAGATGACTTAGATTCCGCAACAAAGGATGAATGCAAGGCAACTCACACCTTGTTGGCATTGTGGAGGCTTCCATTCAGCCCATTCATGCCACTTCAAAGGGTATGTTTGCAAGAGCTGTGGAACAATGGGGCACCTCCAATGAGCTTGCAGACGAGCTTCAAGCTCTGCAAAACCTGCTAACCACCACGTGGCAAAGGAAGATCGGTCCATGATGGACCAAAGCAATTTCGAGCCTCAGAGAGAGGAGGCAGATGCTGAAGTACACGGGGTGCACATATTTTCGACGAAATGTCCACCTATAATGCTAAATGTAAAACTGAATGGCATACCCATAGCCATGGAACTGGACACTGGCGCTAGCCAATCCATCATGAGTAAAAAGATGTTTGAGACACTGTGGTGCAACAAGACACTCAGACCAGCCCTGAGCCCCATCCACACGAAACTGAGAACGTACACCAAAGAGCTTATCACTGTCCTGGGCAGTGCCATGGTCAAGGTCGCGGTGCACGAACTGCCACTCTGGATTGTCCCAGGCGATGGCCCCACACTGCTTGGAAGGAGCTGGCTGGGCAAAATCCTCTGGAACTGGGATGACATCCGAGTGCTATCACATGTCGATGAGGCCTCATGTACCCAGGTTCTTAACAAATTTCCTTCCCTTTTTGAGCCAGGCATTGGAAACTTTTCCGGGGTGAAGGTGCGGATCCACTTGGTCCCAGAGGCACGACCCATTCACCACAAGGCGCGAGTGGTACCTCACATGATGAGGGAGAGAGTGGAAATCGAGCTGGACAGGCTGCAACGCAAGGACACCATCTCCCCAGTGGAATTCAGCGAGTGGGCCAGTCCGATTGTTCCAGTACTCAAAAGTGATGGCATGGTCAGGATTTGCGGCAATTATAAAGATTATTAATCGTTTCTCGCTACAGGACCAATACCCATTACCTAACGCAGATGACCTATTTGCGACGCTGGCAGGAGGCAAGACATTCACCAAGCTCAACCTGACTTCGGCCTACATGACGCAGGAGCTGGAGGAGTCTTTGAAGGGCCTCACCTGCATCAACACGCACAAGGGACTGTTCATCTACAACAGATGCCCGTTTGGAATTCGGTAGGCTGCAGCGATCTTCCAGGGAAACATGGAGAGCCTACTCAAGTCGGTACCATGCACGGCGGTTTTTCAGGACGATATATTGGTCACGGTTGGGACACTGTCGAGCACCTACAAAACCTGGAGGAGGTCTGCGGCTGAAGAGGTCGAAATGCGACTTCATGGCAACAGAATTGGTGTTTTTGGGGAGAAAGATCGCGGTGGACGGCATTCGGCTCACAGACACCAAGACAGAGGCTATCAGGAACGCGCCCAGGCCACAGAACGTCACGGAGCTGCAGTCGTTCCTGGGACTCCTCAACTATTTTGGTAACTTCCTACCGGGGTTAAGCACCCTCTTAGAGCCCCTACATGTTTTATTGCGTAAAGGTGAGAACTGGGTATGGGGAAAAAAACAAGTAATTGCTTTTGAGAAAGCCAGAAACATTTTATGCTTCAACAAGCTGCTTGTATTGTATAACCCGTGTAAAAGACTTGTGCTAGCATGTGATGCTTCGTCGTACGGAGTCGGGTGTGTAATTGAACAAGCTAACGTTGCGGGGAAGTTGCAACCTGTCACCTATGCCTCCAGGAGCTTGTCTAAGGCCGAGAGGGCCGACAGCATGATTGAGAAAGAGGCATTAGCGTGTGTGTTCGGGGTAAAGAAAATGCATCAGTATCTGTTTGGCCTCAAATTTGAGCTGGAAACTGATCACAAGCCCCTCATATATCCCTCTTCGCTGAAAACAAGGGGATAAATACTAATGCCTCAGCCCGCATACAAAGGTGGACACTCGCGCTATCAGCGTATATCTATACCATCCGCCACAGGCCAGGCACCGTGCGAATGCTCTCAGTCGGCTACCATTGCCCACCACGGGGGTGGAAATGGCACAGCCTGCAAACTTGTTGATGGTGGCGGTCCCCAGACTTGTTGATGGTCATGGAAGCGTTTGAAAATGATAAATCACCCGTCACGGCCCACCAGATTAGAACTTGGACCAGCCAAGATCCTCTGCTGTCCCGAGTAAAAAACTATGTACTGCATGGGAGCTGGGCCAGCAGCCCCATTGAAATACCAGAGCTAATCAAGCCGTTCCAGCGGTGAAAGGACGAGCTGTCCATTCAGGCAGACTGCCTGTTGTGGGGTAACCGCGTAGTGCTAACCAAAAAGGGCAGGGAGACGTTCATCTCGGATCTCCACAGCACACACCCGGGTAGAGTAATAATGAAAGTGATAGCCAGATGCCACATGTGGTGGCCCGGTATCGATTCTGATTTAGAGTCCTGTGTACGGCAATGCAGCGTGTGTGCTCAGTTGAGCAACGCGTCCAGAGAGGCACCACTAAGTTTGTGGTCCTGGCCCTCCAGACCATGATCGAGGATCCATGTCGACTATGCGGGCCCGTTTCTCGGTAAAATGTTCCTGGTGGTGGTGGATGCTTTTTCAAAATGGATTGAATGTGAAATAATGTCGGGAAGCACCGCCACCGCCATCATTGAAAGCCTGAGGGCCATGTTTGCCACTCACGGCCTGCCTGACATACTGGTCAGTGACAACGGGCCATGTTTCACCAGTGCCGAATTTAAAGAATTCATGACCCGCAATGGGATCAAACATGTCACCTCGGCCCCGTTTAAACCAACCTCCAATGGGCAGGCAGAGCGGGCAGTACAAACAATCAAACAGAGCCTTAAACGAGTCACAGAAGGCTCACTCCAAACCTGCCTGTCCCGAGTACTGCTCAGCTACCGCACGAGACTCCACTCGCTCACAGGGATGTCCCCGGCTGAGCTACTCATGAAAAAGACACTGAAAACCAGACTCTCGCTGGTTCACCCCTAATTTGCATGATCAGGTAGAGAGCAGGCAGCAGCAACAAAATGTAAACGATGGTCGCGCCACTGTGTCACGGGAAATTGATCTGAATGACCCTGTGTTTGTGCTAAACTATGGACATGGTCCCAAGTGGATCGCGGGCACAGTGATAGCTTAAGAAGGGAGTAGGGTGTTTGTAGTCAAACTAGACAATGGACAAATTTGCAGAAAGCACCTGGACCAAAGGAGGCTGCGGTTCACAGACTGACCTGAACAACCCACAGCAGACACCACCTTTTTCAAGCCCACAACACACACCCAAAGGATCAACACCACGCCAGACCAGGAAATCGAACCCATCACGCCCAACAGCCCAGCAAGGTCAGGCTCACCCAGCAGCGCTGCAGGGCCAACAACACGCCAGCCCAGCGAGGGCACAGCCAACACACCAGAACAGACATTTGTACCGAGGTGGTCCACCAGAGAAAGAAAGGCTCTCGACCGCCTCACCTTGTAAATAGTTTTCACTTTGACTTTTGGGGGTGGGGGGGGGAAGTGATGTTGTGTATCTGTAAAGCATGTTCCGCCACCAGGGAGCGCATCCCCTGAAGTCTCAAAGGATCCCAGCATCCCTTGGGAGCACTGTATATAAGCAGGCCCCTAAGGCCTGTTACACACTCTGGAGTGTCTTGATAAAGATTGAGGTCACTGTTACTTTAACCTCCCTGTGTGCAGTCTCATCTGTGTTAGGAGCACAACACATAGCATGGCTGAATTTCAAATTCAGATGGAGGGAGAGAAAGTTGGATCTCAAACCAGCGTACTAAGCTTAAGTAAAGGAGACTACAAAGATATGAGGAGAGAGTTGGCTAAGGTAGATTGGGAAAATAGATTAAAGTGTAGGACGGTTGATGAACAGTGGCGTACATTTAAGAAGATACTTCATAACTCTCAAACAAAATATATTCCAGTGAGGAGGAAAGGGTGTAAAAGAAAAGATAGCCATCCATGGCTAACTAAAGAAATAAACGATGGTATCCAATTAAAAACAAGGGCATACAAAGCGGCCAAAACTAGTGGGAGGGCAGAAGATTGGGAAGCTTTCAAAAGCCAGCAAAGATTGACTAAAAAATGATTAAGAAAGGGATGACAGACTATGAAAGTAAACTAGCATGAAATATAAAAACAGCAAGAGTTTCTACAAGTATATAAAAAGGAAAAGATGGCCAAAGTAAATGTTGGGCCCTTAGAGGACGAGACCGGGAAATTAGTGATGGGGAACATGGAGATGGCAGAAACTCTAAACAAATATTTTGTATCAGTCCTTATGGTAGAGGATACTAAAAATATTGCAACAGTGGATAGTCAAGGGGCTTGGGGGGGAGGGGGCCGGGGGGGGGGGGGGGGGGAGGAATTCAACACAATCACAATCACTAAGGAGGTGGTACTCAGTAAGATAATGGGACTAAAGCTGGATAAATCCCCTGGACCTGATGGCTTGCATCCTAGGGTCTGAAGAGAAGTAGCGGCAGGGATTGTGGATGCATTGGTTGTAATTTACCAAAATTCCCTAGATTCTGGGGAGGTCCCAACAGATTGGAAAACTGCAAATGTAACATCCCTATTTAAAAAAGGAGGCAGATAAAAAGTAAGAAACTATAGACCAGTTAGCCTAACATCTGTGGTTGGGAAAATGTTGGAGTCCATTATTAAAGAAGCAGTAGCAGGACATTTGGAAAAGCATAATTCAGTCAGGCAGAGTCAGCATGGATTTACGAAGGGTATGTCACGTTTGACAAATTTGCTTGAATTCTTTGAGGATGTAACGAACAGGCTGGATAAAGGGGAACCAGTGGATGTGGTGTATTTGGACTTCCAGAAGGCATTTGACAAGGTGCCACATAAAAGGTTACTGATCAAGATAAAAGTTCATGGGGTTGGAGTTAATATATTAGCATGGATAGAGGATTGGCTAACTAACAGAAAACAGAGAGTCGGAATCAATGGTTCATTCTCGGGTTGGCAATCAGTACCTAGTGGGGTGCCACAGGGATCAGTGCTGGGACACCAACTATTTACAATCTATATTAATGATTTGGATGAAGGAACTGAGTGTAACGTAGCCAGGTTTGCTGACGAAACGAAGATGGGAGGAAAAGCAATGTGTGAGGAGGACACAAAAAACCTGCAAAAGGACATAGACAGGCTAAGTGAGTGGGCAAAAATTTGGCAGATGGAGTATAATGTTGGAAAGTGTCAGGTTATGCACTTTGGCAGAGAAAAAAAATCGAAGAGCAAGTTATTATTTAAATGGAGAAAAATTGCAAAGTGCCGCAGTACAGCGGGACCTGGGGGTCCTGGTGCATGAAACACAAAAGGTTAGTATACAGGTACAGCCAGTGATCAGGAAGGCGAATGGAATCTTGGACTTTATTGCAAAGGGGATGGAGTATAAAAGCAGGGAAGTCTTGCTACAGTTATACAGGATATTGGTGAGGCCACACCTGGAATACTGCATGCAGTTTTGGTTTCCATATTTAAGAAAGGATATACTTGCTTTGCAGGCAGTTCAGAAGGTTCACAAAGTTGTTTCCGGAGATGAGGGGGTTGACTTATGAGGAAAGGTTGAGTAGGTTGGGCCTCTACTCATTGGAATTCAGAAGAATGAGAGGTGATCTTATCGAAACGTATAAAATTATGAGGGGGCTTAACAAGGTGGATGCAGAGATGATGTTTCCACCGAGAGTGGAGACTAGAATTAGGGGGCATAATCTTATTTAAAACCGAGATGAGGAGGAATTTCTTCTCAGAGGGCTCTAAATCTGAGGAATTCGCTGCCTCAGAGAGCTGTGGAAGCTGGATCATTGAATAAATTTAAGACAGAGATAGACCGATAGGGGAATAAGAGGTTTCTTAACCAATAGCGGAATAAGAGGTTAGAAACATCGAAAATAGGTGCAGGAGTAGGCCATTCGGCCCTTTGAGCCTGCACCACCATTCAAAACGATCATGGCTGATCATGCAACTTCAGTACCCCATTCCTGTTTTCTCTCCATACCCCTTGATCCCTTTAGCCGTAAGGGCCACATCTAACTCCCGTTTGAATATATCTAATGAACCGGCCTCAACAACTTTCTGTGGTAGAGAATTCCACAGGTTCACAATTCTCTGGGTGAAGAAGTTTCTCCTCATCTCTGTCCTAAGTGGCTTACCCCTTATCCTTAGACTGTGACCCCAGGTTTTGGACTTCCCCAACATCGGGAACATTCTTCCTGCATCTAACCTGTCCAATCATGTCAGAATTTTATATGTTTCTATGAGATCCCCTCTCATTCTTTTAAATTCCAGTGAATATAAGCCTAGCCGATCCAGTCTTTCTTCATATGTCAGTCCTGCCATCCCGGGAATCACTCTGGTGAACCTTCGCTGCGCTCCCACAATAGCAAGAATGTCCTTCTTCAGATTAGGAGACCAAAACTGTACACAACACTCAAGGTGAAGAGTGGGCATGGAAGTGGACCTGAGTCCATGATCGGATCAGCTATTATCATATTAAATGATGGAGCAGGCTCGAGGGGCCATATGGCTTACTCCTGCTCCTATTTCTTATGTTCTTATTTTTATTATGTTTCCAAACAATCAAACTGATACCTTGATGATTCCTGTATAAACAATAAACAACTATGCTTGAATTTTAAAAACTCCTTACATCTTGAAACTAAATAGTCAATGACCACAATTTAGAACAAGACAGTTCAATTTTTTTGGAAGACAATCATTTGTCATTTGTATTCCATTTTCTCCACAGAGGCAACTACAAGTATAACATTACATCAGTCATTTTATAGATTTTTGTTGGCTAAACTCGGCAGTGATTTTCGAGAAGTCAAGTCCTCTCAGTACTTCGCTCTCGATGCACATGATTGAAAGACTATTAAGTCGATCTTGTCCCATTCAGTTCCTGACCTCATCCTTGATGCGTTTTAGTTTCGAGAAGGATCGCTCAGCTCACCACTGCAATTTGATACCATCTTTGACAGATATATCCCAAGAGCTATTTCAATGTAACAAAATGGTTTGAGTGAGGGTGTGTGTACGGAGGAATTGGTACATTCTCAGCTGACTTATTTTGTTTGACAGAAATTGAGGTTTGAAGCTCTGTTGAGGATGCCACCAAGCTAGAAAACTGGATGAATTCACTTTCAATCATAGGTTCCAGATCTTTGGGATAGGAGCGGGCAAGCTTTGCTGCGGCTTGCTTGATCTCATGAGTCGAGAGATTGGCTAGCTTGGACAGGAATACAAACTTACAGTTGATATCCTTACATGCTTCAAGGCAGTGTTTCAAGGTACTGATTAGTTGGTCAATGATGACAAGGAACACTTCAGTTTTGAATTTCTCCTTGGGTGACAGCACAGTGTTTTCAGCATCTCCATCATCATAGCGGCGGTTGCGTACCCGGATGTGCGTCTGAGCTGAATTGTACTTGTTGTGGCCACAAAGTTTAATCCCTAGGTCTTTGAAGTCCTCAAACTCTGTCTGCTGGGTCTTGACAAAATCGACAAGGGACTCGAGTAAGGACACCATGATATTCAGATTCACTCCGGTCTCTTGAAGTGAGAGATTGGTCAGGTGAAAGCGCTTCAAGATTGTTTTCCACATCAGTTGCCTGGGATTCCAACATGGGAGTGTAACCTTTGAGCAGGGCTGACACTGCTTCATACCTTGCTGACCATCGAGTAGCAGAAAGCTGTTTGATGACAGACAGCCCTAAAGGCTTTAGTTTTTCATAAAGCAGTCGCCAGAGATATGCCGATGCAGAGAGAAAAGTGTACAACTTTTGTACAATGTCAAAAAATCTGACGATCACTGGGCTGCATTCAGCACTGTTTTTCCCCACAAGGTTGAGTGAGTATGCTGTGCATGGTATAAACGCCGCATATGGGCATTGCTCTTTGATGATAGTTTGGACACCAATGTATTTCCCACTCATATTTGAAGCATTATCATAAGATTGTCCGTGACAGTTTTGTATGTCGATCCCATTGTCATCCAGAAAGGCCAGTATTATTTCTGCTATTTCTTGTCCAGTATGACTGATTATCGACAAGAACTTTAAGAACCTTTCCTCCGGACCAGTCGGTAGAACATAGTGGACGACAAATGTCAGCTGATCTGAGTGTGTGACACCTGGCGCTGAATCGACAGATATTGAATAGAACTTCGCTGATTTAAATTCCTGGATAATCGTCTCAAGTACTTTGTCACCCATCAGACTAATCAGTTCTTCACAAGTGGTGGATGACAAGAATGAAGTATACCCCTTGCCTTTGTTGGCGAACCGCTTGATGTGTTCAGCAAGAAATACATTGTAGTTTGCGAGAACCTCCAACACACCCAGATAATTACCATTACTTGGAGACCCAACGATTTCTTCTCTGCCTCGCAATGAAAGACCTCGTTCACAGAGAAATGTTATCACACAGACAGCCTATTCAAGCACTTTGCGCCAGTACTACCGTTCATTTTCAAACTGGAAGACAATATGACCATCCACACAACCAGTGCCTGCTTGTCTAGTGCACATTACTACCATGGCTTCTCTATGCTGCTGGCTGTTTGCGAGAGATGAAATCTTTTCGTCTCCATGCTTCCAGTCATTAAACTCATGAGTAAAGTGGCTACTTGTTCCTATTGTGACCTTGAAAACAAAGCAGTATATGCTACCGTTTGAAGGTGAATAACATTGGAGGGAAAATTGCCGGTGGAGGCTTCCTTCGTACGAATGCCTCCGACCCGAAAAAAATCTATGAAAGTACCCGGTGGTCCCGGAGGAAGATAAGATTCTAATCGGAGGCCTAGATTCGCTGCGCAGTGCATGGGAAGATGTCTTTCAGGTACATACATACATGTTGGAGTCATGTGGGCCTGGACCACCATGTCTATGCAGTACTCTGATTGATAAAAATGGGAACTCCGTTTGCACGAGTTCCCATTACTATCAATGAGAATAATGCCCTCAAACACCGAAACACAGCACAATAAATAAAACACCTCACATATTTAAAATTAATTGAAATTAAATGTAATTAAATGCTTTAGAAAAAAAAATTTTTTTGAATTTTTTTTAATGTGTTTTAATGTAATAAGGTTAAAAATAAACTTACCTTAATGGACAGGGTTTTTAATATAAAAATGAGTGTTTAAATGTAAAATGAGGTGATCTTATCGAAACGTATAAGATTGTGAGGGGGCTTGACAAGGTGGATGCAGAGAGGATGTTTCCACTGATAGAGGAGACTAGAACTAGGGGGCATAATCTTAGAAAAAGGGGCCGCCCATTTAAAACAGAGATGAGGAGGAATTTCTTCTCTCAGAGGGTTGTAAATCTGCGGATTTCGCTGCCTCAGAGGGCTCTGGAAGCTGAGTCACTGAATAAATTTAAGACAGAGATAGACAGTTTCTTAACCGATAAGGGAATAAGGGGTTATTGGGAGCGGGCAGGGAAGTGGACCTGAGTTCATGATCGAATCTGCGTTGATCGTATTAAATCGCGGAGCAGGCTTGAGGGGCTGTAAGGCCTACTCCTACTCCTATTTCTTATGTTCTAATGTACAAATGAAAATTAAAGGTGTTTACAATTGAAGGTGCAGATAGATCAAGGGCAGATTCAATGACGCTTGACTGGAATTACTGCTGGGTACAGTCAGAAGGAGGGGCATACTTTTCCCCAGCAATGGAAGAAACCTGCGGCTCTCACCAAGAAGGCATGGTTGTAGGTGGCTGAGGAGGTGAGCAGCAGGAACATTGTGCCCCGGTCTTGGATGCAATGTAGGAAGCAGTTTAATGACCTAATCAGATCAGGAAAAGTGAGTACATTTGCTGGTTCACCTACATTTTGTGGTTTAAGGCCCCATCCTCTTTCACTCTGTCTTGCCAAGTATACTCCATCACACCCACTCAACTTTGAGCAGCACCTATAATTCACTTTCTATGCACTTCATCACCTCTCCATTTATCTATCTACTGTTGCCACTTACGCCAATCCTTATGCAATGTAAGGCATCTGCCTCATAGTCACCCTCACCAAATGCAGTACATCCTCCTCCTGACCTTCACTCACTCACAGGTCTTTTTTTTTGCCCCATGTAGGAAAAGAGGGCACAAAACGCAAGTAAGAGGGAGAGGACTGGAGATGGCCCACCACAATAGTCCAGCTAACAGATGCAGAGGAGGTGGTCCTGGAGATTAGTGGCATATTTGCGTCCCTCTCAATCGGAGATAGAAAGGGAATTTGGAGATAACTTGTGGCAGAATTGCAAATATATCTGACACAAATATGCTGATTTTATTTCATCAATGACTGAACTATGAGAAGATGGAGTATGGTGATTGTCACGATAGTGACTTTGCCACGACTAAATCATATCCCTTTCTTTTGTCTTCCAGGGCCTTCCCGTGTTCAGCAAGTATCGCAGGACATACACAATGATGATTCCTCAGAGGACCTCATTCCTTCTGAGGGTGCACCATTACAGGATGTACACCTATGCACCAGCGCAAATACTTGCACTTCGATGTTCACTGAAGCAGTGTCACCTGGTGATTCACAACATGCAAGTGAGCACGAGCAGACACTGGTGACAGGGACAGCTGTCAAAATGGGGCCTATAACAATAAAATAATTATCTGTATATTAAATAACCACTGCACCATTTTTGTAGAATGCTAACAATTTTTTTTATACAAAATACCTCTGCATCTTTTTTGCATTTCCTGCTTCTATATTTCCAACTTTTGACAGTGTAAGATCAACTGGAGTTGCAAAATACTGTAATCAGTTAACAGTTCTTAGTGAGACACTGTGCACTACAGACACAATTATGTAGAACAAATATAACGTTTGCATGAAATGTTATCTGGATATTACAGTCGGTGTGCTAGAAAACTCCCCATCCTCTCCAAGCTCTGCTCAGCTGGACACAGATGCTGAACCCCAGGGGCTATCATTGAGAAGGAGAATGCTAGAGGTGCATCAGCATCTCAGCCAGATACTGACAGACGTGTGACACACACTCTCCACAATAGCAGAAAGGATCGAGGAGTCCAACTTGATCGCTAATGGATTGGTGATGCAGGGAATTGTGAGAATGTCTGCCATGGAGAGAGTGGCCGCCTCCATCGAGCTTTGAGCAAGGCTCTCAAATGTGCCCATGTAGGCCATGCTTATTGCCGTGCAGACTTGGTGCTAACTTGTCAGCCGCCTTAAACAAGGTGACAGGTACATTATCCATGGCCTTACAACGTGTCACTTATCTCCACCAAGCTGGTCTGCAACAGAGTGGTAGGAGTGATGTGGCACTGGCCCAGGCAAGGGATGATGGCAAAAGGGTACATGAAAGTGAGAACGCCACGTATAGCACTCCCACTTCTCACCCATTGCCCTCCCCCTCAGCCAGTATTCGACATGCTGCTGTGTCTTACAATGGCCGAGTCTGCCCCTGTACAGGCTTAAGTGGAGCAGTCTTGTCGGGGCCCTCAGAGGCTCTGAAACCCAAAGATCGTAGGCCAAGAGCATCTCAGCAGTCAAGACAGGGATCTGAGCAGCCGGTCTCTATTTTTTCTGAATCTACACAGGATGCACCATGTATAAGTGGTAGGATGCGTAAGTTAAAGAAATTGTAATTCACCAAGGGAATGCACAAGGATGTTTGACAAAATGTTATGTTGTTAAGTTTTCTTTTTCTATAATGCCACATAAAATATTGATTAACACCACTTCCACGTCTTGCCCATTATTGTGTCCCGAGTGTTTCATGATGAATGTCAATACATGATAAGACTCATTGGCTGGCTGTATAATGGGTGGATGAGTGGTTGAAGGGCTGTTCAGTGCAAAGGGAGGGTGGTCCTGGTGGTGGGAACAGACTGCAGAATTTCATTTCTTATGTTTTGCTGTTTGAGTCAACATTAGGTGAACCTTTGAGATATTAGGGCATCCTTAGCAGCAAGTTAAGTGGCTGATCTGGCAATGGGTGTCCCATCTTCATCAGCCTCCTCCTCCATGTTCTCCTCATCCGAAGATAAGTGATGGGCCCCTTCATTCTCCTTCACCTGCAAACGCTGATGCTGCGCAATCTTGTGCAGGATGTAACATACCTCTATGATTCTGGTCACCCTCGCTCGTGAGTACTTAAAAGCATCTTCAGACCTATCTAGGCACCTGAATCGCATCTTCAACAGTCCAGTGACTCGCTCTATGACACACATGTTGGTCATGTAGCTCTCGTTGTAGCGGTCCTGCGCCTCATTGGTTGGGGTTCCTCACAGGTGACATGAGCCAAGTTTGAAGAGGGTATCTCTTGTCTCCTACTGCCAACCCTTAAGTCTGATTCGTGGAATAAAAAGGTCTGCAATGTTGGACTGCCACATTATTAATGCATCATGACAGCTTCCAGGGAATCTGGCACACACCTGCATGAATCTCTTCTTGTGGTTGCACACCAGCTGCACATTGATGGAAGAATATCTCCGTGGTTTATAAAAAATCCTGGTTGCTGTGGTGGTGCTCAGATTGCCACGTGTGAGCAGTCTGTGGCATCCTGTACCTGTGCGAATCAGAATGCATGCTCATTCCAGCTATCATCATCATAGGGGAAGTTTACATAACTCCAAGCCCTGGCAAACAATCCATGCATCACCTGTCTTATGCATTTATGTGCAGCGGATTGCAAGATCCTCGAGATGTCTCTGTAGTGCCCTGGCAGGAACCAGAGGCAAACAATTTGAGGGCAGTGGTGACCTTCACAGCTACTGGAAATGTGTGTCCGTTAGGCCCAGCCGGTCCTCTTCTAGGAGGCTGCAGATATCTGCCACCAACTGAGATATCTGCCACCACCTGACGTGACAACCATAGCCTGCGGAAGCAATGCTCTTCTGAGAAGTCAAAGAAGCTGAGCCTCTGTCTGTAAACCCTGTGATGTGGGTAGTGCCTCCTGCAACCTCGTACTCTCTTCTGTGACCTCCCAACAGTGCACCTCTCTCCTGTGCAAGTGCTGATCCCACCCACCACAGCGCGTCATCGCTGCCGTGGATGGTGATGGTCTTTGTCTTTTGATGTGCTGGCAAACGCATTTAATGTGTCTCCCGTCCTGATCTTGTCAGTTTGAATGGGTATTCACACAAGAACTCTCTGCCAAACGTTTGCCAGAGGGAACTGAGATACCAGCTGTAATAAGTGGGCTTTTATTCAGATGGGGTGATCACAAGTTAAAATACCCATCTGAACAGATTTAATTTAAATCCAAGTAAAATTCAATGTAAAAAGACCTTATTAACGTCTCCTAAAGACATTAATTGCCGCAATAAGTACCCGCCACCTGCACTAATTAAAGCCCTGATTTCGGCGAGTAGGTTACTCGCAGGCATCCAAATGGTCCTCAGTTAAACCTGGAAGTGGGCGCATCGGATTATGGTTGTGATGTCAAACTCAGTTATTTTAACTACCTACCCACTCTCAAACCACCTGGTCTTGGAGGTTAAAGTTTCCCCCATTATTTCAGTGAACAAATGGTAAATCTATGGAACATGCTCCCCAGGCAGAAGGTGGAAGCAGATTGTATTGATTCATTCAAATTAAGTCTTTTGTCTCCACTAGGTCACATGATTGAGGTGCTGAACAGTAATTATATGGTTCCTTGGAGGAAATAGCAAAATATAAATACAGAGATGGGTCATTGCACACCACTTCTGTGCCACTTACACCATAATATGATTGAGGTTACCACTGTTGGCAGATCTAAAGTCAGCAGGTAGTAAGCAATGTAAATAAGATGGTGCTTTTGTTGCCAGATTGAAGCACTGACCACACTCGACCAGCTCCGTTGGGCAGGCCACATTGTTCGCATGCTTGACACAAGACTCCCAAAGCAAGCGCTCTACTCAGAACTCCTACATGGCAAGCGAGCCCCAGGTGGGCAGAGGAAATGGTTCAAGGACACCCTCAAAGCCTCCTTGATAAAGTGCAACATCCTCACCGACATCTGGGAATCCCTGGCCAAAGATCGCCCTAAGTGGAGGAAGAGCATCTGGGAGGGCGCTGAGCACCTCGAGTCTCGTCGCAGAGACATGCAGAAAACAAGCGCCGACAGCGGAAGGAGCGTGCAGCAAACCAGACTCCCCACCCACCCTTTCCTTCAATGACTGTCTGTCCCACCTGTGACAGAGACAGTAATTCCCGTATTGGACCGTACAGTCACCTGAGAACTCATTTTGAGAGTGGAACCAAGTCTTCCTCGATTTCGAGGGACTGCCTATGATGATGATGATATATATAGTAATGTGTCTGATGATTTATAAACTATTTTAGAGAAAATTAGATCAGAGTAATTTTATAGCCATGATTTTTAGCCAACACTGTAACTCCTAGAATCATAGATCATTACAGCATAGTAGGAGGCCATTCAGCCCATCAAGCCCTTGACGGCTTTTGCAAGAGCATTTCAGCCAGTCCCAATCCCCCGCCTTTTCTCCGTAGCCCTTCAAATGTTTTTCTTTCAGGTACATATCCAATTCCTTTTTGAAAGCCACGATTGAGTCTGTCTCCAACACCTTTTCAGACAGTGCATTCAAGATCATAACCACATCTGCATAAAAAGGTTTTTCCTCATGTCACCTTTGGACCTTCTGCCAATCACCTTAAATCTGTGTCCTCTGGCTCTCAACCTTTCCGCCAATGGGAACGGTTTCTCCCTATCTACTCTGTCTAGATTTATCAAATCTCCTCTCAATCCTCTCTGCTCTAAAGAAAACAACCCCAGTTTCTCCATTCTATCCACGTAACTGAATAAATCTTTTCTGCACCCTCTCTAAAACCTTCACATCCTTCCTAAAGTGCGATGCCCAGAATTGGACACAATACTCCAGTTGAGGCCGAACCAGTATTTTCGAAAGGTTCATCATAACTTTCTTGCTTTTGTACTCTTTGGGCTAGAAATTCAAATCTCGCCGATAATTGCATTTTTGCGCCAAAATTATCGTTATCACAACGCTATCGCTATAAGGCCATAAACTCAAGCTTTAATTTGTGCAGCGGTAAAAGTCGGCATTGCACGAGAATTCGAGGCGCAAACCGCGATCCTCGCCAACTTTAGTCCAAGGCCAATACCATTGCGAGTTGGGCCTAGGGAGGGCGAAAGAACACCTGAAAATAAATTGGAAAAAAGAAAAGAAATTCACGAAACATTTACCCAGCAAATCGCTGCAACAGAATTAAAAATTAGAAACTTTAACTTACCTTTTTTTCAGGTCTTCATACTTACTGCTGATCCAAGGGCTGCAACGCAGCTTTTTCCTTGGCGGTTGTTTCCTCCTAAAAACAGGTGTGCTCAGAGCCACATTTTTGGCAAAAGCGCTATTTCGAGTCTTGAACGGTGGCGCTCCTTTCTCCAGCGGTATTTGAAAAGTGCCGCTGCAAAACTTCTCCGAATTTTCTGCCGAACGGGTTTTCACCAAAAAAGGTCGCAAAATCGCCGAATTTCTAACCCTAGGCCCAGAATCCCGTATACTTTTTATAGCCACTTTCTCAACGATTTGTGCACATATACCCCCAAGGTCTCTCTCTTCCTGCACCCCCTTTAGAATTGTATCCTTTAGTTTATATTGTTTCTCCTCGTTCTTCCTACCAAAATGTATCATTTTGCACTTTGGAGTCTATCTTTATCCTCCTCACTGTACTCTATACTTCCAAGTTTTGTGTCATCTGAAAATTTTGAAATAGTGCCCTGTACACCCAAGTCCAAATTAATATCGATCAAGAAAAGTAGTAGTCCTAGAACCAATCCCTGGGGAATATCACTGTATACCTTCCTCCAGTCCGAAAAACAACCGTTCACCACTACTCTCTCTTTCCTGTCACTTAGCTAATTGCGTATCCATGCTACCACAGTCCCATTTATTGCATGGGCTTCAACTTTGCTGGCAAGCGTATTATGTGGCACTTGATCAAATGCCTTTTGGAAGTCTGTGTACACCACATCAATCATATTGCCCTCATCAATCCTCTGTTACCTCATCAAAAAATTCAATTCAGTTGGTTAAATATGATTTGCCTTTACTGGCTTCCCTTAATTAATCCACACTTGTCCAAATGACTGTTAATTTTGTCCCGGTTTATTGTTTCTAAAAGCTTCCCCACCACCGAGATTAAACTGACTGGCTTGTAATTGCTGGGGTTATCCTTGCACTCTTTTTTGAACAAAGGTGTAACATTTGCAATTCTCCAGTCCTCCAGCACCACCCTCATATCCAAGGAAGATTGGAAGATTATGGCCAGTACCTCCGGCAATTTCCACCTTTACTTCTCTCAGCATCCTAGGATGTATCCCATCTGGTCCTGGTGACTTATCTACTTTAAGTACAGCCAGCCTTTCTAGTATCTCCTCTTTATCAATTTTTATCCCATCCAATATCTCAACTCCCTCCTCTTTCACTATGACTTTGGCAACATCTTTTCCCTGGGTAAATAGATGTAAAATATTCATTTAGTATCTCAGCCATGCCCTCTGCCTCCATTCATAGGTCTCCTTTATGGTCCCTAACCAGCTCCACTCCTCCTCTTACTACCCGTTTATTATTTATATACCTATAGAAGACTTTTGGATTTCTTTTTCTGTTAGCTGCCAGTCTATTCTCATACTCCCTTTTTGCCCCTCTTATTTCCTTTTTCACTTCCCCACTGAACTTTCTGTATTCAGGCTGGTTGTCACTTGTATTCTCAACCTGACATCTATCATATGCCCCTTATTTCTGCTTTATCTTACTCTATCTCTTTTGCCATCCAGGGAGCTCTGGCTTTGGTTCCCCTTCGTGGGGATATACCTCGAATGTACCCGAACCATCTCCTCTGTAAAGACAGCCCATTGTTCAATTACAGTTTTGCCTGCCCATCTTTGATTCCAATTTACCTGGGCCAGCTCCGTTCTCAACCCACTGAAATTGGCCCAATCCAGATAAGCATTTTGACTCATGATACTATGACCACTATTCCCTAAATGTTCCTCCTTCCTCATTGGGCCAGAAACATACTGATCAAGAAAGATCTGCTGAACATGGTTCAGACATTCTTCCCCCTCTCTGCCCTTTACAGTATGACTATCTCAGTCTATATTAGGATAACTGAAGTTCCCCATTACTTAGTTCCCTACTCCATGGTTCTTGCACCTCTCTGTAAGTTCGCTGCAAATTTGCTCCTCCATATCCTTGGCCTTTAGAATACATCTAGTAGTTTAATGGCACCTCTATTGTTTCTTAACCCTAACCAAATAGATTCTGTCCTTGACCCTTCCAGGACATCCTCTCTCTCCAACACTGTAATATTCTCCTGAATCAATACTGCCACACCACCTTCTTTCTTTCCTTCCCTATATTTCCTGAACACCTTATATCCAGGAATATTTAGTACCCAATCCTGCCCTGTTGTGAGCCAGGTCTCCATTATTACCACAACATCATATTCTCATGTGGCTATTTGCATCTGCAGCTCACCAACCTTTTGTACCACGCTTTGTGCATTTACACACATGCACTGTAAACCTATCTTAGACCGTCTTGTATTTTTTCTTTGTCTGACCCCACCTAATACCGTACTGTCTTACCCTAGTGTTATCTGTACCTCCCACTCTTTTGTGCACCATGATTCTCCTTCTAAAGCTACATCCTGGTGCCCATCACCCTGCCAAATTAGTTTAAACACTCCGCAACAGCACTAGAAAAGCTCCCACCCACCCCCACCCGCAAGGATATTGGTCCCAGCTCTGTTGAGGTGCAACCTGTCCGGCCTGTACAGGTCCCGCCTCCCCCAGAATCGGTCCCAATGTCCTTAGAATTTGGCACTGGGAGTCATCTGGAGATTACTACCTTTGAGGTCCTGCTTTTTAATCTCTTTCCTAACTCCCTAAAATCTGCAGAAACTTATTCCTCTTTCTACCTGTCGTTGATACCGATATGGACCATAACCTCTGGCTGTTCAACCTCCCTCCTCAGAGTGTTCTGCAGCTGCTCAGTGATATCCTTGACCCTGGCAGAAGTGAGAGAAGTACCTTGATCTTAGCAGCAGGGAGGCAACATACCATTCTGGGATCACGTTTGCAGCCACAGGCTGTTCAAGTAAAATGCAATAGTATGTTATACTATTCATCCGGTTCCAAAAAACACCAGGCTATTTCTCAACTCATCCAATACCCAATATAAACTTGCTGTTGAGGGTTAGGTTGGTGATATCAGTTCTAGGATGAAGAGACTATTTCCTTGCCTTGGGGATGTTGGCATTAAGGAGTTTCTACTTCGTTACAGCTAGATACCCATACATTTTCACATCTAAAGTAGGTGTTTCAACAGTAATGATTGTCCAACAAGAATGGTTATCAAACAATGAGATCAACTACAAAGAAAGATGTATATGAATAACAGAAAATAAAGTCACAGAAGTACCTTACATCTTCTTTGGTTAGATCCCTAAAAGAAAAGGATGAAATTAAAATAATATGACAATGTTCAACGAATATGATATTGGTACAATATGTGAACCTGCAATGAACAAAATAATCCACAAAATGGGATTGAGGTGAAGACATACATTCAGAATAACTTGTACAAAAGGTTTGAGTGTGTGTGTGGGGGAGAGGGGCTACATAAACTACACTTGCTAAGTAGTTGAATTTATTTAAGTAGGTATCACAGCATCAGCATTCCTTAAACATTGTGATAAAGTTCAACTTCGGTTTTTGAAATCTTTTTTAATGATTGTTTCAGCAGTGAAGGATGACAATATATTATTATGTTGATGAGGTAACTGAACCAACAATGTGAGGAAATTGAATGCTAGTAAATATAATCATCTTCCCATTGTTATTCAAGAATATGATCAATTCAACTTGGCTTTCCCACATAATGTATGACTCAGAAACTTTCATCCTTCATCTCCCATCCCAAACTAGGTCTCCCAAATAGCTCAACACGGCCATTTTTCTGTTTTTGATATTTGACTTTTTAAAAGAATACAAACAGTGAGATTTTTTTAAAGTCTAACTTGATCCGTTTCAGTAAGATGTCTCATTAGACTTTATTTGGAGTGAAAACAGAGCTGGCCTTCAATAATATTGATCTTACATTATTACACTAAGGAATTCTATGTTGTGTTTTTAATTATAGTGTACAGAGCTGAAGTGTAGGTACACATTGTTACAAGTGCACAGGGTGATAGAAACATAGAAAATAGGTGCAAGAGTAGGCCATTCGGCCCCTCGAGCCTGCACCGCCATTCAATAAGATCATGGCTGATCATTCCCTCAGTACCCGTTTCCTGCTATAGAAACATAGAAAATAGATGATGCTAGCTCTGGAGCAAAAAACCTATTGAAGTAAACCACTGAAATTGAACCCAGAGGTAATAACAGCACATGCAAAATAAAGCATCTTGACCGAATATGGGCAAGTTACCTGTACTTTGGTTGGTGAGAATCAAAAAGAACTTGGCGTGCAGTTGTATTGTCATGTTCTGCAAAAAAACTGAATTAAAAAAAGTTAGTAGAAAAATTAATATGATTTCTTTACAATTCACACACAAGGGAGAAAACAGAAAATAAAGTTTTAAAACATTGCTCATAATATATACTTACACCAAGTTATATAACCCCAACATCCCCATTCCTCTGAAGTCCGTCTTTGGGTCATCACCTTGGAAACCTATTTCACACCACTGCTTGCTAATTCGACCATCCAACGTCACATCAGGGCGAAGCAAAGTCCACAGCTGACAGAATTTATAGAAAACAAAATTATGGGGCAGAAATTCCTCTGGGGATCTTCCCGCAGGCAACTGCCTCCACGCTGGAGATTTTTTACGAATTTACCTGGTGGTCTAGAAGGCGCCCTGATTTCCAATGGGAAGGCCTTCTCCTCCCGCGCTGTGAAGCACGCTCCCGCCCCGAGGGTTCCGACGCAGAAGATGCAGTCACATGTGACTGCTCAGCCAATCAGGTAGGTAGTTCACAGGTTCCCATTAATAGCACTTAGACTCGCGTATCTACGAGTTCTCCGTGCTATTAATGAGGAAAAAAAACACACACTAATAAAAAATAAAAAACAGACCTCACATAATTAAAATTGATTGAAATTAAAGTTAATAAATGCCTTAGAAAAAAAACAATATATTTCCGATTTTTTAAAATTTTGTAATTCGGGTTAAAAATAAACTTATCTTAGTGGGCAGAATTTTTAACAATACTTTGTGTTTATTTTATTTCATTTTAATTTGTTTATATGTGTTTTAAAACACTTGCGCCTGTAAAAGTAGGCTATGCGCCAGCTTTTTCAGGTGCAAGATTTTTGAGGACATTTGCTGGGCAAGATATACGTAAATCCCGCAATCTTGCCCGTACAAATGTCCTCTCTCCCAATCTGTCATCCTCGGTCCCGATCGGGCTACGATCTATCAAGCTCCATCAGAAAAAATAGTTTTCAGCGCATATGCATTGCGCGCTGAAAACCAGCTTTTACGATGCCTTCCCGGGTCCGTAGAAACTTCGTACTGGCCCGGGACGTCGGAATTTCTATTCCAATATTTCTGCACAAATTGTTTAAAATGTTTTTAAATTGTAATAGGTAGAGAATAAACGAGTTAGTTAGAATTCAAATTCAATCTCCTATTGTCAGTGTCTGAATGGTATAAATGTATTCATTCATTTTAAACCAAACAGCTCTATATGATGCAGGAGTTGTTAATTGTCTTGGCCTCGATATTTACGGGGAAGGAACAGGGGAGCATGTTTGTGGGTGAGGAAATAACTTGGAAAGACCGGGAACATGGAGGTTCTGCCGAAAATGGCAGGACCTCTATCATTTTTTTGATCCGTTTCCCGCCCAGCAGTCAGTCAGATTGACCAGCAATTGTGAAGGAGGGGTGATCAGGAAGCATCATGGGTTTGGAGGGGGGTTTGGCTAATCATAGCAGAAGATTTGCTTCAGGGGCTTGAGGAGCACTCCTGGCCCACAAGAAGTGCTATTAAAAGCACTTACCTGCTGGATCCGGCTGCTCCCGACTCCGTATAGCTCTCGGCCCTGAGAACCCCGACCGACCAGCCAGCATTAAATTTAAGCCGCTGCCAAAAGATCAGGAATGGAGTCACATTTACATATTATAAATTACAGACTCCAGAGCGGGTTACTCAGGCGCCCCAAAATCCGCCGCAGTTAAAACTGAAGCAGGCACGTTCGCGGCGGGTTGGGAGTCAGGTTTTGCAAAGTTGCCAATTTAACCACCCCCACCCTCTCTGGCCTGTCGTGCGGGGTTAAAATTCCGCCCCCCCCCCCCACCCATCCACGCCAAAGTGTTTTTTTAAATAAGTAACACTATTTGCAGTTACTTCCAAGTTTTTCCTCATTTCGATAAACCACTGATGGACACCTGTAATTCAAGGTTATAAACACAGATTAGTAGGGATGTTTAAGAGTCGGGAGGTGGAGCAGCGAGCGGCGAGAGGCGAGAGGCCTACTCAAGAGCCAGCAGCGTCGGGAGCAGCAGTCGGGAGACGGAGCAGCAAGTGGCGAGAGGCCTACTAAGGGCCCAGCAGCAAGCTACTGCAGAAAGAAAAGGCAAAAAAGAAGTAAAAATAAATCGAAAGGTGATGTCACAGCCAAGGGGGTAAGTGATTGGTGAGTAATTTTTCCTTATCTTTATCTTTTTCTTATCAGTAAGTAACCTTTGGCATAGTTACCAAATTAAATAATTTAAGGGTTATGTAATGGCAGGAGAGCCCAGTCCCGTGTCATGCTCCTCCTGTGCTATGTGGGAAATCAGGGACAGTGTCCCTGACGACGATGTATGCAGGAAGTGTATCCAGCTGCAGCTCCTGTCAGACTGCATGACGGCGCTGCAAATGTGCATGGATTCACTCTGGAGCATCCGCAATGCTGAGGATGTCATGAATAGCACGTTTAGTGAGTTGGTCACACCGCAGGTAAAGGTTACAAAGGCAAATAGGGAATGGGTGACCATCAAGCAGAACAGGAATAGGAAGGCAGTGCAGGAGTCCCCTGCGGTCATCTCTCTCCAAAAAAAATACAGTTTTGGGTACTGTTGGGGGAGATGGCTCATCAGGGGAAGGCAGCAGCAGCCAAGTTCATGGCACCGTGGGTGGCTCTGCTGCACAGGAGGGTAAGAAAAAGAATGGGAGAGCTATAGTGGTAGGGGATTCTATTGTAAGGGGAATAGATAGGCATTTCTGCGGTCGCAACCGAGAATCCAGGATGGTATGTTGCCTCCCTGGTGCAAAGGTCAAGGCTGCAGGGCATTCTGGAGGCGGAGGGTGAACAGCCAGTTGTCGTGGTGCATATAGGTACCAACGATAAAGATAAATAACGGGATGAGGTCCTACAAGCTGAATTTAGGGAGCTAGGAGTTAAATTAAAAAGAAGGACCTCAAAGGTAGTAATCTCAGGATTGCTGCCAGTGCCACATGCTAGTCAGAGTAGAAATAGCAGGATAGCTAAGATAAATACGTGGCTTGAGGAGTGGTGCAGGAGGGAGGGATTCAAATTCCTGGGACATTGGGACTGGTTCTGGAGGAGGTGGGACCAGTACAAACCGGATGGTCTGCACCTGGGCAGCATCGGAACCAATTTCCTAGAGGGAGTGTTTGCGAATGCTGTTGGGGAGGGGTTAAACTAATGTGGCAGGGGGATGGGAACCTATGCAGGGAGACAGAGGGAAGTAAAATGGGGGCAGAAGCAAAAGATAAAAAGAAGAAAAGTAAAAGTGGAGGGCAGTGAAACCCAAGGCAAAAATCAAAAGGGCCACATTACAGCAAAATTCTAATGGGACAAAGTGTGTTGAAAAGACAAGCCTGAAGGCTCTGTGCCCCAATGCGAGGAGTATTCGTAATAAGGTGGACGAATTAACTGCGCAGGCAGCTATTAACGAATATGGTATAATTAGGATTACGGAGTCATGGCTCCAGGGTGACCAAGGCTCGGAACTCAACATCCAGGGGTATTCAACATTCAGGAAGGATAGACAGAAAGGAAAAGGAGGTGGGGTAGCGTTGCTGGTTAAAGAGGAAATTAACGCAATAGTAAGGAAGGACATTAGCTTGGATGATGTGGAATCTGTATGGGTAGAAAACGCTAGTGGGAGTTGTGTACAGACCACCAAACAGTAGTAGTGAGGTTGGGGTCAGCATAAAACAAGAAATTAGGGATGCGTGCAATCAACGTACAGCAGTTATCATGGAGAACTTTAATCTACATATAGATTGGACTAACCAAACTGGTAGCAATACAGTGGAGGAGGATTTCCTGGAGTGTATTCGGGATGGTTTTCTAGATCAATATGTCGAGGAACCAACTAGAGAGCCGGCCATCCTAGACTGGGTGATGTATAATGAGAAACTACTAATTAGCAATCTTGTTGTGCGAGGCCCCTTGGGGAAGAGTGACCATAATATGGTAGAATTCTTTATTAAGATAGAGAGACACAGTTAATTCGGAAATTAGAATCCTCAACTTAAGGAAAGGTAACTTCGATGGTATGAGACGTGAATTGGCTAGAATAGACTGGCGAATGATACTTAAAGGGTTGACGGTGGATAGGCAATGGCAGACTTTTAAAGATCACATGGATGAACTTCAACAATTGTACATCCCTGACTGGAGTAAAAATAAAATGGAGAAGGTGGCTCAACCGTGGCTAACAAGGGAAATTAGGGATAGTGTTAAATCCAAGGAAGAGGCATATAAATTGGCCAGAAAAAGCAGCAAACCTGAGAACTGGGAGAAATTTAGAATTCAGCAGAGGAGGACAAATGGTTTAATTAGGAGCGGGGAAATAGAGTATGAGAGGAAGTTTGCTGGGAACATAAAAACTGACTGCAAAAGCTTCTATAGATATGTGAAGAGAAAAAGATTAGTGAAGACAAATGTAGGTCCCTTTCAGTCAGAATCAGGTGAATTTATAATGGGGAATAAAGAAATGGCAGACCAATTGAACAAATATTTTGGTTCTGTCTTCACTAAGGAAGACGCAAATAAACCTTCCGGAAATATTAGGGGACCGAGGGTCTAGCGAGAAGGAGGAACTGAAGGAAATCCTTATTAGTCAGGAAATTGTGTTAGGGAAATTGTAGGGATTGAAGGCCAATAAATCCCCAGGACCTGATAGTCTGCATCCCAGAGTACTTAAGGAAGTGGCCCTAGAAATAGTGGATGCATTGGTGATCATTTTCCAACAGTCTATCGATTCTGGATCAGTTTCTATAGACTGGAGGGTAGCTAATGTAACAGCATTTTTTTTTTAAAAAGGAGGGAGAGAGTAAATGGGGAATTATGGACCAGTTAGCCTGACATCAGTAGTGGGGAAAATGATGGAATCAATTATTAAAGATAAAATAGCAGGGCATTTGGAAAGCAGTGACAGGATCGGTCCAAATCAGCATGGTTTTATGAAAGGGAAATCATGCTTGACAAATCTTCTGGAATTTTTTGAGGATGTAACTAGTAGAGTGGACAAGGGAGAACCAGTGGATGTGGTGTATTTGGACTTTCAAAAGGCTTTTGACAAGGTCCCACACAAGAGATTAGTGTGCAAAATTAAAGCACATGGTATTGGGGGTAATGTATTGATGTGGATAGAGAACTGGTTGGCAAACAGGAAACAGAGAGTCAGGGTAAACGGCTCCTTTTCAGAATGGCAGGCAGTGACTTGTGGGGTGCCACAGAGCTCAGTGCTGGGACCCAGCTATTTACAATATACATTAATGATTTGGATGAGGGAATTGAGTGTAATATCTCCAAGTTTGCAGATGACATTAAGCTGGGTGGCGGTGTGAGCTGTGAGGAGGATGCTAAGAGGCTGCGGGGTGACTTGGATAGGTTAGGTGAGTGGGCAAATGCATGGCAGATGCAGTATAATGTGGATAAATGTGAGGTTATCCACTTTGGGGGCAAGAACAGGAAGGCAGAATATTATCTGAATGGCGACAGATTAGGAAAAGGGGAGGTGCAACGAGATCTGGGTGTCATGGTACATCAGTCATTGAAAGTTGGCATGCAGGTACAGCAAGCGGTGAAGGCGGCAAATGACATGTTGGCCTTCATAGCTCGGGGATTTGAGTATAGGAGCAGGGAGGTCTTACTGCAGTTGTACAGGGCCTTGGTGAGGCCTCACCTGGAATATTGTGTTCAGTTTTGGTCTCTTAATCTGAGGAAGGATGTTCTTGCTATTGACGGAGTGTAGCGAAGGTTCACCAGACTGATTCCTGGGATGGCAGGACTGACATATGAGGAGAGACTGGATCGACTGGGCCTGTATTCATTGGAGTTTAGAAGAATGAGAGGGGATCTCATAGAAACATATAAAATTCTGACGGGACTGGACAGGTTAGAGGCAAGAAGAATGTTCCCAATGTTGGGGAAGTTCAGAACCAGAGATCACAGTCGAAGGATAAGGGGTAAACCATTTAGGACCGAGGTGAGGAGAAACTTCTTCACTCAGAGAGTTGTTAACCTGTGGACTTCTCTCCCGCAGAAAGTTGTTGAGGCCAGTTCGATATATTCAAGAGGGAGTTAGATATGGCCCTTACGGCTAAAGGGATCAAGGAGTATGGAGAGAAAGAAGGAAAGGGGTACTGAGGTGAATGATCAGCCATGATCTTATTGAATAGTGGTGCAGGCTCGAAGGGCCGAATGGCTACTCCGGCACCTATTTTCTATGTTTCTATGCAGCACGTCAGTTTTAAGTTTAAAAAAAGGAAAAATCAATAATTGTTTTAAGAAATCAATGTGAAAACCAACTCATGAGGCTTGCTAAGTTTATCAAGTTCGGTACAGACTCGTTATTTTAATGGGAAGTGGGCTTATATCCAAATGATTTGAGAAACATGGAACTAGAAGATTTGCATTAGGAGCATAAAAAGGCTTTAGAAAACACACCTCATACCACCAACATTAAATAAGTGGCGCTGTACTGCAGAGGAATGGAAACATAAAAACAGTTGCAAGTTCTGCAGTCCCTCTATCCACTGACCTTTAACAAAGTTTCTTCATGTTGTGGATTTTCTGAATCATAATGATCTCTGCGGAGTCTTTCCACTTCTGCAATCAGTCTTCTATATCCTACAATCTGTAGGAGACAGGCCTGCAGAGAAATCCCAAACCTTGGCAGAATAAAATAGGAGTTTCAGGATGTTTATATTGAGAAACAGTATAGTATTCATACATGTGCAATAAAATCAGGACATTTCTAAGCACCTCAACATGACAGAGTGGCAACAGCGAACTGTTTCATCCATGTGGAATACACATTGGATGTTGATTTGAATGTAATTTTGAAAGAAAAAAGAAACCTAACTGTATAGTTTCTAAAAATTAAAACACTTGGGCGACACAGCATTTTGGAACACTTATGCAAGTTGCTAAGAAGGGATGGGGTGTGGCTTTGTACCCAAATTTCCTTACTGAGTGCCTGATTGCCATGCCAAGTGAAAGTCAGGCAAATTCCCACAGGGATTATGGAAAGGGATCTTCCCACTCTACTCTTGTATACTTTTTAGCAATTGGTTTCAGCACAATATTAACATGGGCAGGAAACAGATCACAATCTCCCTTCTCCATCACAGCTAAGTGATCAGTGGCATCAGAACACTCGGGAAGCAGAAAAACTTTATCGGGTTTCTGCACAAAAAAATAAACAAAAATGAAGTTAAGAGTAATTAGCTTCTGAAACCCTATTAGGTATTAATACAACTACCAAATGTCAACAAAAAGAATCTGTACTTATATTTCTAAAAAATGACTGGCATTTATAAAGCACTTAATCATATCTTCAGGCTGTCTTATATCACTTTACAAATTAATACATTTTTGAACTGCAGTCACTGTTATGTAAGTAGTGGGGTTGCAAGTAATCAGCAGGTGGGTCTCGGTCTTGAGAGTGAACTAGACAAGTGCCAAATTGCCTTGAGTATTGCAGTGTGGCAGACACAATTTTTTTGTCTCTGGAATCTGTTCTATTTTGGCCTAGATTAAAGGGTTGAAAGTGTCCTAGCTGAACATATTTTTTCTTGTGACAACCCCTTTCTTTTTAACGCTTTCACTTTTCTTGAGTCGCCTGGGATCATCCCTGGTCACATGGTTGAGATATCATCACTGCTATTTATACCCGAGGTCACTCACGATCTTATGGGGATTGCTTCATCTTAACATTGCACCTTTGTACACAGCCCTAGCTGAAATTGCTGGTATTAGCTTGCGGCCCAGCTCGCCATACAGCTGTGCACATGACAGCACCTGATGGGGAAAAATATTTTTTGTTGGTGTGCTATTTCTTCTCTTGTCGTGTTTCTGGTGCCAGGCACCAGACAGTGTAGAACTTCTCCCTGGCTTGATGTTAATATTACGTGATGCCACTGATTACATCAATGAGTTTGCATCTTAAGTGGCCTCCACCTGCCTTTAGCGGTAGCCTTGCAATGGCCTCAATTGCCACCGCTAATATTACGGCGTCCAGGAAAGATTTGAACCCCACGCCAGACCCTTTCCTGCCTGTTTAGGGGAGGATTAAAATTGGGGGCGAGGGAATTAAAATTGGGGTAGGGATTAAAATTTGCGGGATTAAAATTGTAGGAGGGATTAAAATGGGGGGGGGGGGGGGGAGTGGGTTAAAATCGGGGGTGGGGGTTAAAATGGGGAGGGGGGGGAGGATTAAAATCAAGGCCAAAGTCTCAGTGGCCCTGGCTAAGGGAGGAGGACAAAATCAGCCATGGTTCCTGTCCCGATTGCTAACCTGTGATTCCTGCTCAATAGTGTATGTGTGCAAACGGATGACTAGCACAGGATCGGGCTTGGCTGTGATACCCTCGGTGGTTGAATTGCCCATTAACACTAACCATCTAGAGTCACATGAGTCACTGATGTAGAGTCCATGTACTCTTTTAAAAGGGAATTAATGGTTGCTTCACAAACAGTATTGAATGGTAAGGGATAAAAATGAATTGGGTAAATTGATACATACGTATATATCATATAAAAGCCACTCATTTACTGTTTTCATAGAATAATAGACAGAGCTATGAAATTCATTCTTCTTCCTCCCTTTCCACCTTCCTCCCGCTTATTCTCCCCCTTCTTTCCTTCTTCCCTCCCTCCTCCTTCCCCACCCTCTCCCAATTCCTTCCTTTCTCTTCCCTTCCCCATCTTCCCCCTTCCCCACATCTCCCTAATTGCCTCCTCCCCTCAATTATCCACCACCATGTAACCCTGCTTGACCATAGAACTTCAAATTGGTCTTGATTACTTGCATGCTGTGCCATGAGATTGACTAGTGTAATACTGTATAAAGATATAATGCTTAACATGATGTTACTTCAAGTGCACATTCTTTGGCAACATAAGAAATGCCTCATCCTAACTTGGAACCCTGAGAAAACACCTCCCCTTCCATGGCCACCACTATATTCTTTGAGCAACATTTATTCTATAAGGTTGAAGTTGCTGCATTTCGCAGCAAGTAGTTCTGCTACATTCACATACAAACTGAATTGACATCAGCCCCTCAAAATTCATGAGAAAATTATACAGCACAATTCTATGTTCAGCATTGATTGGCTGTAACCTGTCCTGGACAGATTCACTTGCATGACGAGGAATATTTACTGAGTGATGGCACTGCACTGTGTGTGGGAGGATAATTACTGACATATATCTTGTATTTGAATCTGTAATTACAGAACATTGTCAAATGTGCCAAAAGATCATAGGAAATGTACAGTATAAAGTTCAAATTCCATTACTGTGGATTGGTATCAGGATTAATTTTTTTCAGCAGCATGATGTTATCGACAGTCCTCTCGATATCATCCATATGGGTGATCACAGCAGACTGGAGTATCTGCCAGACAGAAAGAGAATAGATTTAAAAAATACAACCAAAAAGATGCAACTACTTCAACAAAAAATAATTTTAAACAATTTGATATATCACAATATACTACTGTAGACCTCTAAGTTAAGATAAGTAGTGTTTCATTATATGAGGAGACCTGCTCTGTTGTTTTCAGTGGGTTACAGATATCAAAATTGAAAGGTATTTCAAAGTTAATGGGGCCGATTTTCATCAAGGCCTCTGCCCGCCCAAAGTGCCGCCGATGGCTGCCGAGATACTGGACGATATTTTGGGCAGGATATTCATCGCTGAGGTCCCTCGAAGGTCGGCGGGCGACAAATGGACAACGTACGCCGCTAATCTGGGCGGCAGCAGGCGGGAGGTCTCATTCTCGGTGGCAGTGCCGCCGAGAATGGAGGCGGGCCCACGGAGGGTCGAAGACCTGAAAAAAAAAATCAACAGTAAAAAATAAAAAAATTATCGGAAGACCTTCAGGGGACCCCATCCAGGTAAGTTGCTGTGGATTTTTAAAAAAAAATGTCCACGAAACTTTTTTTCAGGTTCTTTATACTTAACATAGGGGACAGACCAGCCTCCTCGCAGCGGTCCACCCCCGTTCTGGTGCCAACTCCCACCGATTCCCGCCCACATCAATATGGGAGTTCGGCAGGCAGGAGTCAATTGCGCAACTCGGCCGTCCACTGACGTCTGCGGGCGGTTCCCGGCGGCTCTCCCCTCCCGCCCACTCCAGGCACTACGCGGATCTGCAAGAGCAATGTCAGCGGCAGCGGGCAGTGAGTTGATGAATTTCAGCCCCAATGTTTATACTGCCTGCTCACACTGCGGTGGAATGGGGGAAAACAAAGCTTACTTATTGGCATCGGCTTACAAGCCTTTGACTACCATGGAATTTTGATTAATAGAACAGAATTAAATATGACTGTCCTGGGTTGTCCAAACTATGGCAAAAACTTCTGTTATCCAGCTAACTGAGACTAAGAATGCAGCATTTTCCATCCACTGATTGTTTGCCTTTTTGAAATTCTTGTACCTGTGGATTGTTGGAAAAGGCTGCTTTCCGATGAGTGGAGTTAGCACCTGAATCCACCAATCAGGGAGAGGCCCTGAATCCACCAATGAAATAGTCTTTTACTAATCTGTCAGGTCTGTTATGTTCAAAGGTGCATAAACTATAGTTTTAGCTTGCAAGCATTGAAGATAGAATAATCCAGCAGATTTATGAGTAAGAAGTACCAGCAACGTATACCAAGTAGCATGAGCAATTAGCAAGGGGAAGAAGCAGCAGAGATAAGATGGGCAGGAGGGCATGAACACTGGCAGAAATAAGACAGGTGGAGAGCAGGCAACCAGCAAAATGGTGAATGAGGAAAGTGATAGAAGGAATTTTTCGGGGGGGGGGGGGGGGGGAGCACGGGAGCGGCGGGCAGCGGCACGTTTGGTGGCGGGTTGGGTGGGAAATGTATTTTTTCAACAGTGGGTCTTGAACCTGCCGTCAAACTGCCGCCACAATACTTTCCCAGATGTCGTATCTGTCAGGGCTGAACAAACCTGACATGCAGTGGCGGGGGAGGCAATTTAGGTCACTATGACCTTGTTAAGAGCCTATTAAAAAGAATTTTGAGCTGAACTTACCTTTTTACCAGGTTGTCCATGGGGTATATGCTACTCTGGTATCACGTCAGGTAAGGACATCGGGAGTTGTTTGACTGTAAATTCATTTCTTTACCTGACAGCTGCAATTGTGCTATAAAAGCGCTCATCTCACAGCTCTCCATTTTCCAAGATCAAAAGCTGATTTTTACTGCATTTGGAAGGCACATTGAACTTTATGTAGGTTGCAAATTTATGGAGCAACTTCTCTATCCAGTGTCACCTCATTGGAACAACCTCTCTCACCATTGACAGATCGCTTCTTTCATCTCAAGTTCACCTGCCACCTATTACATTAACATTGGTGCCCTTGAAAGTATCACACCTTGGTCCTCAGATTCCCATCACGATCAGCCCCAACACCAGCCGCACCATCATTCCCCACAATCAACTGATGCTGCACAGGGCAGAGGGCATCAGCACCTGAGCACATTGCTACCCGAGACGCCAAGGATGGCCTCACCATGGCCAGATTTGTTTCACTTGACGCTGTACACCCTGGCTGCCACATGATGTGCCAGGTTGGCACCACCCGCACCAACACTATAAAGCATCCCTACAATGCCCAAGCCATTCATTTCACACTCATCACCATTGCGGGTGGTACCGTTATGTCTCACCATTCACTGCAATTCACTAAGCCACTTCCAAAGGTGCACACAAATCTGTCCAAGAACGCAAAGTGTTGAAAATAAAGACTTAAATGTTTGACAGCACATTAATATAAGCTTTACATAAACATTAGCTAAAACACCCAAGTGCCTACCCTTGTGTGTTGTTAGTTGGTATTATTGGACTAGCATGAAGGTGTGAGGGGTGGCGAGTGAGATGGGGATGTGATAATGTAGATAGAGAGGGAGGGGTGGAGATATAAGGTAAGTTGGTGTGAGTAAGGATGTGCAGGAGTAAGATAGGGAAGCCAGAGTGATGGGGATATGATGAGTGACACAGCAGTTTGAGGTTGAGTGTGGCTTTGTAGTAATGTTCTGTGATCCACTGAGTTCATTGAAACGTTTGCACCACTGCAGTCTGGTCCTCCTGACGACATCCCTGCTTTTGTCCTCCTGTGCAATGTGCAACCAGGCTGCGTTGATCTCACCCATTGGAAGAGGCAAGAAACTCCCTGCGAGCTGTGACTCCCTCCATGGGTGTAGCCATGCACATTTGTGCAGTGCTCATCAGTGTTTGCAGCACCTCAATACTGTAGAGCACTGACAGCACAACTGTCAAAATAAATTTGTGCATGGTCCATTAAGTAAACCGGCTGAAGACGCTTCATCAAATAACGTCATCAGACCCGCTTCTTTCAATTGGCCGGCAAAAGCGCTGAGAACAAGCCTAATCTGCATAAAATCATTTCAGAGAGCGGGCTGGAGCCACCCGCCATCGACCCCGGCCGCACCAGACCCGCCGAGGTAGGGGAAATCACGTCCATAGCCTTTATACTGCCTGCTCTTATGGTGTTTGCAATTTTTCCTAGTGCTTGCAAATACTTTTGATATATCGAAGGGGTTAAATTGGACAGCTCCCGAAAACAGACGTGGGGATCGCGATGTGAGATTAACCTATGCCTGTTGGATGTAATCCAGACAACACAGCATCTTCGTGCTGCCTGCTCATTTACACGACTGCTGCATGCAGCCAGTGCTAAATGTGCTGCAGATTGGCTGCGCTTATTAGCTGAGGACTCAAAATAGATGCTTTCAATTTCTATCAATCAGGACTCATAACTAACATGCATATGCTTCACCTCACCCTCACACACTTAGCACTGTTGCAAGCCTCACAACCACATCCCACAGCTTGCACACACTGCCACTTATTCAAACATGGTAGCCACATCACCCAAATATATTGCACGACACTCACTGGCACACTACCCTCTCTCTTGCAGAAGGGGACACAAAATTGAAGGCAGCAAGAACTAATCGGAAGGAAGAGACACACCTGCATGCTCTAACCCCATGGAGGAGACGGTGCTGGTCATTATTGGAATGGCCATTCCTGAGGCCATGGCCAGCGGCGGGGCTGAAGCCACTGAAAATGACTGTATCCTCATACCAAATCTTCCTTCTCACATCCCACTTCCTCCTCATTCCACAATCTCTTCCAACTTACAAGCTACAGATGGTGTAAGCTTGCACTTCTTACATTCCTCCCCTCCCCTCACCACAACTGTTATATATGCAGACTATAGATATACTCTCTGTGTAGTCACTGTATAGTTGCATAAGATGGAGACTTGTTACCTGATGTACTTTCAATAAGGTTTACACTGTGTATATACTATGCTGGCACCACTAGAAGGTGCAACTGGTGGAGACCACGGTTTCTTGCCCCTGTGGCAGAGGCTGTCCACCAGAGGGCACTGCGGTGGGAGCCCTGAGGGTCACCTGCATAGGTGTGCAGGGCCCGGTATAAAAGGCTGCCCACCATGTTTGTGTCTCACTCTGGAGTTACGAATAAAGGCCCAAGGTCACTACAGTTTGAGTACAACACATTGCCTCGTGGAGTCATTCATAAGTGCATTACAGACATAACAACTGGCGACGAGAATACAGACTTTCACGTGATTATAGCTACCTTTGACACACTAAAAGACTTCGCAGAGGGTGATGATTGGGATGCCTTCACGGAAAGGCTCGAGCAATAATTCGTGGCAAATGACCTGGCAGGGGAGATGGACACATTGGCGGAGAAGCACAAGGCTATACTGCTGACCAATTGTGGGCCCGAGATCTACCGCCTCATCAGCGACTTGCTGGCACCCATGAAGGCCAAGGATAAGACATACAATGAGCTGACTGAACTAATTCGCGACCAACTAAAACCAAAACAGAGCATCCTCACGGCCAGGCAGATTCTACACTCACCGTAGACCCGAGGGCCAGGAGATTGCAAAATATGCTGCTGACCTCAGGAGACTTGCGGTACTGTGTGATTTCAGCACACACCTCAACGAAGCATTGTGAGACATCTTCATTATGGGAATTGGCCACGAGGGCCTCCTTCACAAGCTATTATCTGCCGACACCACAGTCAATCTGCAGAAGGCCATCAGTATCAGTCAGGCGTTCATGACCTCGATCTGCAGCACCAAGCAAATTATTCATCCTGTGGACTCAAACCCGGCAAGTACTGTACACAGAATGGTGCCTTTCACAGGCAAGAGTGTAGAACGTGGCTCTGCCCAGGGCAGAGAGCAAGAGAGCACAGACCTCAGTGTTCCAGAACTCAGAGTCCGCCGAGGGGTGTTAATCGAGTAGCACCATGCTGGCGTTGCGGAGGAAACCGTGGGGCTCACCGGTGTCGGTTGGCTGAGTACGTATTCAATGCCTGTAACACGAAGGGCCACCTCCAGCGCATGTGCAAAAGAAATACGACTCACCGACGAGCAGAGGAGTCGGTAGATGACTTTGAATCCAGCGGGGAGTATGATGATTTGGCCAGAGAGGCAGCTCAGCCCTAAGAAGAAGTGTATGGAGTATATACCTGCACCACTGATTGTCCTCCACTGAAGATGGAAGTCGAGATAAACGGCGTTCCAGTCTTCATGGAAGTGGACACAGGAGCAAGCCAGTGATGAGCCAGGATGCCTTTGAGAGGCTATGAAATGAAAAACGACCCGAGCTGGTTCCAGTACAGGAAAAGTTGCGCACCTACACCAAGGAGCTGATCCCAGTCCTTGGTAGTGCAGATGTAAGTGTAATCGATAATGGCGTGGTGCACAAGTTACCTCTGTGGATTGTTGCAGGTGATGGTCCAACGCTACTCGGAAGAAAATGCATGGGGAAAATCCAGTGGAAATGGAAAGATCTCTTCACTCCAGCAATTGATGTCCCCCGTGCTCAGAGGCAGAGCAAAACCTCACCTTCGCTGGGCCAGACACCAGAGAACAGACCAGCACAGCACCTGAGGCACAGACCGTCCATCACATGGCAATGATCCGACAGGAATGACCTAAAAGTACCTTCCCGGCTCCAGTGGCAGGACTCCTGGAGAGAAAGATCGAATTCACAGGCACTCTTCCAGCTTTTGTGGCAGAATCCTGGGAGAGAAGGATGAAGGAAATCGACTTCGAGGACAGAGGCAAGATGGCGTCCCTGCTGCAGGAAGGTGTAGTGTGGCTGAAAAAAAAGATGGCCGCGGTCATATCACGAGGTGCAACGCTGAGGGACCAACACATGGTGTCTAACAAAGGATTTGATTGGGGTAAAGCCAGCAGGGTTCTCTTAAAGGAGACCTACAACTAACTGAACTTAGAGACATTGTATGCATGGCAATCAATGTAACGAACCGATTAAGATTGTGAACAAAGTGTTATTGACAGATGTCGGTACCAGTCCGAATGTAAAGAACAAAATGTTGTTTCGAGATGTCAGGAATAGTGTCCCCAAAAGTAGCAAGTGAGCGAATTCAGGAGGGTAAAGGCGGTGATCCTGGTGCCCTGCCCCAGGTGTCCCCACAAGTTATAGGCCAGTGACCTCAGGAGGGTGAAGGCACTGATCCTGATACCCTGCCCCAGGTCTATACCACGCTGCAGGCACCCGATGGCACTATTCATCACGGACCTGGAAACGAAAACGACGCCAATCCGTGCAGTCGGCTGCCGTTGCTCACCACCCGGGTGGAGATGGCGCAGCCGCCAGACCCAGTCACTACCTCGGCCATGCCCGGGAGCGAAAGGTCAGAACCAACGAGTTCCCCAAATGGGACCTGGAACAGCCAGGTTCCGAACACCATTAGAGAGCAGGCAGAAGATTCTGCAGCCCTCAAAGGAGGACAGGGAGGCCACATCTGTGGCTCTGCCCACCACTAGGCAATAACAAAGGCCCTGAGTCCTGGCTAGGTGAGCGAACCAAGCTCGACCCGCTAGCAGGGGGCGTAGCGCCACCATCAAACGACTAGGACCCCGTCCAGTTGCTCTGGAACCTGCATTCTCGCATACCTGTACTGCTACCTCAGTACTTACCATGACTGAACCATGAATGCAATCTACCCAATCCTGGCACACGACTGTAAAACATAATGAATGTAAGTCACTGAACCAAGGTGTCACGATACAAACTGTAACTTCCTTTCTTTGTACTTGCACTGTGTCTGATCCTGTATGTTAATGTAATGGGCCTGCTGCACGATCTCGCTGGGGGGGGGGGAAATGGATGTATGTAGTCATGGACACACACATGGATCACACCCAGAACCCACTGGAACCTTCACTGCATCATCGAACCATCCAAACTGGTAACTTCTCCCCAACGTTGTGGCAAAAGGACTTGGGGGTTAACAGGGAGAGAGCACAGCCAAGGTGCAAGGGCTATTGGCACTTAAGTCTGGGGAGAGCCAAGCCAGAGCACATAGTGCAAAGGTAATCAGCACAAAAGACTTGGGGGAGAGCGATGTTATATATGCAGACTATAGATATACTCTCTGTGTAGCCCAGCGTCGGCGGCAGTCGGGAGCAGCGCCGAGGAGGTGCGTGGAGAGGCCTATAAAAGGCGGGACTTGTGCAGCTACAGGGAGAAGGCAAAAAAGAAGTAGAAAGAAATCAAAAGGTGACGTCACAGCCAAGAGGGTAAGTGATTGGTGAGTAGTTTTTCTTTTTTCTCTTCTATATCAGTGAGTAACTTTTAACATTGTTGTTGCCAATTTAAGTGTATCTAAGGGTTAGGTCATGGCAGGAGAGCTCGGTCGGGTGTTATGCTCCTCCTGTACCATGTGGGAACTCAGGGACGACACCAGTGTCCCTGACGACAATATCTGCAGGAAGTGTATCCACCTCAAGCTCCTGACGATCCGCGTTGCGGAGTTGGAGCTGAGGGTGGATTCACTCTGGAGCATCCACGATGCTGAGAATGACGTGAGTATCACGTGTAGCGAGTTGGTCATACCGCAGGGAAAGGGTCCACAGCCAGATAGGGAATGGAAGACCAACAGGAAGAGCAGTGCAAGGAAGGTAGTGCAGGAGTCCCATGTGGTCATCCCCCTGCAAAACAGATACACTGCTTTGGGTACTGTTGAGGGGGATGACTCATCAGGGGAGGGCAGCAGCAGCCAAGTTCATGGCACCATGACTGGCTCTGCTGCACAGGAGGGCAGGAAAAAGAGTGGGAGAGCAATAGTGATTGGGGATTCAATGGTGAGGGGAATAGATAGGCGTTTCTGCGGCCGCAACCGAGACTCCAGGATGGTATGTTGCCTCCCTGGTGCAAGGGTCAAGGATGTCTCGGAGCGGGTGCAGGACATTCTAAAAAGGGAGGGAGAACAGCCAATTGTCGTGGTGCACATTGGTACCAACGACATAGGTAAAAAAAGGGATGAGGTCCTACGAAACGAATTTAAGGAGGTAGGAGCTAAATTAAAAAGTAGGACCTCAAAAGTAGTAATCTCGGGATTGCTACCAGTGCCACGTGATAGTCAGAGTAGGAATCGCAGGATAGCGCAGATGAATACGTGGCTTGAGCAGTGGTGCAGCAGGGAGGGATTCAAATTCCTGGGGCATTCGAACCGGTTCTGGGGGAGGTGGGACAGTACAAACTGGACGGTCTGCACCTGGGCAGGACCGGAACCAATGTCCTAGGGGGAGTGTTTGCTGGTGCTGTTGGGGAGGATTTAAACTAATATGGCAGGGGGATGGGAACCAATGCAGGGAGACAGAGGGAAACAAAAAGGAGGCAAAAGCAAAAGACAGAAAGGAGATGAGGAAAAGTGGAGGGCAGAGAAACCCAAGGCAACGAACAAAAAGGGCCACTGTACAGCAAAATTCTAAAAGGACAAAGGGTGTTAAAAAAACAAGCCTGAAGGCTTTGTGTCTTAATGCAAGGAGTATCCGCAATAAGGTGGATGAATTAACTGTGCAAATAGATGTTAACAAATATGGTGTGATTGGGATTACGGAGACGTGGCTCCAGGATGATCAGGGCTGGGAACTCAACATCCAGGGGTATTCAACATTCAGGAAAGATAGAATAAAAGGAAAAGGAGGTGGGGTAGCATTGCTGGTTAAGGAGCAAATTAAGGCAATAGTTCGGAAGGACATTAGCTTGGATGATGTGGAATCTATATGGGTAGAGCTGCAGAATACCAAAGGGCAAAAAACGTTAGTGGGAGTTGTGTACAGACCTCCAAACAGTAGTAGTGATGTTGGGGAGGGCATCAAACATGAAATTAGGGGTGCGTGCAATAAAGGTGCAGCAGTTATAATGGGTGACTTTAATATGCACATAGATTGGGTTAACCAAACTGGAAGCAATACGGTGGAGGAGGATTTCCTGGAGTGCATAAGGGATGGTTTTTTAGACCAATATGTCGAGGAACCAACTAGGGGGGAGGCCATCTTAGACTGGGTGTTGTGTAATGAGAGAGGATTAATTAGCAATCTCGTTGTGCGAGGCCCCTTGGGGAAGAGTGACCATAATATGGTGGAATTCTGCATTAGGATGGAGAATGAAACAGTTAATTCAGAGACCATGGTCCAGAACTTAAAGAAGGGTAACTTTGAAGGTATGAGGCGTGAATTGGCTAGGATAGATTGGCGAATGATACTGAAGGGGTTGATTGTGGATGGGCAATGGCAGACATTTAGAGACCGCATGGATGAACTACAACAATTGTACATTCCTGTCTGGCGTAAAAATAAAAAAGGGAAGGTGGCTCAACCGTGGCTATCAAGGGAAATCAGGGATAGCATTAAAGCCAAGGAAGTGGCATACAAATTGGCCAGAAATAGCAGCGAACCCGGGGACTGGGAGAAATTTAGAACTCAGCAGAGGAGGACAAAGGGTTTGATTAGGGCAGGGAAAATGGAGTACGAGAAGAAGCTTGCAGGGAACATTAAGACGGATTGCAAAAGTTTCTATAGATATGTAAAGAGAAAAAGGTTAGTAAAGACAAACGTAGGTCCCCTGCAGTCAGAATCAGGGGAAGTCATAACGGGGAACAAAGAAATGGCGGACCAATTGAACAAGTACTTTGGTTCGGTATTCACTGAGGAGGACACAAACAACCTTCCGGATATAAAAGGGGTCGGAGGGTCTAGTAAGGAGGAGGAACTGAGGGAAATCCTTATTAGTCGGGAAATTGTGTTGGGGAAATTGATGGGATTGAAGGCAGATAAATCCCCAGGGCCTGATGGTCGGCATTCCAGAGTACTTAAGGAGGTGGCCTTGGAAATAGTGGATGCATTGACAGTCATTTTCCAACATTCCATTGACTCTGGATCAGTTCCTATGGAGTGGAGGGTAGCCAATGTAACCCCACTTTTTAAAAAAAGGAGGGAGAGAGAAAACAGGGAATTATAGACCGGTCAGCCTGACATCGGTAGTGGGTAAAATGATGGAATCAATTATTAAGGATGTCATAGCAGTGCATTTGGAAAGAGGTAATATGATAGGTCCAAGTCAGCATGGATTTGTGAAAGGGAAATCATGCTTGACAAATCTTCTGGAATTTTTTGAGGATGTTTCCAGTAGAGTGGACAAGGGAGAACCAGTTGATGTGGTATATTTGGACTTTCAGAAGGCTTTTGACAAGGTAATCCCACACAAGAGATTAATGTGCAAAGTTAAAGCACATGGGATTGGGGGTAGTGTGCTGACATGGATTGAGAACTGGTTGTCAGATAGAAGCAAAGAGTAGGAGTAAATGGGGACTTTTCAGAATGGCAGGCAGTGACTAGTGGGGTACCGCAAGGTTCTGTGCTGGGGCCCCAGCTGTTTACACTGTACATTAATGATTTAGACGAGGGGATTAAATGTAGTATCTCCAAATTTGCGGATGACACTAAGTTGGGTGGCAGTGTGAGCTGCGAGGAGGATGCTATGAAGCTGCAGAGCAACTTGGATAGGTTAGGTGAGTGGGCAAATGCATGGCAGATGAAGTATAATGTGGATAAGTGTGAGGTTATCCACTTTGGTGGTAAAAACAGAGAGACAGACTATTATCTGAATGGTGACAGATTAGGAAAAGGGGAGGTGCAAAGAGACCTGGGTGTCATGGTACATCAGTCATTGAAGGTTGGCATGCAGGTACAGCAGGCGGTTAAGAAAGCAAATGGCATGTTGGCCTTCATAGCGAGGGGATTTGAGTACAGGGGCAGGGAGATGTTGCTACAATTGTACAAGGCCTTGGTGAGGCCACACCTGGAGTATTGTGTACAGTTTTGGTCTCCTAACCTGAGGAAGGACATTCTTGCTATTGAGTGAGTGCAGCGAAGGTTCACCAGACTGATTCCCGGGATGGCGGGACTGACCTATCAAGAAAGACTGGATCAACTGGGCTTGTATTCACTGGAGTTCAGAAGAATGAGAGGGGACCTCATAGAAACGTTTAAAATTCTGACGGGGTTAGACAGGTTAGATGCAGGAAGAATGTTCCCAATGTTGGGGAAGTCCAGAACCAGGGGACACAGTCTAAGGATAAGGGGTAAGCCATTTAGGACCGAGATGAGGGGGAATTTCTTCGCCCAGAGACTGGTGAATCTGTGGAATTCTCTACCACAGAAAGTTGTTGAGGCCAATTCACTAAATATATTCAAAAAGGAGTTAGATGAAGTACTTACTACTAGGGGAATCAAGGGGTATGGTGAGAAAGCAGGAATGGGGTACTGAAGTTGCATGTTCAGCCATGAACTCATTGAATGGTGGTGCAGGCTCGAAGGGCCGAATGGCCTACTCCTGCACCTATTTTCTATGTTTCTAGTCACTGTATAGTTGCATAACATGGAGGCTTGTCACCTGATGCACTATCAATAAGGTTTACACTGTGTATATACTATGCTGGCACCTCTAGAGGGTGCAACTGGTGGAGACCAGAGTTTCCTGCCCCTATGGCAGAAGCTATCCACCAGAGTGCACTGTGGTGGGAGACCTGACGGTCACCTGCATAGGTGTGCAGGGCCCAGTATAAAAGACTGCCAACTATGTTTGTGCCTCACTCTGGAGTTACGAATAAAGGACCAAGGTCACTACAGTTTTAGTACAACACATTGCCTCGTGGAGTCTTTCCTAAGTGCATTACAGACATAACAACAACCTTTGCCCTTTCCAATACCCAAGAAGTGCAACCTGGCCAGGCAGTGGTGGAAGACCAAGACAGTGATGATGAAGACACACCATCATTTGATTTCACACTCACAGCCCAGCTCAGAAACTGACACTGCGTATATCTTAGAGGATAGATTAGAGACAGCATCTGCACATGGTGAAACACCGGGCACAAGTGTTCTGCAGCTAGGGAAGGGAGCAAGGATAGCGCAGATACCAGCTCACCAGAGGGCGAGGCTGCACATGAGTTCTGCTGCAGAGCACTCATGAGGACTTCGATGGGCAGGCTATAGAAGAAGACTGATGGGTATGCACAATAAAATGCATGGTGCATTGGGAAGCATGCGTTCAATGTCAAAGAGCATGGAGGCGTCCGGCACCAGTTTAGCACAGGGCTTTGCACACAGCTTGGAGTCCATCCTTTCTAGCATGGAAGTGGTGGCCAACTTCATCAACGCACTTGTGGACTCAACCATGATGCAACATCTGATGGTTAATGTCTCAGCTTCCATTGCAGCACAGTCCACCTGCACCAAACGGCGACAAGAGACCGCTACAGAATGATTATGCGGTCCCATTCACCACCCCTCAGTTACAGGCCATGGTAGCTGGGCTACCAAAGTTAAAACAGGATGGGGATCCTTCAGTTCACTTCACGGAAATCAAGCAAGTAGGGGGGATTAATGGGTGTAATGATGATGAGACCCACAGACTGATACAGTTACGCATTCATGGAAAACAGTATCAGAACTTGTCCGCAGACATGAAAGCGGGGCGAGGCACCATAGAGGGGTTAAAGGAGGAAATCCTGAGAGCGATGGGGCATACCCAGGGTAATTCGTTCACACAGGTAGAGCGGACCCTACAGTTGGTTGGTGAGGCACCAGTTGCCTTTGTGGACAGGCTATGGCCAGTGTACGCGAGGGCAACTGGATGGGTGCCAAACCGTGCGCAACTGATCGGGGCCCCCAGAAATCACTGGTTCAGGACCCTAATCACAAACAGCTTGCCACGCGTTAAAGCCAAGGCTGAAGCATGGTTCGATGCCGAGGACCCCGCAAACAAGGCAGGCGTGCTCCGTAAGTTGGGACTGGCCTTTAAGATCAGCTGCGGGGAAGAGACCAAAAGTAAAGGCAGAATCCACGCGATCAAGGCCAGTAAAGGGGATAGGAAGGAATGGCATCAGGAGGGGCCCCACTTGTTTCTGACTTGTTTTCGGTGTGGAGAAACGGGGCACTGGAGACGGGACTGCCCGCTCCAGAAAATGGGACTCGGTCAAAGAAGGCCTCCCGGGAGGAAACCCCAGCCCACCGAGGTGAAAAGGGCGACCGAAGAACCCTTTGAGGTCCTGGTGGCAGCCCTCCGCACGGTGCTGGGGAAGGATAGAGGGAGGCTAGACGCTGTCGTGAGCAGTGTTGTGCCGACCGAGCCCGTATTCCCTCCCTCATCCTGACAAGAACATGCCCAGCCTCAGTATCTTTGTCCACTCCTCTATGATGAGTGGGGCAGGCATAGTGTGAAGATGGGGCTCGAGACGGTACAGAGGAAGTATTTGGTGGACACCAGAGCTTCAAGCATGGTGGTCCACTCAAAGGACCCAACCAGCTCGTCCTGGTCTAACAAGGTCCCATTTAGTTTAATGGGATTCACAGGGAGCGAGCAGGCGGGAGCGATGTCCAAACCCCTGAAGATACAGTTAGGGTCTCTCACCATCATGTGGGAGTGTGTGTTAATGAAACGGGAGCAACCCGGGTGGGGAGTCATCGGGTCCGATTTTATGTTAGCACACAGGACCATTGTAGACATGAGGAATCACTGCCTATGGGGGGGGGCAGTAGGATCAGACAAGGTGGAAGAGGTGATAGTTATTCCCGGGGACAAGGGGGGCAGGGGTAGTGTCTGCACCATGATGCCCAAGGGGAGTTACGACCTGGAACAGTTGGTCAGTAACACCCCAGCCTAGTACCAGGCAGATGTGAGGAATAACCTCGCAGCATTCGCCACCCACAACCATGATTGTGGACGGGTGACTGGAGTAGAGGTTCGGATGGATGGGGACCCTATGTCACGGCCTCAGAAACAGTAGTTTTCCCCGGGAAGCGGAGGCAGACCTGGAAACGGCATTGGGATCCCGAGTACAACAGGGAGTGTTGAGAACGATTGCCATGCACGTGAACTCCCCATTCTGGCCTGATACGTCCTTACTATACAGTATAAATGCACACGAGGCCCATTGCTTGAGAGGTCAGTCTGTGACCTGTCCTTTATTCCTTAGCACTCAAGTGATGAAGATGGGCGGAGCTTCCCCTTTTATACCTGAAGGTCCAGGTTAGGAGTGTCTCCCACCTAGTGGTCAGTGTTCTCACGGTGTACAACTTAGGTCAGTTTTTTCATGGGTTACAATGCTGGTTGAATACATGACATGGCCGGTCAAAAAACCCGACCAGTCGTGGAGGGCCACTGTGGACTATCGGGTCCTCAACAGCAACATCCCAACTTGCGCGCCCACAGTCGCAGCTATCGCCGACCTGATCAGAAATATCCCAGTGACTGTGACCACGTTCACGGTGCTGGATATTTCCAACGGGTTCTGGTCGATCCCCCTCCACCGGGAAGACCAGTATAAGTTTGCCTTTATGTTTAAAGGGCAACAAGTATACTTGGACGTGTCTTCCCCAGGGTTTTCACAACAGCCCCTCCATTTTCCACCAGAGCATGGCCAATGCTCTGAAACAATTTAGCCAGCCCCAGCAGCTCATTCAGTATGTGGACGACATTTTCCTTTTCTCTTCGGATAGAGAGGAGCACGGGCCATTGTTGGACGAGCTGCTAAAACTATTAAGGGAGGCGGGTTTTAAAGTTAACCCGAAGAAAGCACAGGTTGGTCAGAAGGAGGTGAAATTCCTTGGGCTGACCGTCAGAGCGGGTGAGAGGGCCATTGTTGAAGCCAGGCGTAAGGCAGTACAAGAGCTCCCAGCCCCTAAAAACGTATCGGGGGTCAGGTCTTTTCTGGGACTCACTGGTTACTGCAGGGACTTCATTGAAGTCTATGCAGCCACGGCAGCCCCTCAACTTCGGCTCCTCCGCAAAGGAGTCGAATGGGAGTGGGACCTCAATTGCCAGGGGGCATTCACTCGCCTGAAAAGGGATTTGCAGACAGCACCTGCATTGGGTGCAACTAATCAGAGGGAAAAGTTCTCCCTGGAGGTAGCGGCCAGCGGGGACAGCTTGAGCGCAGTATTGCTCCAGGATCGACACGGCAGGCTGAGACCTGTGGTCTACTCCTCCAGGATTCCCACTGATGTCGAACGGAGATATTCCAACTGCGAAAGGCATTTTCTAGCCACGTATTGGGCCGTAAGGCGATCCCAGCTCTTTACGAGTTCATCCCCGCTGACACTAACCCATCACATGCCCACGCAGATGCTGCTGGACAGCAGGTTTAAGGACGCGACAGTGAGCAGTGTCCGCATTGCTCGCTGGACCCTGCTGCTCTCACAGACAAAATCGGAGAGTGCAGGGGTTGGAGGAGTAGACCACGGGTCTCAACGGGTAGGACTGGGTACACAGATGGTGTGGCAGCCTACTTCCATGAGGGAAGATGGCCGGGGTGGCTGGGGTCCAATTCCACGCGGTACTCCAGCAGCAAGGCTTTCACGTATGGTGAAGCTTCCATACCATGCCCCGAGTTGCAAGTCATGGCCACACAGGTTAGGGTGACTGAGGGGAGGCACGTATGCTTGCAGTGCGAGGGGCACATACCCCTGGGACGTGGTGGTGGCTCAGGAAATTAAGCCAAGATAAGGACAATCGATCCACGGACTGGGAACGGCTGGGGAACGATGTGTACCGTCAGATTACGGGGACGAAGGGGAGCGTCGACATGTGCTGGCACAAATGGTGGAAAGAGGAAGGAATTTGTGTGTGTATGTGGGGGTCTGAACGGGTCTGTCCAACGGGTGAGTCGGTCGCGTTTTCGCGACGGTGGTAAGACTCCGGGACCGGGATCAGTTGGGGACGGAGTATGGACTCCTGTGTGATCCCAGAACCCCCCCCCCCCCCCAAGATACCATAGATTCCATGGAGTTGCTAGCATACGAGGTAGAGACACTTCCCATAGCCCCACCAGTACAGGAGACAGAGGTTAGATGTCCCACCACCACCCCGGGGCCAAGGAATGGGTTGATGTTAGTCCCGACCGGCAAGATACTTTACCATGATGTGCACTACTTGGTCGCCTCGGTTATCTTAAACTTGACTCGGGTTCATATGCCACGATGGTGTCCTGCAGAGACCGAAAGGCTTTATGAGCCTTAACGAAATGTTTAGGAAGTTCTCTGAGTTAAGTTACGGTGGCGTGGATCGAGACAGTGTGTATGATCTGACCTCAGGTCAGCGTGGTGGTTCGGAAAGGTACAAGCAGGGGCTGTTTAACGATGCAGCTACAGCATTTACCACTGGCACATTTATTGTTAACAGAATGGACGATGTTCAGTTGCAAATGCAGGTAAATACCTTGAGGGATCGGTTGCGCAAGGTACCTGCGAGAAGGTAACGCGATCGAGGGGTGGGAGTTGCAGGAGGATCAGGCTATGACCATCCATTTGAAGGAGATCATAGCCGAGCTGGAGGCACATGCTCAAACAATTAACAACTTGATCTGAGAAGATCGGAATGCCTCAGCTCAGGCGGCAAGGGATGACGCGTGCGTGTTGCACGTTGCTTGGCTGCTGAATGAAGGATGCAGTAACTTGAAGGACCTTCAACAAGGCCGCGTTCCTTCATGGATCAGCAACCGATATCTCACCACGCTCAGCCCATACAAAGGTTCCATAAGCCCGTGCCAACTCCGACTCGCCTCAGAGGCTTACCCAGTCCCAGTAGATTGTGGCCGGTCCAATGCTACGGTAATGGGGGTTGTACTTTGGATGCCGGTGATGAGCGGGTCACCACGACCGGCACCAGTATACCAAATACAGAACATCGCCGTTCTGAAGGACGGGGTACACGTGCGACAGCATGGGGTCCCACCGTTTGTTGTAAAGTGGGGATCCACCATGACCGGCACAGACCTTAACGGGTGCCAGAGCAGGGGAGCGCATGTGGTACTATGTCCTCAGCATTTGTACGCTTTTGATCAACCGGTGTGAGAGTTTAAATCAGAGGGTTCGGAGCCCATTAATTGCACCATAGAGGTGATGGCCCTGAGCCACGTTCCACCCCAGGTAGCTTACACGGGCGGAGGGACGTACTGCATCACGACCAGCGTGACTCAGTACCGAGTGCATAACGACACTTGGTGCCCGGTTACAGATCAGACCTTCTGCTTCAAACCCCACACCGAGGTCCAGATAGCCCAAGAATGCATTATCCCCATCGCAGAACCCAGTACTGTTATCACGGTAAACGACACCATCCGCGATTTATACCAGTATATAACTCAGTTTGGTTACGAGATTCCACCTCTGCCCGAACGCCTCACAAAACTACTCAAAGAGGTTGAACTATCCCAAAAACATTTTTATACCCTGGTAGAGCAGAACCGGGAAATGGGAGAGGAGATAAAACAGCTTGTATCTCCACCATGGTGGGACATTGGCATTGACATCGAGGTCCCTCCATGGATTCGGGTCATTTCTCATGTGTTGGTGTTAGCTCAATGTGTGATAATCGTGTATCTGATTCATTTATCCTGCAGAAAGTGTGGAAAGGCGCTCAGAAATCGGTGGCTAGCATTGATCGATAACCAGCCCCAAATTTGAAATGTCTCTTGCCTGTTTCCGCGGGATGTGTGTAAATACCTATGTATTTCATCGGGAGAATGTACATATTAATATGTCCTTACTATACAGTACAAATGCACACGAGGCCCATACTTGAGAGAAGATCACTCTGTGACCAGTAACCTTTATTAGCCAACACTGAAGTGAAGAAGGTGGGTGGAGCTTCCCCTTTATACCTGAAAGTCCAGGTTAGGAGTGTCTCCCACAAGTTCACCACCTAGTGGTCAGTGTTCTCACGGTGTACAACTTAGGTCAGTTTATACATGGGTTACAATGACAGTTGAATACATGACATCACCTCCCCACCAAAGTCTTATTGGGATCACAGGTCGAGTCTCTCTGGTGGTTTATGCTCCCTTGTAGAGCACCTGAGTTGGGGCTCCGGTTGTTGGGCGCTGGCCTGAGTGTCTGCTGTTTGCGGTTCCTCAGGCCTGTCCGGACTGCCCACAGTGACTGGGCTCTCCTCCACTTGGTTCCGGTGCTCGGTCACCTGTGGTGGAGTGAACTCTACATCGTGTTCTTCCTCTGCTTCTTCTATGGGGTTGCTGAACCTCCTTTTAGTTTGATCCACGTGTTTGCGGCAGATTTGTCCATTGGTAAGTTTAACTACCAGAACCCTATTCCCCTCTTTGGCAATCACAGTGCCTGCAAGCCATTTGGGCCCTGCAGCGTAGTTGAGGACAAAGACAGGGTCATTGACATCAATACATTGCGCCCTCGCACTCCCTTCGTGGTAGTCACATTGTGACTGGCGCCTGCTCTCAAGAATTTCATTCATGGTGGGGTGTATAAGGGATAACCTGGTTTTGAGCATCCTTTTCATTAGCAGCTCTGCGGGTGGAACTCCTGTGAGCGAGTGTGGTCAGGATCTATTGGCCAACAGGAGGCATAAGCGTTTTTGTAGCGAATCCCCTTGGATTCTGAGCATCCCCTGTTTAATTATCTGCACTGCTCGTTACGCCTGGCCGTTTGAGGCCGGCTTGAACGGTGCCGTTCTGACATGATTGATACCATTTCCTGCCATGAAGTCCTGGAATTCAATGCTTGTAAAGTACGGGTTATTGTCACTGGCCAAGACGTCCGGTAGACCATGGGTGGCGAACATTGCCCGTAGACTTTCTACCGTGGCAGAGGATGTGCTTGAATTGAGAACGTCACACTCGATCCATTTGGAGTAGGCGTCTACTACACCAAAAACATTTTTCCCATGAAAGGACCTGCGTAGTCCACATGGATGCGTGACCATGGCTTGGCAGGCCAGGACCAGGGGCTGAGGGGGGCTTCCCTGGGCGCATTGCCCAGCTGGGCACACGTGTTGCACCTGCAAACACAAAATTCCAGGTCTGCATCTATCCCTGGCCACCAAACGTGTGACCTGGCAATTGCCTTCATCATGACATTGTCCGGGTGCTCATGGTGGAGTTCTCGGACGAACACCTCTCTGCCCATCTGGGGCATGACTACTCGGTTTCCCCATAGTAGGCAATCGGCCTGAATCGAGAGTTCATCCTTGCGCCTGTGAAATGGTTTAAATTCCTCAGGGCATGCCCCGTACGTGGCTGCCCAGACCCCATTCAGGGCATATTTCTTGACTAAAGACAGTAGCAGGTCTCTATTTGTCCAGACTTTGATCTGACGGGCTGTCACAGGTGAGCCTTCACTTTCGAAAGCTTCAACAGCCATGACCATCTCAGCAGCATGCTCTGTTGCCCCCTCGGTGGTGGCTAGTGGGAGCCTGCTGAGTGCATCGGCGCAGTTTTCAGTGCCCGGTCTGTGCCGAATTGTATAGTCATAGGCGGCTAACGTGAGTGCCCACCTCTGTATGCGGGCCGATGCATTTGCATTTATGGCCTAGTTGTCGGCCAAAAGGGGCGTTAGGGGTTTGTGATCTGTCTCCAGCTCAAATTTCCTGCCAAACGGGTACTGGTGCATTTTTTTTTACTGCATATATACATGCAAGCGCTTCCTTTTCTACCATCCCGTAGCCCCTTTCTGCCTGGGACAGACTTCTGGAGGCATAAGCTATCGGATGTAACTGACCCTTGGCATTGACATGCTGCAACACACATCCAACCCCATAGGACGACGCATCGCACGTTAAAACAAGTTTCTTACATGGGTCATATAGCGTTAACAGATTGTCGGAGCATAACAAATTGCGTGCTCTATCAAAAGCTGTCCCCCCAGACCCAATCGCGACCTTTGCGTAGGAGCACGTGTAGCGGCTCTAGCAGCGTGCTCAATTTGGGAAGAAAGTTACCAAAGTAGTTCAGGAGCCCCAGGAATGAACGCAGCTCCATCGTGTTACGGGGTCTGGGTGCTCTCTGGATCGCTTCCGTTTTGGATGCAGTGGGTCTGATCCCGTCTGCTGCTCCCCTCATCCCCAGGAATTCTACCTCTGGAGCTAGGAAGACACACTTCGCCTTTTTCAGTCGCAGACCTACCCGGTCCAGTCTGCGTAGCACCTCCACCAGGTTGTGGAGGTGTTCTTCAGTATCGCAACCCGTGATGAGGATGTAGTCTTGAAAAACCACCGTCCTTGGAATCGACTTGAGGATGCTTTCCATGTTACGTTAAAAGATCGCGGTGGCCGAGGGAATCCCGAATGGACATCTGTTGTACTCAAACAAACCCTTGTGTGTCGTGATGGTGGTCAGCTTCTTCAACTCACTCGCCAGTTCCTGGGTCATGTAAGCCGAGGTCAGGTCCAATTTTGAAAAAAGTTTGCCACCCTGATAGCGTCGCAAAGAGGTCCTCCGCTCTCAGTAGCGGGTACTGGTCTTTGAGTGACACCCGATTGATGGTGGCCTTGTAATCACCACATATCCTGACCGACCCATCTGCCTTGAGCACCGGCACAATCGGGCTCACCCAGTCACTGAATTCGACTGGCGAAATGATGCCTTCCCTCAGCAGGCAGTCCAATTAGCCTTCTCTTTTCCCGCATCACGCACGGCACCGCTCTGGCCTTGTGGTGTACTGGCCTGGCGTCCGAGTTTATGTGAATCACTATGTTGGTCCCCATGAAAGTGCCAATGCCGGGTTGAAATAATGAGTCAAATTTGTCCAGGACCTGTGAGCATGATATTCGTTCCACAGAAGAAATTGCATTGACATCGTCCCATTTCCAGTTCATGACAGCAAGCCAACTCCTCCCCAGCAGTGCGGGACCATCCCCTGGGACAATCCAGAGTGGCAACCTGTTCTCCAAATCTTTGTGGGTCACGACTACCGTGGCGCTGCCTAGCACCGGAATGATCTCCTTTGTGTATGTCCGTAGCTGTGCGTCAATCGGCACTAATTTTGGCCTCCTGGCCTTGGACGCCTACAACTTGTCGACCTGTTTGATACTCATTAGGGACTGGCTGGCCCCCGTCTAACTCCATTGATACTGGGATGCCAGTGAGGAGCACTTTCATAATTATCGGTGGCGTCCTGGTGTATGAACTGTATATGTGCTCCACATGAACGCGCTGAACTTCAGCCTCCAGTGATTTCCCCCAGTGTCCATTTGGCCTTACATCGGGCCCGTCCTCCTTGTATATCAACCTGGTTGCAGGCTTCCTGCACATACGCGCCAAGTGACCGCTGACGTTGCAGTTTCTGCAGGTATATTGCTGATCCCTGCAAGCTCTGGCTGTGTGTTTGCCTCCACACCTCCAACATGAGCCGTTGTTGGAAATAAAAGGTCCATTACCAGTCGATCGTCTCTGAGTGTCTCTGTAACTGCCCTTAAACGCACCATTGACAAGTGTTGATGGCCCCATTATTGGCCCCATTGTCCCTTGCAATGGCATGAATCGCCGTTCAGCTAGCCATTGTCTCTGTTGAATTCCCCCTTTGGGTTCGACTACATGCTCGGGCATGTCCGATTGCCCCTATCTGCCTAGAGAACTGTGTGCCGCGTTAACAATGTTGACTCCCTGTCCATGTGCTGCGTTTAAAACAATATTTTTGTCAAACATCATTCTGGTCTCTTCCTCCCCTGAGATAAATGTCTGGGACATCAAAGCCGCTGTTTCCAGTGTCAAGTCTTTGGTCTCAATCAGTTTCCTGAAAACCCCACCGTGCCCGATGCCCTCAATAAAAAAGTCTCGCAGCATCTCCGCTTTTCATGCATCTGGGAACTTACATTGGCTCGTCAGTCACCGGAGGTCTGCCACGAAGTCTGGAACACTTTGCCCTTCTCGCCGCCGGTGCGTGTAAAATCGTTGTCTCGCCATGTGCATGCTGCTTGCCGGTTTAAAGTGTTCCCCGATCAACTTACTGAGCTCTTCAAAAGTCTTGTCCGCCGGCTTCTCTGGCACTAGAAGGTCCTTCATTAGGGAGTACGTCCTGGATCCACAAACCGTCAGGAGATGAGCCCTGCGTTTGTCGGCCGAATCCTGTCCCAGCCATTCCTTAGTGACGAAATTTTGCTGTAGTCTCTCAATAAAATTATCGCAATTATCACCAACACAGTACCTCTCATCTGTGCTGCTAGTGGCCATGCTCGCGTGGTTTAAATCCCAGTTTCTCGTCGCCAATAATATGTCCTTACGATACAGTACAAATGCACATGAGGCCCATAATTGAGAGAAGGTCACTCTGTGACCAGTAACCTTTTATTAGCCAGCACTGAAGTGAAGAAGGTGGGTGGAGCTTCCCCTTTTATACCTGAATGTCCAGGTTAGGAGTGTCTCCCACAACTTCACCACCTAGTGGTCAGTGTTCTCACGGTGTACAACTGAGGTCAGTTTATACATGGGTTACAATGACAGTTGAATACATGACACATATATATTTTCTGTAACTGTTTAAAAGTTACTCACAGCACGTGCTAGAGCAGGAGAGCAACAGCAGTGAAAAGGGACGTCACCAAGGTCCAGGTCGGTGATTGGAGCGTGGTCAGATACAGCAGGAGCGGCAAGGTCAGGGCGAAGGAGTGGTGAGAGATTGTAGAGGGACCCAGGAGAGGCATGAGTTCGGGGCCCAGAAGAGGCGAGGGCCCAGGGGCAGCACAGGCCAGCCCACACTGCAATATGTGTGCGCACTAGGTCTGTGCAGCAGAGCTGGTCTCCAGTCGTCTTGGTTAATCCTTGCTACTGGACCAAGGCCTAGCTCTGTTAAGCCCACGTGGTGGCTGGTGTGCAACGGTCACCACACGTTAAAAAAATCCATGCACAGGCATCTTCCACCCTTCAAGATTTAGTTCAGGACCTGGAATTTTAGGTCCTTCATTGAAAAACCTCTGAACTTTTTGACGTGGAAAGAAGTCATCCTCGATTCGAGGGACTGCCTATGATGATGATGATGATGATGATTGTAAGGGCACTCAAAACCTGGTTGCTGACAGTTGATTAAAGTTGCAGCCATGGTGGCGATTTGCCTGGTTTTAAAGGAACATTCGTAACACCCTTTGTAAAGTGTGTTGTAAACGATATATGCTGTAACCGCAGAGTGGGACCCACGGGAATAGGTAACTTCAGTTTAGTAGGGGTATCACGAGGCATTCCACTTGGAAGGATAAGGATATGGATGATATTTTCTCCGTAGAGGATGGTGTTAATATCAAAGGTGGGTATAAGTCGACAAAGTCAACTCTGGACTGTTGTGTTTATATCCCTGTTGGCTGTACACCCTGAAAAGTACTTTTGAAATACTGTGACACGAGATGGCTGGTCTGGATTAGGAACAAACCTGTTGCTGGGAGAAACAAGTGGGGGCGGACCTCTCCCACAGAAACTGGTGAGAGAAGCTAGGTCTGTTCAAATGTTAATTTGAACACTGGCCTGCCAGCGGCCAATTACATCAGAGCTGGGTGCTCTTAGGAAGGCCACGGGACTCTTTTTTGTGTGGAGCCAGGCTGTCTAGGGAAGAGAGCAAGGTGCTCATCATCATCATAGGCAGTCCCTCGAAATGAGGATGACTTGCTTCCACTCCGAAAAGGGATGAGTTCAAAGGTGTTTCAATGAAGGACCAAATATTCCGGATCCCGAACTACATCTGGAAGGCTGGAAGATGCCTGTGCGTGGATTGTTTTTTAAACTTGTGGTGGCCGTTGCACCCCAGCCACCACATGAGTTGACAGAGCTAGGTCTTGGTCCAGTGGCAAGGATTAAACAAGACAACTGGAGACCAGTCTGGAGAAGCAAGGTGCTAGGACAAAACCGACACCTGCATTGTCTCCACAATATCCAGCAATCAAGGCTGCTAGGCCATTTAACACTCACTCAGGAAGCCTGCAGAGATCGATCGGCTGGCTTTGTTCAGAGTCCAGTACATCTCAGATAAGCCCTGAAGAAGCCAGAAAGGTTCCCCAGAGGCAACAGAACCATCCAAACCCAGCCAGAATTGTGGATTAACAGGAGTATAACCGTCGAGCATTTTGGAAGCTCGATCTTCGTTCTATCGCATCCTTCGTGAAGGCACATTTGCCCACCCCTCGAGGATAAGGACCAAGAGCAAAGCCTCGCTTCTCCAAACCGACGGACTTCAACTTCAACCTGGATCTCGCATGCTTCAGTCAACCATGGGGCTGTGGAGTCGAACCGCTGAGGAAGAAACAGCGCGCAAGGAAGGGCGGATTGGGTGAGAACTCAATAGTTGCATGCTCACCAACCGATCCACGAAAGTGCACGAGGGGGTGTCAGTATGCCCTATCCAAACCAGAGAGGGGGTTTAGAGTTAGGTGGGTCCTGGGAGGGTTTATCCCTGGGGGAGGGTTGGTCTGTTGTAAGGCGAATAAGGGAAGTGCACTGTTTTACTGGGTATTACTGCACTGTGCGGTTCTACTTCACAAGCATCTGGCGAGTGGAGTGGAGGTGTTGATCTGTTGTAATAAACCTTGTGTGATTTTGAACTCGAAACATTGGTCCGTATCTCACTATAAGACAATTTGTTGTAACACTTTTCGCTCGAACATAAGGGCAGGGTTAGTGTACTTGCTATAAGAGGGTGTTTAATTATAAACAGCAGATTGGATAACTGTGAGAGATCTATTGGCATCGGTCTCTGCGGAAAACCAACCCGTAGCCCAGCAAGCAAGGCAGGGCCGATTTGGCACCAGTCACTGCCAAGTAAAAGCCCTTACGTATTTGGACCCTATGGCGAGGCCTCGAAAACCTCGGGAAATAGTCGTAGACTGACCACTTACAAGTATACCTTCTACATGGTGTTTTGCATTGCAATTGTTTATATGTGGCCTAAAGAGCTCCATAGTAGGAGAAAATGTTTTGACACTGAGCTAATCAGTTCTTTTGCTATAATTAGAAAATTGAAAGTCTCACACAGCAACCATCCTGTGGACTTTTTAAAGTTTGTAACAGAAAAAAGAAGAGAACAGGCACGATATAAATGCAAGTTATGTCCCCAGGACATACCAAAGTACCTAAAGTCAGCTGCTGTTGATATGCAATACCATTGGTGCAAGATTGCATTGCTACTGATGCCAAACTACTAGCACATCTGGGATTGGCATGATGCAAATGATCAGGACTGTAGCATGTTGAATCATGCAGTACGACTGAGGCATTGTGTAATGAAATAGACTGCCACCTAATAGTGTAACTGTTGACTCAGTTTAAGTATTCATAACATAATTGGATCAGTCCTAATTTAGTAGATAATAAAGGAATTCATATCCGGATACAGTTTGCACATTAAAAATAATAACCATGGATAGAATGCCAACAAAGAATTCTACTTACTTCATTCTTGGAGGTCTTTAGCGATGACTCTGGCAAGAAAGTATAGAAATCAAATTATTATACACTGCAGACAAGATTATCCAACAGTTCATACTAAGCTGGAATAGCAGAGATCCCCACCTGCACTGCACTAGGCTTAAAGTGACTGTTATTTTATTAGTTCTGTTTAATATGTTTGCTGCCATCTGCTCTCATCCTCTGACTGCAATTTGTGCCTATAACAGTGCAGTTACAGTTTCAGAATGTAATAGCAGTTGGGTTTGGCAATGAAGCAGCCATCAAGCACACGAGATGGTGTGTGGAGCCAGGGAAGCACTGCCTTCTCTCTCTCTTAATACCTGCCAACTTGACAGACCCAATGAGAAAGTTAAGTAGATTTTCAAAAAAATGACAGAGGAAGAACATAACAATGAATTTAAATTAAATTTAAGTGTTATAGAGGAAGATATCACAATCATCACTGTGCTTTGTATTTCAAAAAAGGTCTATAAGCAGACATTTTGGGGTAGAAATTTGGGCGTGCCCGTTTCTACATCCCTGGATTCCTTTACACAGCCTTGGGTAATCTCAGTCATATGTCAATCTGCTGTACATCTCTGTATCAAGATGGCCACAGATGTCCTGTTCAGGCGGACATTTCAATGTATCCCCTTCTCAATAGACCTGCCAAGCAGTAAGAGTGAGCATCCAACTTTTATAGACTAGCAGGATTCCTTTATCACTATTCATGGTGTTGAAGGCCTTAAATGCAACCCCCTTAAATGTATTGATACGACTGGATATCAGTTATGGAATTTCCATTAATTTCTGTGGGTATTCTTATGATTGTCCGCTGTAACTTTGGTGGAAGATTTGCAGAAACCCCAGAGTAACAGAATTTAAACTATTATCGATGTGGGTATAGGAATTTATATTGGGAAAATTTCACAGGTGATGGCACAATTTCATTAATATATTATATATTACATATGTCTGTTATATATGTAAACTTGTATTTACTCTGTACAGCCACCAAAGGGCTCATTCCCTGGAGTCCCAAGGGATCGCATAATCCCTTGGGAACACAGGTATTTAAGAAGGCCTCACAGGTTGGAGAGGCACTCTGGAGACCTGCAATAAAAGACTTTACTTTGAGCTCACAGTGTTCGGTCCGACTCTTTCTCCATACATAACAATGTCAATTTGCTGTACATCTCTGTGTCTGAAATTTCTGAGGGGGTCCCCTCGATCTCCCACTTTAACAGCCAGCTATTTACGCCATTCTGCAGGATTTCTGCTGAAGTTACTGCAGACAATTGGGAGAATCTCACAGAAATTCTAGTTCTTTCGAATGTATGACTTGTTTACAAAAGACTTTTCAAAAATATTTTTCTTACAATTAATACAGACGTGCAGTATGCAATCATGAATGTTCTATAACTGTTACCTAAAAGCTGGTTTACGAACATTTCTTGTGCAGAAACATATGTGAATTGTAGCTCAGCAAAGGTGCTTACAGTTCCTTCCTGCATGCTTCCTGAAATACATTGTGCTAGTAACTATTACCAGCAGCTTAGTTAGCAACCATTACCAGCAACTTAGTTAGCAATAACCACAATTAGCAGTACATACCAGCACAAAATATAATTTATACAAATGTGTAAAAGTAGAATTAGCATCTTTCATCAATCCCATTACAGGGTAGTTTAGTGGTGCAGACAACTGAATCTCAAACATGTTACGCCAAACAGGATCCATGCCCACAATCTCCCGATTACAACCGTGGTATTAAGAGAAGCAAGGAATATGAGAGAGCAGTTACACTAGTACATTCTTTTTACCTTGTACAGCCTATTATAAACAGTCTTTGGCAAATGCTGTCACCCCAGATTGTTCCCTTGCACATTTTGGTGATTCTGTGTAGAGCAACATTTGTAAACCTTGAAGACCTGCTTGATTTCTCTTTTTCAAATGGGTTTAGTAAATTGTCCACAAACATTCCAACAACAACAACTTGTATTTATATAGCGCCTTTAATGTAGTAAAACGTCCCATGGTTCCTCACAGGAGTATTATAAGACAAAAGTTTTTACATTGAGCCACATAAGGAGAAATTAGGGCAGGTGACCAAAAGCTTCGTCAAAGAGATAGGTTTTAAGCAGCATCTTAAAGGAGGAAAGAGAGGTTGTGAGACAAGGTTTAGGTAGGGAGTTCCAGAACTTAGGGCCGAGGCAATAGAAGGCACGGCCACCAATGGTTGAACGATTAAAATCAGGGATGCTCAAGAGGCCAGAATTAGAGGAACGCAGATATCTTGGGAAGTTGTGGGGCTGGGGCGAGAGGGGCGAGGCCATGGAGGGATTTGAAAACAAGGATGAGAGCTTTGAAATTGAGGTGTTGCATAACCGGGAGCCAATGTAGGTCAGAGGTGATGGGTGAATGGGATTTGGTGCGAGTTTCGGGCATGGGCAGCCGAGTTTTGGGTGACCTCAAGTCTACGCAGGGTTGAATGTGGGAGGCCAGTCAGGAGTGCGTTGGAATAGTCAAGTCTAGAGGTAACAAAAGCATGGATGAGAGTTTCAGCAGCGACGGAGCTGAGGCAAGGGCAGAGACGGGCGATGTTACGGAGGTGGAAATAGGCGGTCTTAGTTATGCTGCGGATATGTGGTCGGATGCTCATTTTAGGGTCAAATATGACATCAGGGATGCGAACAGTGTGGTTCAGCCTCAGACAGATGTTCGGGAGAGGAATGAAGTCAGTGGCTAGGGAATGGAGTTTGTGGCGGGGACCAAAAACAATGGCTTCGGTCTTCCCAATGTTTGGGACTGGGAGAAATTTAGAACTCAGCAGAGGACGACAAAGGGTTTGATTAGGGCAGGGAAAATAGAGTACAAGAGGAAGCTTGCAGGGAACATTAAAACAGACTGCAAATGTTTCTATAGATAAGTAAAGAGAAAAAGGTTAGTAAAGACAAACGTAGGTCCCCTGCAGTCAGAATCAGGGGAAGTCATAACGGGGAACAAAGAAATGGCAGACTAATTGAACAACTATTTTGGTTCGGTATTCACTAAGGAGGACACAAACAACCTTCCGGATATAAAAGGGGTCAGAGGGTCTAGTAAGGAGGAGGAATTGAGGGAAATCTTTATTAGTCGGGAAATTGTGTTGGGGAAATTGATGGGATTGAAGGCCGCTAAATCCCCAGGGCCTGATGGACTGCATCCCAGAGTACTTAAGGAGGTGGCCTTGGAAATAGCGGATGCATTGACAGTCATTTTGCAACATTCTATTGACTCTGGATCAGTTCCTATCGAGTGGAGGGTAGCCAATGTAACCACACTTTTTAAAAAAGGGAGAGAGAAAACAGGGAATTATAGACCGGTCAGCCTGACATCGGTAGTGGGTAAAATGATGGAATCAATTATTAAGGATGTCATAGCAGCGCATTTGGAAAGAGGTGACATGATAGGTCCAAGTCAGCATAGATTTGTGAAAGGGAAATCATGCTTGACAAATCTTCCGGAATTTGTTGAGGATGTTTCCAGTAGAGTGGACAAGGGAGAACCAATTGATGTGGTGTATTTGGACTTTCAGAAGGCTTTCGACAAGGTCCCACACAAGAGATTAATGTGCAAAGTTAAAGCACATGGGATTGGGGGTTGTATGCTGACGTGGATTGAGAACTGGTTGTCAGACAGGAAGCAAATAGTAGGAGTAAATGGATACTTTTCAGAATGGCAGGCAGTGACTAGTGGGGTACCGCAAGGTTCTGTGCTGGGGCCCCAGCTGTTTACATTGTACATTAATGATTTAGACGAGGGGATTAAATGTAGTATCTCCAAATTTGCGGATGACACTAAGTTGGGTGGCAGTGTGAGCTGTGAGGAGGATGCTATGAGGCTGCAGAGTGACTTGGATAGGTTAGGTGAGTGGGCAAATGCATGGCAGATGAAGTATAATGTGGATAAATGTGAGGTTATCCACTGGTGGTAAAAACAGAGAGACAGACTATTATCTGAATGGTGACAGATTAGGAAAAGGGGAGGTGCAACGAGACCTGGGTGTCATGGTACATCAGTCATTGAAGGTTGGCATGCAGGTACAGCAAGTGGTTAAGAAAGCAAATGGCATGTTGGCCTTCATAGCGAGGGGATTTGAGTACAGGGGCAGGGAGGTGTTACTACAGTTGTACAGGGCCTTGGTGAGGCCACAGCTGGAGTATTGTGTACAGTTTTGGTCTCCTAACTTGAGGTAGGACATTCTTGTTATTGAGGGAGTGCAGTGAAGGTTCGCCAGACTGATTCCCGGGATGGCGGGACTGACATATCAAGAAAGACTGGATCAACTGGGCTTGTATTCACTGGAGTTCAGAAGAATGAGAGGGGATCTCAGAGAAACGTTTAAAATTCTGACGGGTTTAGACAGGTTAGATGCAGGAAGAATGTTCCCAATGTTGGGGAAGTCCAGAACCAGGGGTCACAGTCTAAGGATAAGGGGTAAGCCATTTAGGACCGAGATGAGGAGAAACTTCTTCACCCAGAGAGTGGTGAACCTGTGGAATTCTCTACCACAGAAAGTTGTTGAGGCCAATTCACTAAATATATTCAAAAAGGAGTTAGATGTAGTCCTTACTACTAGGGGGATCAAGGGGTATGGCGAGAAAGCAGGAATGGGGTACTGAAGTTGCATGTTCAGCCATGAACTCATTGAATGGCAGTGCAGGCTCGAAGGGCCGAATGGCCTACTCCTGCACCTATTTTCTATGTTTCTATGTTTCTATGTTAATTGGAGGAAATTGGAAATTGGAGAATAAACGGAAGTTAAAAAAAGCTTTAAAAATACAGACTTTTTTTTTGCAATTTGAATGCTGCTGCGCGTTTGAAAATTTAAATGCTCTAAATTGAAAGTGCATGGAATAAAATAATCATTCTCTGCACTTCACTCCTGATCTATTTCTTAGACTTCGTTAAATGCACCTTTGCATGCCTCTGGTGCTGGATTGCTACTGAAAACAAAATGTGATGGGCACAATAAGCTTGAAAATAATTCACTTCCACGATATTTTGTTGCTTATGTTCATTACTGATGCTTAATTTGTAACATCAAACTTTGGATATAACAATGCATCAGACATGTATTCAAATAATGTTAAGGCAATACAGAGAGGACAACATGGGGATAATTTTCATGTGAAGCATACACGAGGCAAGTCATATGCAACCGCCATTTGGAAATGTTCACAGGGGACCTGATCCTTATTTGCTTAGGGGTCCTCAGTATAATGTGGTCAGTGAACTGTCAGCGCAAAACATGCTTCCCAATAGGTAGCTGGGGGTGGGAAATCAGGTAGGTGGCCGAATGTGAAGGGCCTTGAAGGGAAAGAGTAGAAGCATCAGGAATGATAAAACATGGCACTTCAGAGCAGCAGGCAACATTTTGTAGAACCAAAAGCTTCGACTTTGGAAGCCTTTAAGGCTGAAAACCGATTTGAATAGTACAGCAGGAGTAGGACTTGAGAGTCCAAAGACGGATTTTGCATCTCAAAATTCCTTCTATAATGAGTTTCCTCATCGGAAGGCAGGTACCAAATGATAGCAACTCACTTCCTGTAGTGATAAAAAAGGAAGTCAGCTACAAACAAGCAAGATGCTTCTCGGAGTGAGGGAGACATATCTTCAAATAACTTATGACAGAACTGGATTTCAGAAAAACATGGAAGCGGGTCATCTGCCTTTCTGGTCAGCGAAAAATGATAGGAAATAGAGGAAAAGAAAGGAATAAAAATGAAAGAAAAACTCAATATGTTTGTCACCTACCTATTTTCAATGTCCTTTGAGCTCCAGGCTTCTTGCTGTGGCAGATTCTCTGCAGCTCACATTTTCCTGTTATTTTTCTCAGGGCAAATTTGAGAAAACGCCACAGACATTTGCAGTACAAGTACAGACACAGTTGGACCAACATCCTGAAGTCAAAAATAAAAGTAAGTTAAAAACAAGACCACTTCTAGACAAGAAATACTTCCATTCCATAAATACAAACTGTATCAACAACCTAAGATTTAAGAACTTGGATGTTAACCCATGAAGTCTTGTTTGTTTTTTATTTTACAAATAATACATATTATTAAATATTTAAAGTTGCTTTTCACAATTTATTTCAGATTCCTTTTTGGAGTGCTGCTGCATTCCGAGGCTCCTCCCCTCCCTTAAAGGGAAGGACCATTGCTGCAGGCTCTGCATTGGGACCAGTTAGCTGGTCCCTGACGGCAGCCGTGATCTAGCCCGATCTGCCACATGCACTCCAGCAGATGCCACTTCACCACCAAGCAGATTTTATTTTATTTTATTTGTTCCTGGGATGTGGATGTCGCTGGCAAGGCCAGCATTTATTGCCAATCCCTAATTGCTCTTGAAAAGGTGGTGGTGGTGAGTCGCCTTCTTGAACCACGACAGTCTGTGTGATGTGTTGTGTTCATACTTTATTTGTTAGTTACAGGACACATGACAGGCATTAGGACCCTGCGGAAGCTATTCACACATTACTGTAAACATTCTGGTTCATGCTGGTTTTGGGACTCCCATTTTGGAGAGTTGCTATAAAGGACGCAGTTAGTTACACTTCACCTGTTTCAGTTAGTCTGTCTATTTACGTACACAACATAATTTGGCGACAAGGTTGAATCAAATTAGCCTCCCTACCCCCTCCCATGTCTTTCCTCTCCACACCTGGGGACTCTCCAATCCCGTGGCCGAGATGGATAAAAAGCTTTTCTATGTATAGCACCACGAGTGGATTAGACAGCGACAACATAACACGAGCTCGCCGCAGTGCAATACTTATCCACTGCCTCGGCACCTAAGGCCAATGCATCTTTGGCCAAATAGAAGACACGGAGTCCTACGACAAAGCGGTAAGCGCCCTAGAGAAATATTTTGGGCCAATGAAAAGTATCATGATGAAGAGATACAAATGTTGTCAAAGGGTGCAAGGGAACGGTGAACTAATCAAACAGTACATCATTTCATTAACTGAACTGGCCGCTATGTGTAACTTTGGAGCACTCACAGAGGAAATCTATATTAACGACTTGGAAGAAGGGACTGAATGTAACGTAGCCAAGTTTGCTGACGTTACAAAGATGGGAGGAAAAGCAATGTGTGAGGAGGACACAAAAAATCTGCAAAAGGACATAGACAGGCTAAGTGAGTGGGCAAAAATTTGGCAAATGGAGTATAATGTTGGAAAGTGTGAGGTCATGCACTTTGGCAGAAAAAAAATCAAAGATCAAATTATTATTTAAATGGAGAAAAATTGCAAAATGCTGCAGTACAGCGGGACCTGGGGGTACTTGTGCATGAAACACAAAAGGATAGTATGCAGGTACAGCAAGTGATCAGGAAGGTCAATGGTATCTTGGCCTTTATTGCAAAGGGGATTGGGTATAAAAGCAGGGAAGTCTTGCTATATAAGGTATTGGTGAGGCCGCACCTGGAATACTGCATGCAGTTTTGGTTTCCATATTTACGAAAGGTTCAGTAGGTTGATTGTGGGGATGAGGGGGTTGACTTATGAGGAAAGGTTGAGTAGGTTGGGCCTCTACTCATTGGAATTCAGAAGAATGAGAGGTGATCTTATCGAAACGTATAAGATTATGAGGGGACTTGACAAGGTGGATACAGAGAGGATGTTTCCACTGATGGGGGAGACTAGAACTAGAGGGCATGATCTTAGAATAAGGGCCGCCCATTTAAAACCGAGATGAGGAGAAATTTCTTCTCTGAGGGTTGTAAATCTGTGGAATTCGCTGCCTCAGAGAGCTGTGGAAGCTGGGACATTGAATAAATTTAAGACAAAAATAGATAGTTTCTTAAATGACAAGGGGATAAGGGGTTATGGGCAGCGGGCGGGGAAGTGGAGCTTAGTCCATGATCAGATCAGCCATGATCTTATTGAATGGCGGAGCAAGCTCCTGTTCCTATTTCTTATGTAAATGACCAGGGATCAAATTATTGAGAAAACAACGATCCCCCGCTTCCTGATGGAGGATGACAAATTGACATTGGACAAAGCAATTAATTTGGCTATCCAAATTGTTAAGCTCATAATAAAATGATGCAACTGAGTACTGTAGACAATGAGTAAGTGTGACCTTAGCTCCTTTTATTCAAACTCCAGAGTGCCGGTACAGCATGGGAGTCCTGCTTATATACAGTGCTCCCAAGGGATGCTGGAATCCCTTGGGACTCCAACAGGTAAGCCCTCTGGTGGAGGTATGATAAAGGTTGCCTAGGATTGCATACATAACACAAATCAAATCACGCTTTCCGATTCAAAAGCAATCAGATCCTCTGCTCCCACTGTGCAGCAGACTTCAGCTATAGCCCACGTGCAAGGTGTTCGTCCAAAGCAGAAATCACAGCAGAGACCCAGGGCTAGTAATAAGCCACCCACTATGGATCATGGGTCTAACTTCCACTGCTTTAACTGTGGGGACAAATCAAATTCAGCAAAGAGTCCTAACTGCCCTGCACATGGGAAGAAATGCTCTGCATGTGGTAAAATGAACCATTTTACTAGTGTCTGTCGCTCATCGCAGCATGTTCGACATGTGGACAACTCTGATAATGATAAACCCAGTATGGTTTACACCGTTAGTGACATTTCACACATTGTTTCGGGCAAATTCAAGGACTTTGATGTAAACATTGACGGCACGCCCATCTGCCTCCTAATTCACCATGGAGCCAAAGTCTCCATATTGAGCGAGGCTGTGTACAAAACCCACTTCACGCACTGTCAACTGCAGCCCGCAACTTCCACTCGACATGTGTACTCCCGACTCCAAAATTGAGGTACTTGGGGTCATATCTGTCCTGATATACTAAAAGGACATAACATTGGAGAACTTTTCCTTTCATGTCATGAAGGGAGGTAGCCTCATGGGTGTTGACCTTTTTGACAAGCTTGGATTCAAAGTTTACAACCCAACTGCCACACCTGTGTACAGGGTGGACTTTGACAAGCAGTATCCCTCAATCTTCATAGGGTTTGGAGTGACAACAAAATTCTGCCACCGTCCCCGCGTTGACCCTTCCGTCAAATCAGTTACGCAGCGATTTTGCCGTCTCCCATTCGCGATTCGAATCTCAGGGAATCATTGAGAGCATCGAATCCTCACCCTGGCTCTCGAACTTAGTCATTGCTTGGCGTAAAAATGGGGAGATCCGCCTGTACATCGACCTGAAAGAGGTCAACAAGGCCATCATCCCCGACAAGTACCCTCTTCCTACCATCGACGAACTGTCTTCAGAATTCCACGGCTCAATAGTTTTTAAGAAATTCGACATGCGCCGCAGTTACCTGCAGATATCCCTAGTAGAGGATAGCAAACCGTTCACAGCATTCACAACGCATGATGGTCTGTATCAGTATCGACGCATGCCCGAAGGACTATCTTCTGCATCAAGTGCATTTCAGAAGATTGTCACTACTATGCTAGCAGGCATTGAGGGAACCCTCAATCTGCTTGACCATATTGTCGTCCATGGACGGACAATGGAAGAACATGACCAGCGGCTTCACGCAGTTATGGCTAGATTTGCTACACATAACATTACACTTACTGCCGATAAGTGTGCATTCGCTGCTGGAGAAATAAACTTTCTGGGCTACAGAGTCACAGCACAAGCATTGACGCGAATGCAGGAAGTTACCCACATCAAAGAACTTTCATCATTCCTAGGCACTTGCAACTTCTATCTGAAGTTCGTCCCGTACTACGCGCACATTGTCGAACCACTTTGCAAGTTGCTGTGCAAGGACGTCCCTTGGGAATGGACAGATTCCCAGGCTCAGGCATTCGCCATGCTTAAGGAGAAAATCACAGCCCCTCCTATTCTCGCGCACTTTGATCCGAATTCCACTATGTACGTCATCACGGATGCATCAGGCACTGTGCTCTCGCAATGGATTGACGGCCTGGAATGCCAAGTAGCCTTCACCTCTCGCGCGCTCTCGTCTGCAGAATGTAAATACTCTACAGGGGAATGCGAAGCACTCAGTTGCATCTACGCATGTGAACACTGGCACATCTACCTCTATAGCAGGAAATTTACCCTCTGTACAGATCACCAAGCGCTAACTACGCCAGTCGCTACAACTAGATCTGGGCACAGCCCACAATGAATCAGCCGATGGTCAGGTCGCCTTCATCAGTATAACTTTGATGTACAGTACATTGCTGGCAATCACAACCACGTAGCTGACATGCTCAGCCACTCGACTCCTGTTCGTACTCTGGTGCTGACTTGTTCACAGATGACGACACATATGTCACATCGATCATCACTCAGTCCAACAGAAACCTGTCTCCTGCAACAAACTCAAAACCGAATCACAGAGTGATGCTACACTCCAGCACATGTGCCACTTCCCCCAGACTGAGTGGCCGAAGCAAATTGCGGAAGAGCTGAAAACCTTCCACAGACTTCGCGATGAATTTTCCGTTTGGTACAATGGCTGCCTAGCTCGTGGTGATAGAGCAGTAATTCCCAAATCGCTTCAACAGCGCGTTCTCTCATTGGCACACGATGGACACCCTGGCATTGTCCACATGAACAGGGATGTCACGATTCAGTATGGTGGCCTGGGATTGACACTCGCATCGAGTAGTTTGTCTCACATTACGAAGCATGCAGTCTGAGCGAAAAGGCCACAAACATCCAACCAGCACCAATGAAACCCATTACATGGCCACAAAGACCATGGCAACAATTTCAGTTGGATATCTTCAGTCTAGTTGAAGCAGCTCCACAGCACCAGCGTTTCCTTGTTGCAGTACATGACCTGCATTCCAAATGGCCAGAAATCGCAACAACAAGTTCAGTGACCTCATCAACCATCGTCACTATTCTGCAGTGTATGTTCACGAAGTGGGGCCTCCCAGAGGTCATAATCACTGACAATGGACCACAGTTTGTGTCCGACCAGTTCGCGGATTTCCTCACTCTTCATGCTATCAAGTATCGCCTTACTGCTTGGTACAATCCTCAAAGCTACGGAAATGATCTTACCTTGGCCACCTTCCCTTTAATTTTTGCGCCGAAGCTCCCGGCCTCCCAAACAATGCCTCCTGCAGCTGTCGGTGCTTTCGCCCGCCGATGCTACAGGGGGCGGAACTAAAGTTCGGGTCTGGGGCGCTACCGGAGTGACACTCCTGGCAATGATGCCACGACCTCCAGGCGCAGATCGGGGCGCAATGTCTTACCGCCACCACAAAACTCTCGCCAAAGTTAGCAGGAGTCGTACATCTCGCCGCGCACGGTCGGTAAGTCGTTAACGACCCGTTATCGCCCCCCCCCCCCGGAGGCAATAACGGGAGGTGCTAAGGAGGCCAATTTCTAGGCCAATACATTTAACACCTTCCCCCATCACCCAAGCTTCTGCTAAACTTTTCTCTTTTAATGGTCACTTTTTTTTAAGGTGTCTTATTTCATTATCATAGAATCGTAGACTGATACAGCTCAGAAGGAAGCCATTCGGCCCATCATGCCTATGCCAGTACTTTTAAAGAGCTATCCAATTAGACCCATTCCCCTGCTCTTTCCCCATAGCCGTGTAAATCATTTCCCTTGAAGTATTGAACCGATTCCCTTTTGAAAGTTAATATTGAATCTGTCAACAGAATCCCTGATCTTGCTCCTTTACTCCTACCCAGTCTCCCTACCTCTTGTGTTTTATCTTTCTCTAATTTCTCTTGTAATCCTTCCCCTCCCCATCCCATGCTTGGTTATCTTTTTTTCTTTCCAGACCACAAATGACAAAACTGAGAGGGGAAAGCCCCTATCCATGTTACTCAAAGCACTTTTCTTTAGATTCTTTCTCCTTGGAAGAAATAAACTGGCCTCCCGCTCTGTACTTCCCTATTGTAAAGTAGCTGAGCTTAGGAACTGAGTAGGAAAATCAAATGGAACACCATCACCTCCAATTACCCCTCCAAGTTACCTGATTTGGAAATATATCGCCGTTCCTTCATAGTCACTGGGTCAAAATCCTGGAACTCCCTCCCTAAAAACACTGTGGGAGTACCTTCACCATGTTGTGTACGTAAATAAACAGACTAACTGAAACAGGAGAAGTGTAACTAACTGTGTCCTTTATAGCAACTCTCCAAAATGGAATCCCAAAACCAGCATAAACCAAAATGTTTACAGCAGTGTGTGAATAGCTCCCGCAGGGTCCTAATGCCTGACTAGCGTCCTGTAACAAACAAATAAAGTATGAACACAACATATTTCCCCCCTCTGAAAACAGTCTATGAACAAAGTCCTTGAGATAGCCAGGCCATGTTCTGATATGCTGAAACCGGCATGGAACTTGCGGTGTTTGATCAAGGTTTTCGGTTGGAAAACAGAACGGTGCCACTGTCCCATCCTGCTGGTCTGTTGGCCTGTGAGTTGGGATCAGTTTACGAACGTTCCATCGAGTTCCATCATTGAACTCGTAGGTGTTTGGGCGAAAGTTCAACCCTATCTGTTTTGGAGGCGAAAGTGAAGATGCGAGCTTATGACTCCAGTTTGGGCGCTTAACTCTGACCCAGTCTCTGTTCTTCAGTTGAGGCTTTTGAGCACGTTGTTTTGTGTCAGTGTACAACTTCGCTTTTTGTTGACGTTCCGAAATCTGGGATACGAGTGTGGCTATCTTCGCGCTAAGTTTGGCTGGGGGTTTGAGAATGTCCAGTAGCCAGCAAAGATTCCGCCCAAACATGAGCTAAGCAGGTGTCTTCCCAGTTAGGCAGTGCTTTGTCGAACCATTTGAACCGCTTCATCGAATGTTTGGCCTGCTGCGAGGTTGGCTTTCAAACCCTCTTTGATGATGCAGTTAAGATCATCTCTCATTCTTCTGAATTCCAATGAGTAGAGGCCCAACCTACTCAACTTTTCCTCATAAGTCAACCCCTCATCTCTGGAATCAACCCTGTGAACCTTCTCTGAACTGCCTCCAAAGCAAGTATATCCTTTCGTAAATATGGAAACCAAAACTGTTATGTTCAGAATAACTCCACAAGACTGTATACTGTAAGCTCAAACTGTTGTGACCTTGGTCTCTTTAATGTAACTCCTGGGTGAGGAAGCAGCATGGTAGAATGCCTTTTATACCTGCTTGCCCGGGGTGTGCAGGTGACCCTTGGGTCTCCAACAGGTGCGCCCGCTAGTGGCAAGTCTTACACACTAGTAAAGTTTACATACATAACATCACTTCCCCCACGCCCCCAAATTCTTAGATTCAAGTTATTTACAAGTTGAGGCGATCAGGGGCTCTTCGTTCCCGGGTTGATCACCTGAGATGAAGTCCTGGCATGGGTGAGTTGGTCGGATCATTGCTACACTGCGGCGTGGCTGGTCTGATCGGACTGTCGGGCATGGTGGGTTCATCCTCGTGATTGACAGCGAGGTCGGTTGCTGGTAGGTGTGTGTTGGTGGATCAATGATGGTAATGTCCTCTTCAAACTGTTCTTGGTTGTCAGTGAATCACAGTTTGGTCTGTTCCAAATGCTTTCTGCACGTTTGTCCATTCAAAAGTTTGACAACAAACACTCTATTCCCCTCCTTGGCTAAAACAGTGCCAGCAACCCATTTGGGACCATGACCGTAATTAAGAACAAACACAGGGTCATTAATCTCAATGTCACGCGATAGTCGCGCGATCATGGTACATGTTATGCCGGTGATGCCGGGTTGCTACGTGATCATTGAGATCTGGGTGGAATAAGGAGAGCCTGGTTTTGTGCTCTCTTCATTAACAATTCTGCAGGGGGAATACCAGTAATCGAGTAGGGTCGCGTCCGGTAGCTGAGCAGAACCCGAGATAACCGGGTCTGCAGGGAACCGTCCGTCACACATTTCAAGCAAGTGCTATATTGGTGTACGCATGACTCCAATTCTGAGTTAATGCCGGGCCACCAAACGTCCGGCCTTCATGATGACTATGCCTGGGTGGGTACTGTGTAGTTCGCGTATAAACGTTTCCCTGCCGTTTTTTGGCAAAACCACACGATTCCCCCATAGGAGACAATCCGAATGGATGGACATTTCATCCTTGCGTCGATAAAATGGCTTAATTTCGCCTTGCATTTCCCCGGGAACAGCCGACCAGCTCCCTTTAAGGACGCAGCTTTTTACTAGTGATAGCACAGGGTCCTGGCTAGTCCATGTCCTGATCTGGCGAACTGTGACGGATGACCCCTCGCTCTCAAAAACATCCATTACAAGAAGCAAGTCTGCGGGTTGCGCCATTTCCACCACGGTGGTGGGCAATGGTAGCTGACTGAGGGCATTAGCACAGTTCTCAGTGCCTGGTCTGTGAGGATTACATAGTCATACATAGTTAATGTTGGTGCCCATCTTTGGATGCGGGTCGAAGCATTGGTGTTAATACCTTTGCTTTCTGAGAACAGCGAAAGGAGCGGTTTCGAGCTCGAACCGGAATCCAAATAGGTATTGGTGCATTTTCTTAACCCCATATACGCATGCTAATGCCTCTTTCTCAACCATACTGTAGGATTTCAGGCAACCGGTTGCAGTTTGCTTGACACACTGGCTTGCTGTAACACACAACCGACCCCGTACGACGATGCATCACAAGCTAGTACTAAACGTTTACATGGGTCATACAATACAAGTAACTTGTTAGAACATAGCAGGTTTCTGGCCTTATTAAAGGCTGTCTCTTGAGATTTATCCCAAACCCAGTCGTCACCCTTGCGTAGCAATAAATGCAAAGGTTCCAGCAAAGTGCTCAACCCCGGTAGAAAGTTACCAAAATAGTTGAGGAGTCCCAGGAACGAACGCAGCTCCGTCACATTTTGTGGTCTGGGTGCATTCTTGATAGCCTCCGCCTTGGAGTCCGTGGGTCTGATGTCGTCCGCCGCAATGTTTCTCCCCAAAAATTCGACCTCTGGCGCCAGGAAAACACACTTGGAGCGTTTCAGCCCGAGTCCCACTCTGTCCAATCGCTTTAGAACCTCTTCCAGGTTGTGCAAGTGTTCGGTGGTGTTGCGACCAGTGATCAGGATGTCATCTTGAAACACCACGGCGCGCGGAACCGATTTCAGCAGACTCTCCATGTTCCACTGGAAGATGGCCACAGCCGAGCGAATCCCAAAAGGGCATCAGTCCTTTGTGCGTGTTGATGCACGTCAATTGTTTCGAATGTTCAGCCAGCTCCTGTGTCATGTAGGCAGAGATTAGATCCAACTTGGTGAACGACTTCCCCCCTGCTTGCGTTGCGAACAGGTCATCCGCTTTGGGTGGTGGGTACTGGTTCTGTAACGAGACTCGGTTGATTATTACCTTGTAGTCCCCGCAGATTCTGACCGTCCCATCGCTTTTCAACAGTGGAACAATTGGACTGGCCCACTCGTTGAACTCGACTGGCGATATGATTCCCTCTCATTGAAGTCTGTCCAGTTCGATCTCAACTTTCTCTCGCATCATATATGGAACCGCTCGGGCCTTGCGATGAGCGGGCCGTGCATCAGGGACTAGATGGATCTGCACTTTGGCGCCTGTGAAGTTGCCGATGTCTGGCTCAAATAAAGTTGGGAATTTGTTTAGCACTTGGGCGCACGAGGCCACTGAAGACAGTGCTTTGATGTCGTCCCAGTTCCATCGGATCTTTCCTAGCCAGCTTCTGCCGAACCGCCTGATACAATCCATAGTGATAAATCATGCACAGTTCCATCGTACGATATCTTCACTGCAGCACTGCCAATGACTGGTATGAGCTCTTTGGTGTAAGTGCACAGCTTTGTGTGAATCGGGCTTAGTTTTGACCTTTGTGCCTTGTTGCCCCACAGTTTCTCAAAAGCCTTCTGGCTCGTAATTGATTGACTCACCCCCGTGTCCAATTCCAGGGAAACTGGAATGCCGTTTAATTTGACTTTCAACATTATCGGAAAGCTTTTGGTGGTGAAGGTGTGTACCCCATACACTTCCTCTTCAGCCTCTTCAGGTTGAGTTGCCTCTCTTACTCGTTCAACGTGATCCGCGCCGGATCAGTCATTTCTGCCGTCTCTGCCACGTGGTGAGTCTCAGTACGTTTGCACATTCGCTGGAGGTGCCCCATTGTTCCACAGCCCTTGCACATGTAGTGCTAGAATTGACATTGATGGGCTCTATGATTGCCCCTGCCACGCCAACATGGTGTTAATGGTTTCGCATTCATGCCCCACAGCGGACTCTGAGTCATCCTAGGTCTGGCCTCTGCAGGCGTGTAGGCCCTGCCATGTACAGTTCTACCTGCTGAAGCTGTTATTTTATGCACAGTACTTGCTGGTGAGCTTCAATGCTGCAAAGATATCTGTTTAGTTTTATCGGTCGTGGACATGAAAGCCTGGGCTATCGTGATGGCCTTGCTCAGATCTGGTGATTCGGCAGACAGCAGTTTGTGAAGAATGACCTCGTGGCCAATTCCAAGCATGAAAAAGTCCCGCAACATTTCCCCCAAAAATCCAGCAAATTCGCACGATCCTGCAAGGCGTCTTAGGTCGGCGACATAGTTCTGACCGTCGGAGCGATGGTGTGTGTAAAAGCGATACCTGGCCATTAAGATGCTCTCCTTTGGCTTGAGGTGTTCCCGAACCAGCGTGCACAACTCTGCATATGTCTTGTCCAAGGGTTTTTGACGAGGCCATATATCGGGGACCCACAAACAGTGAGGAGAATCGCCCTGCGCTTGACCGCGGTATCTTCCATATCCAGCTTGTTGGCCACGAAGTACCGGTCAAGACGCTTAACGAAGGCTTCCCAATCATCACCTTCAACAAATCTCTCAAGAATAACAACGGCAGCCATAACCGCGTGAAAGTTCGTGATCTGTTACTCGTCGCCAATTGTTATGTTCAGCCTAACTCCACAAGACTGTATACTGTAAGCTCAAACTGTTGTAACTCCAGAGTGAGGAAGCAGCATGGTATACTGCCTTTTATACCTGCTTGCCCAGGGTGTGCAGGTGACTCTTGGGTCTCCAACAGGTGTGCACCCTGGTGGCAAGTCTTACACACTAGTAAAGTTTATATACATAACAAAAACTGCACGCAGTATTCTAGGTGTGGCCTCACCAATACCCTGTACAACTGCCTTTTAAAAAGAAAAGTCTTCCTGGAAATCAAGTCAAAACCAGGAGAGGAGAAAAAGAAATATATAGTTGCTGGTGGTATTGGTAGGTCCATGGAAATCAAAATCCCAGCACTACTTACATTTCACAAAAGTAACCTTAAGAACCACCACGAGATGAACCATGGTCTTCAAATTTAAGCTTTTGAAATTTACATAGCATACAAAAGGTTTTAATGGGAATAAATAAGGAAAAATTGTTTTGACTGGCAGGAGGGTAGGTAACCAGAGGACACAGAATTAAGGTAATTGGCGAAAGCACCAGAAGGGAGATTAAGAGATTTATTTTTAAACACAGTGAGTTGTTATGGTCTGGAATGCACTGTCTGAAAGGGTATTGGAAGCAGATTCAATAGTAACTATCAAAAAGAAATTGGATACATACTCAAAAAGGAAAAAGTATGGGGAAATAGCAGGGCTATGGGGAAAGAACAGGAGGAGAGCGGGATTAACTGAATAGCTGTTTTCAAGAGTCAGCACAATGGAGCGCATGGCCGCCTTCTGTACTCAACGAATCTATGAATCTGCAGCACAGAAATCGGCCATTCAGCCCAACTGGTCTGAGCAGGTGTTTATGCTCCACCCAAGCTTCCTCCCACTCTAATTATCTCTTCCCAATCTTACCCGATATCCGTCTATTTCCTTCTCTTTCATGTGAGCATCAAGGCTCACCTTAAGTGCATCAACACTATCTGCTTAAATCACGTGGTAGTTAGTTCCACATTTTTACCACTCTCTGTGGAAAGAAACTCCTCCTAAATTCTGTATTTGTTTTCACAGTGTTCATTTTACATTTATGCCTCCTTGATCTGGACTCATCTACAAATGGAAACAGTTTCTCCGCACCCACCCTATTGAACCCCTTCATTATTTTAAAGACCTGTCACATCACTTCTTCACCTTTTCTTTCCAAAGGAAAGAGCTCAATCTTTCCTAACAGTTGCATCTGCTATCAATTCTGGCGATATTAGTTTTTTTGCACTTTATTCAGTGTTTCAATATCTTTTTTGTAGTGTGGAGACCAGAAATGTGTACAATACTCCAAGTGTGATCTAACTAAAGTTCTAATAAATTTAACATTACCTCCCTGCTTTTATATTCCTCTAGAAATAAACCCCATACTGTGCACTCTTTCGGCTGGACTTTCGGGTGGTTTGTGACCGGGTTTTCGCCGCGTTTTGACTCTCTGCGGCGAAAACCCGGTCGCTTAGCCTGGTCGCGATCTTTGGTTCCTTTTTGCTTGGAAGCACCGCCAGGGAGAACTGTGCCGGGGGTGAAACGACTCGGATTGCATTACTGTCCGAGTTTCGGCACTCGCCCGATCCTTACGCCGCGCCCCGAAGACCGGCAGCGGTAAGTTGTGTCATGTATCTTACATTATTATATATAACTGTATTCTAACATGCTATACATGACTGTAATAAGATATGAGCTGTAACCACCAGCATACCTTACCACCAGGAGTGCACCAGGTATATAAGGACAGGTCTCAGGCAAGTGCAGCATTCCAGAGCTGTGAAATAAAGGTGCTGGTCCAGAGTGACCTTGACTTCACTACATGCCTCGTGTGAATCTGTACTGAGGGGACAGGACTTTACAGTGGCGACGAGTTACGGGATTACAGAATCCACAAAATGGCAAACAACGGATCAGATGAAAAGTACAATGCTGGAGACAATTGGGAGGACTTTATAGAAAGGCTCCAGCAAAGCTTTGTAACCAAAGACTGGTTAGGAGACGACAAAGCAGACAAGAGAAGAGCCCAGCTCTTGACCAGCTGTGGCTCGAAAACATACGCTTTAATGAAGGATCTGCTGGCACCCGAGAAACCAGCAAGCAAGTCGTTTGAAGAATTGAGCACACTGGTAAGAGACCACCTGAAGCCAGCGAGCAGCCTACACATGGCCAGACACAGGTTCTACAACTACAGGCGCTGTGTGGGCCAGAGCATACCCGACTTCGTGGCGGAACTTCGGAGGTTGGCTAGTTTATGTGAGTTCTCCGATGAACTGAGGAGAGAAATGCTGACAGACTTTTTCATTGAAGGAATGGGCCACACAGGCATATTCCGAAAGCTCATGGAGACCAAGAACCTGACCTTAGAGGCAGCCGCACTGGTTGCACAGACATTCTTGGTAGGGGAAGAAGAAACGAGGTTGATTTACAATGCAGGTACAACAACTAACGAAATATCGGAACAAGAAGTTCACAGCATTAAACAAGCTGCTACCCCTACAAACAGACAAAACCGGGAGAACAGGCTCTCGACAGCAGGCAGTGGCGAAGAAGCCATCAAGGGCCACAGGAACGGCCGATCACACCACATCAACCCACAATGCGAGCAATCAATTACAAACTGAGAAGCTCAAGAGAGATCAGCCAGACGCAGCTCATTCTTTGGGAACAATAGAAGCAGTCTGTGCTGGAGGTGTGGGGGTGGGCATTCATCAAGGGGATGTTGATTTCAGCAGGCTGTTTGCAGGAACTGTGAATATACAGGGCATCTGGCCCGCATGTGCAAAACAAATGGCAGCTCGGCTGGTATACGAATCGGATGGGTCGGAAAGCGGACCAGAAGACGGTGGTGACAGTACCCGGGACACCGATGTACAGCGGGTCAACACGATCAATGGCCGCTGCTCCTACAACAGGACGCCTCCTATAATGATGAGGGTCCTACTCAACGGGATACCTGTCAACATGGAGCTGGATACAGGAGCGAGTCAATCTCTCATGGGCGCTCAACAATTTGAACAACTGTGGCCGCATAAAAGAGAGAGACCAAAACTCACAAGGGTCGACACCAAACTAAGGACCTATACCAAAGAAATCATACCAGTCCTCGGCAGCGCCATGCTCTCTGTCACACACAAAGGGACAGTGAACAGACTTCCCCTGTGGATTGTCCCCGGAAACCCCCCAGCACTGCTGGGGAGAAGCTGGCTGGCAAAACTAAACTGGAAATGGGATGATGTCCATGCCATGTCATTAGAGGAACAGACCTCCTACTCAACAGTTATAAAGCGATTTGAACATCTCTTTCAGCCAGGTGTGGGCACTTTCAAAGGGGCCAAAGTCAAAATCTACATCACACAGGATGCTAGACCGGTCCATCACAAGGCCAGAGCTGTACTCTATGTGATGAGGGAAAAGATTGAACACGAGCTAGACAGGCTTCTGCGGGAAGGCATTATATCACCTGTGGAATTTAACGACTGGGCAAGTCCCATCGTCCCAGTCATGAAGCCTGATGGATCCGTACGAATCTGTGGGGACTACAAATCTACCATAAACAGAGTCTCCCTACAGGACCAGTACCCGCTGCCCAGAGCAGAGGACTTATTTGCCACATTGGCTGGAGGTAAACTTTTCTCAAAACTAGACCTCACATCTGCGTATATGATGCAAGAATTGACAGAGGAATCCAAGCTACTCACCACCATCAACACACACCGAGGCCTTTTCATGTACAATCAATGCCCATTCGGCATCAGGTCGGCAGCTGTCATATTCCAGCGCAACATGGAGAGTCTGCTCAAGTCCATCCCGGGGACGGTTGTATTTCAAAACAACATACTTATCACGGGCAGGGACACCTACTCCCATCTCCGTAATTTGGAGGAAGTACTAAAGCTGTTGGATCGGGTAGGCCTACGAGTCAAGAAATCCAAGTGCCTGTTTCTTGCGCCCGAGGTTGAATTTTTGGGCAGAAGGATTGCCGCTGATGGAATTCGCCCAACAGAGTCCAAAACAGAAGCAATTCGCCTGGCACCCAGGCCCCGGAATGTCTCAGAACTGCGCGCCTTTCTCGGGCTGCTCAATTACTTTGGGAACTTTATGCAGAACTTAAGCACGCTGCTGGAGCCTCTCCATGTGCTACTCAGGAAGGGGTGTGATTGGTTTTGGGGGGACGCCCAGGAACGCATCTTCAATAAGGCACGCAACCTTCTGTGTTCCAACAGTGTTTTGACTTTCTTTGATCCAGGTAAAAAGCTAGTTCTCACATGCGATGCGTCAGCGTATGGGGTCGGGTGCGTTTTGCAACATGTCAATAGTGCGGGCAAATTACAACCCATAGCTTATGCCTCCAGGTCACTTTCGCGGGCGGAGCGCGGGTAGGGAATGGTAGAGAAGGAGGCGCTCACGTGCGTGTACGGTGTCAAAAAGATGCACCAATACCTTTTCGGAGCCAAGTTCGCGTTAGAAACCGACCACAAGCCCCTCACGTCCCTCCTATCCGAGAGCAAGGCAATATACGCCAACGCCTCGGCATGAATTCAGCGGTGGGCACTCATGCTGGCGTCCTATGACTATACCATAAGGCACAGACAACTGTGCCAACGCGCTCAGCAGGCTGCCCCTGGCAACCACGGAAGGGTCTGACGAACAGGACTGTGAGATAGTCATGGCAATCAATGCCTTTTGCGTCCACAGGTTTGCCCATGACAGCTCGCCAAATCAGAGCCTGGACGGCCAGCGACCCCATGTTACCCTTAGTAAAAAGATGTGTCCTAACCGGTGACTGGGCAGAGGCTCGCGATGCCTGCCCCGAGGAATTAAAACCCTTTCGCAGGCGCATGCATGAGCTATCACTACAAGCAGACTGCCTGATGTGGGGCAGCCGAGTAATCATGCCTCTGCGAGGCAGAGAGGCATTTGTCCAGGAGCTCCACCACGAGCACCCGGGGATCGTTCTCATGAAGGCCATAGCCAGATCCCACGTCTGGTGGCCTGGTATTGACGCGGACTTGGAGCTCTGCGTCCGAAGGTGCACCATTTGTGCCCAACTCAGCAATGCCCTCAGGGAGGCTCCCCTTAGCCCCTGGCCCTGGCCTACCAAACTGTGGTCGTGGGTGCATGTCGACTATGCGGGCCCATTCATGGGAAAAATGTTCCTCGTAGTTGTAGATGCATTTTCAAAGTGGATCGAATGCACCATTTTAAACTCAAGCACAACCTCCACCACTGTGGAGAGCCTCGCAACCATGTTTGCAACGCACGGAATCCCCGACATATTGGTCAGTGACAATGGTCCGTGCTTCACCAGCGCAGAATTCCAAGATTTTATAATTGACCACGGCATAAATTACATCAAGACGGCACCGTTCAAGCCAGCCTCCAACGGCCAGGCAGAGAGAGCAGTGCAAATCATTAAACAAGGCATGCTTAAAATCCAAGGTCCCACGCTGCAGGGTCACCTGTCGCGACTGCTGCTGGCATGCAGATCTCGTCCGCACTCATTGACTGGGATAACCCCCGCGCAACTGTTGATAAAAAGGACATTAGAAACAAGGCTCTCATTAATCCTCCCAGACATGCACGAAATCGTTGAGGAAAAGCGCCGTAAGCTGACTGAGTACCATGACAGAAATTCGAGGGGGAGATGGAATGAGATAGGGGACAAAGTGTTTGTACTAGACTATGGCAGGGGTCCCAAATGGCTTGCAGGGACAGTAACGGGCAAGGAAGGAAACAGGCTACTGGTAGTACAAATGGACAATGGCAAAACCTGCCGGAGGCATGTAGACCAAGTCAAAAGCAGATTTACCAACAACACTGCGGAACCAGAGGCAGACTATAACGTGGAACTCGCACCACACCTGGTGGACAGACAGAGGGAACAACCTGAGGAAAGGGCAATCCCAACAGACAGCCCAGGCGAGTCAACAACAATCACACCAATTGAAACAGACAGCCCAGGCGAGATACCAGCAACCACACCCAAAGAAAAACAGACACCAAGGCAAACAACTGAACCACAACTCAGGCGCTCCACGCGAGATCTTAGACCACCTGAGAGACTGAACCTATAAAGACAATAAGACCTTGGGGGAGGATGATGTCATGTATCTTACATTATTATATATAACTGTATCTTAACATGCTATACATGACTGTAATAAGAAATGACTTGTAACCACCAGCATACCTTACCACCAGGGGTGCACATGCAAGAGACAGGTATATAAGGACAGGTCTCAGGCAAGAGCAGCATTCCAGAGCTGTGAAATAAAGGTGCAGGTCCAGAGTGACCTTGACTTCACTACATGCCTCGTGTTAATCTGTACTGAGGGGACAGGACTTTACAAGTTGGAAAACCTGAAAAAAGGTAAATTAAAGTTTTTATTTTTTTGCAGCGATATGTTAGGGAAGGGTTTTGGTCATGTGCTTTGAATGGTTTTTTGAATTATTTTTTCCTTTTCAAGGCTCTCTCGAGGCGCTCACGGCCCTGCACTAAAGTTGGCGAGGATCTTTAAAAAAGGGGACAAGTCCAACTGCAACAACTACAGTGGAATCTCCCTGCTGTCGGCTACTGGGAAAGTCATCGCAAGAATCCTCCTCAACCATCTTCTCCTTGTGGCTGAAGAGCTCCTCCCAGATTCACAATGCAGATTTCATCCACTAAGGGGTACAACGGACATAATCTTCACCGCGTGACAACTACAGGAGAAGTGCAGGGAACAGCACCAACCCTTGTACATGGCCTTCTTTGACCTCACAAAGGCCTTTGACACTATCAACCACGAGGGACTATGGAGCGTCCTCCTCCGTTTCGGCTGCCCCCAAAAGTTTGTCCCCATCCTCCTCCTGCTCCAAGACGACATGCAAGCCGTGATCCTGACCAACGGATCCACCACAGACCCAATCCAGATCCAGACTGGGGTCAAGCAGGGCTGCATCATCGTGCCAACGCTCTTCTCGATCTTCCTCACTGCAATGCTCCATCTCAAGCTCAACAAGCTCCCCGCTGGAGTGGAACTAATCTATAGAACCAATGGGAACCTGTTCAACCTTCATTGCCTCCAGGCAAGCTCCAAGATTATCCCATCCTCGGTCATCGAACTACAGTACGTGGACGATGCTTGAACCTGCACACATTCAGAGGCTGAACTCCAAACCATCGTCAACACCTTCACCAAAAACATTCGTAAGACAAAGGTCCTCCACTAACCTGACCCGACCCCGCCACACAACACTGCCCCTCGGTCATCAAAATCCACTGCGCCTTGGACAACATGGACCATTTTCCATATCTCAGGAGCCTATCATCAGCAAGGATAGACATTGACGATGAGATCCAACACCGCCTCCAATGCACCAGCACAGCCTTCTCTTGCCTGAGGAAGAGAGTCCCAAAGCAAGCACTCTATTCGGAACACCTACATGGCAGGCGAGCCCCAGGTGGGCAGAGGAAATGTTTCAAAGGACACCCTCAAAGCCTCCTTGATAAAGTGCAACATCCCCACCGGCACCTGAGAATCCCTGGCCCAAGACTGCCCTAAGTGGACGAAGAGCATCCGGGAGGACGCTGAGCACCTCGAGTCTCATCGCCGAGAGCATGCGGAGACAAGCACAGGCAGCTGAAGGAGCGAGCGGCAAACCACCTTTTCCTTCAGCGACTGTTTGTCCCACCTGTGCCAGAGATTGTAATGCCTGTATTGGACTGTACAGTCACCTGAGAACTCATTTTTAGAGTGGAAGCAAGTCTTCCTCGATTTGAAAGGACTGCCTATGATGATGATGATGAAAGTTGCCGAGGATCACGTTTTTGTGTCCCGAATAATAGTGCAATGCCTCCCTTTGTCATACCCCAAATGCCGAAAGTTAGGCCATAAATCGGTAACGGAGCGAAAACGGTAATTTTTCCACACTGCCTCCATTTTCGCTCCGAAACGGAGAAAGCCGAAAATCCAGCCCGATTCGTCTTATTAACCTGTGTTGCTACTTTTAGTGATTGATGTATCCTCTACACCAATTATTTTCTTATCTACCAAAATGAACCATCTCACACTTCCCTATACAAAATTTTATTTGCCAATCATTCGCCCAATCTACAAGCCTGTTTATGTCCTATTGTAATTGCTGCAATCCTCCACATTATTAGCTACACTCCCTAATTTGGTATCATCTGAAAATGTTGACACCATGGGGGTTAAATTGGATAATCCCTGAAAACGAGTGTGGGGACCGTGGTATGTGGTTATCGGTTTATTGTGCTGCAGAGAGCACTTTAAATTAGTGCTGCCTGCTGCTTTATGTGATTGCTCTTTGCAGCCAGCACTACCCACTCTGTTCGTTGGCTGCATTGATATGCAGGGGGCCCAATATCGCGAGTGGCTATTGTTATGTTTAATACTCTTATGAATGACTCCATGAGGTCTAGTATTGTACTTGAGCTGTTGTGACCTTAGTCCCATTTATTGTAACTCCAGAGTGAGGCACAAGCATGGTGGGCAGCCTTTTATACTGGGCCCTGCACACCTATGCAGGTGACCCTCAGGTCTCCCACTGCAGTGCCCTCTGGTGGCACACCTTGTGTGACTATACAGTTACTATACATGACATCACTTCCCCCCCAAGTCTTTAGTGCAAATTGACTCGTACATTGACAGTGATCTGGGCTTTGCTCTTCTTGGTTGACAATTGGAGGGTCGCTTCTAGCTTGGGTGGGTTGGTAGTGAGATTTGTTGCCAGTGGAGGTCCCCGTGGTTTCTGGTTGTGAGTCCATGACTACTCCATTCTCCCTCCCACACAGAGATCATGCTGATGGCCCGTTACATGCAAGTTGCATTCAAGTTCATCACATGGGTTTTACATTTACATCTTGGTACATTTGTTGGGTGGATTACAGTTGCGTTTCTTTTTGTGTGGTACATTTACACGATCAGTACAGGTATATCAGTACGGGTACACAAGGACAGTCTAGTTCCAGCACTGTCCGATGAGATCTGGGTTGTCTGGTGGCGCTGCAGCGCCCCATGCTAGTGGGTCTGTGGGCGAGGTGAGCTCATTTTGCTCGAGTTGCTGGAGCTCAGGGCTCTTGCCGTTACTCCTCGTGTCGGACAGGCCCAAAGACAGCTGATGTGTCTGTGACCTCCCTGTCCTTTTTGTTTGCACAGTGCCACTGCTGTTCCCTGGGAAGCGGTCTGAGTGAGTAAGCGTTTTGTCTAAGCGAAGGTGGGGCTGCCTTGTCTTGTCTAGCAGTTCGCAGGGGGGTGCTGACTCACTTTCCTTGAGGGCACCATTGTGAGCACTCTCCAGTTTGGGATCCTGGCTCATCCAGGTCCCGTTCGGAGGAGCCGTTGCGGGTGACCCGTCGCTCTTGGGTATTGCCGTGGTGGCGAGTGGGTTTGTGGGCTGCGCCTTTTCCACCCGGGTGGTGGGTGATGGTAGCTGACTGCGAGCATAGGCACAGTTTACTGTTTCTGGCCCGTGGCGGTTCATGCCATTGGGTGCCTGCAATGTTAAACCGATCTGAGGCAGGATATCACTACCGGTGCCTCTGCTCTCCGGGGATCATTTACTCTGCGGCTTGTCTACTTCTGTCAGCTGTGGGGGCACTTTATGATACGTCGTTCTAGTCCCGGGGATGCAGGCTACAGCATTGGGTAGCCCGCTGGACCTGTATATGACTGTTAGGTTTTCACCCGCCACATTGGCTGATTGCAATTTGCACCCGACATCGCTCAACAACATTTTGCTCGTTACAGCTGGACTTTTACATTGGTTACCAATTTCAAGCAGTTCATTCAAAAATGGCGGATTGCTGGCCTCCTTTAAAATGGCCTTACTACTTTTACCCCAATCATCTTCCTTGTGTGCAACTACGTGTCGTTGATCCATTAGCGCTGCACCTCATGGTTTGAATGTCATCTTTTCCCTGTCCATGATGTCGACGGTCGCGATCTTCTTTCCCAGGGATTCTGCCACTGAAACCGGGAAATGCGTTTGGGTTGTCTCGGCCAGATCATCGCCACACAGTTGTGTTAAGAGGTCTGTGCCTCGGGGGCTGCGCAGATCTGCTCTCCGGTGTCTGGTCCAACCGAAGGTGGGGGCTTGCTCTGCTTCTGAGCATGGGGGACATCGATTGCTGGAGAGATGAAGTCTTCCCAGTTCCAATAAGTCTTCCCCATCCACCTTCTTCCAAGTAGCATTGGTCCATCACCTGAAACAATCCATAATGGTAAATTGTGCACCGCGTCATTATGGAATACATTTATATCCGCACTACGAACAACTGATATCGTACTGGTGTAGGTGCACAGTTTTGCCTGAACCTGGACCAGCTTGGGTCGTTCAGCTTGATCATTGCATAGCCTCTCAAAGGCTTCCTGGCTCATTACTGACTGACTCGCCCACTTCCATGAAGACTGGAACGCCATTTATCTCGACTTACATTATCACTGGAGGACAATCTGTGGTGCACATATAAACTCCATGCACTTCATCCTGGGACTGAGCTGCCTCTCTAGCCATCTCCTCGTAATCCACGCTGGAGTCACAGCCATCTGCTGACTCCTCTTCCACGTGGTGAGTCACAGCTCTTTTGCACATTCGCTGGAGGTGGCCCTTTGTGCTGCAGCCTTTGCACACAGTCTCTGAACTGACACTGATGAGCCCTGTGATTACCTCCGCAACGCCAGCATGGTGTTACTCGACTTACGTTTGCACCCCTCAGCGGACTGAGTTAAAGGACTCGGGGGTCTGTACGCTCTGCCCTGGGCAGATTCACGTTCAACAGTTCTGCCTGTGAAAGGCGCCATTCTATTTACAGTACTCGCCGGATTTGAGTCCTGAGAGTGAGTCATCATCTGCTTGGAGCTGCAGCTTGAGGTCATGAACGCTTGGCTGATGCTGATGGCCTTCTGCAGAGTGACGGTGGTTTCAGCAAACAGTAGCCTGTGAAGAAGGGCCTCATGACCGATGCCAATTACGAAGACGTCCCGCAACGCATCGGTGAGGGATGCGCCAAATTCACATTGTCCTGCCAGCCTCCTGAGGTCAGCAGCGAACTTCATGATTTCCTGGCCCTCGGGGCGGCGGTGTGTATAAAATCGATGCCTGGCCGTGAAGATGCTCTCCTTCGGTTTGAGTTGGTCCCGAATTAGCACTTTCAGCTCCTCTTATGACTTGGTCATTGTTTTCTCTGGTGCAACAAGTCCCTGACGAGACCGTAGACCGCGGGAGCATAACTGGTCAACAGGATAGCTCAGCGCTTATCTGCCAGCGTGGCCAGATAATCGCCTAGCAGATCGTTTGCTACGAAATATTGGTCAAGCCCCTCCGCAAAGCTTCCCAATCTTCACCCGCTGAGAACTTTTCTAATGCACCAACATTAGTCATTTTTGTGTGAAAGTTCGTAATCTTGTCGCCAGCTGTTACGTCTTTAATACTCTTATGAATGATTCCATGAGGCCTAGTATTGTACTTGAGCTGTTGTGACCTTAGTCCCATTTATTGTAACTCCAGAGTGAGGCACAAACATGGAGGGCAGCCTTTTATGCAGGTGACCCTCAGTCTCCCACCGCAGTGCCCTCTGGTGGCACACCTTATGTCACTATACAGTTACTATACATGGTCTACATACATGACAGCTAGCACTACTTAAAGGCAGCCTGAACCTCTTAAAGGAGGTACATTCTGGCTGGAAGTGATGGGAGTCGTTATATCAACAACAACAACTTGCATTTATATAGCGCTTTTAATGTTGGAAAACATCCCAAGTTGCTTCACAGGAGCATTATCAAACAAAATTTGACACCGAACCACATAAGGAGATATTGGGGCAGATGATCAAAAGCTTAGTTAAAGAGGTAGGTTTTAAGGAGCGTCTCAAAAGAGGAAAGAGAGTTAGAGAGCTGGAGAGGTTTAGAGAGGGAATTTCAGAGCTCAGGGTCTAGGAAGCTGAAGGCACAGCCGCCAATGGTGGAGCAATTAAAATCAGGGATGCGCAAGAGGCCAGAATTGAAGAAGCGCAGATATCTCAGAAATAGGGAGCATTGAAGCCATGGAGAAATTTGAAAACAAATATGAAAATTTTAAAATCAGAGTATTGCTCAACTGGGAGCCAATGTAAGTCAGTGTGCACAGGGGTGATGGGTAAACAGGGCTTGGTGTGAGTTAGGATATGGGCGGCAGAGATTTGGATGAATTTAAGTTTATGGAAGGTGGAAAACTGAATCTGTGCTGTGATACTTTGAAGAATGGCTGAACATGTGAGAAAATGTGCGACAAGATTTTCTGACAATGCACTGGAGGTCTTGGTGTAAGACATGGCGAGAAGGAGAGACATCCTGTATCTGCAAGGGCAAAGGAGGTCCTCCAGGCGTATGCTTAGGAGGCAGGGGGAAGAAGTAGCAGCGGCGGTCAATGCCAGGAGTGCAGCTCCAAGAACAGGGCCGCAGTGCAGGAAGACGTTTAACGATCTGACACGAGTTGTCAAAAAGTGAGTGAATTCAATCTTCAAATGGCATATTCTATCAACTGCACCAATAGCCTCAAACAGTGCTCAATTAACTATACCCCATCTACCAACAATCTCTATTCATCAGTACTCAAGCCTTCAATTCATATGCTTTACCTAACCCTCACACACTTAGCACTGTCGCAAGCCTTGCACCCACAACTCATAGCTCACACAAACTAGCAGATTTTCAACCATGACAGCCACATCACCCAAACATATTGCAGGACACTCACTAATACACTTCCCCCTTTCTTGCAGTAGAAGGTGGTGCATAAGAGGCAGTAGAAAAGAACTGGAGGAGGACAAGCCTCATGTTTTAACCAGCATGGTGAAGACAGCATTGGCCATCATGGGAAGGGGTATCGTTGAGGCTCTGGCCACTGGTGAAACATAGAAACATAGAAAATAGATGCAAGAGTAGGCCATTCGGCCCTTCGAGCCTACACCACCATTCAATAAGATCATGGCTGATCATTCACCTCAGTATCCCTTTCCTGCTTTCTCTCCGTACCCCTTAATTCCTTCATCCATAAGGGCCATATCCAACTCCCTCTTTAATATATCTAACGAACTGGCATCAACAACTCTCTGCAGAAGAGAATTCCACAGATTAACAACTCTCTGGGTGAAGAAGTTTCTCCTCATCTCGGTCCTAAATGGCTTACCCCTTATTCTTAGACTGTGACCCCTGATTCTGGACTCCCCCAACATCAGGAACATTCTTCCTGAATCTAACCAGTCCAGTCCCATCAGAATTTTATGTTTCTAGGAGATCCCCTCTCATTCTTCTAAACTGCAGTGAATACAGGCCCAGTCGATCCAGTCTCTCCTCATATGTTAGTCCTGCCATCCTGGGAATCACTCTGGTGAACCTTCACTGCACTCCCTCAATAGCAAGAACGTCCTTCCTCAGATTAGATCAAAACTGAACACAATATTCCAGGTGAGACCTCACCAAGGCCCTGTATAACTGCCGCAAGACCTCCCTGCTCCTATACTCAAATCCCCTAGCTATGAAGGCCAACATGCCATTTGCCTTCTTCACCGCCTGCTGTACCTACATGCCAACCTTCAATGACTGATGTACCATGACACCCTAGTTGAAAGACACAAAGATTTTCAGTTCTTAGAAAAAAATGCATGAAATATCTGCAAAACCTATGGTGGGGCTGGAGTGATCGATGATGAGGCTATCTGCACACCAAATCTTCCTTCTTCCTCATCCCATAATCTCTTCTGAGTCACAGGTGTAAGCAGGTACTTCTTGCTTTCTCCTCTCCACTCACCACAACCCTACACTTGTCCCTTTCCATTTCAGATACCCAAGAACTGGAACTTTTCAGGCAGAGGAGGAATAGGAAGAAGGCAGTGACAATGAAGAGTCACTGTCACTTGATCTTACAGTCGCAGCCACCAGCTCAGATACTGATACTAAGGGAATGCACAAGGGTGATTAGTTTATTATATGCATTATCTAATAAGTTAATTTATAAAAATTGGATTGGAATGTTCATTTTGTGGTGGTTTTTATTTTTGTGTTGTCCAAAAGAGGGCGATGTGATGGTCAGTGATAGAGAAAAGGTAAGAAGTGTGGGACTGTTGGTGAATTGCGAGGTATGGTTGAGATTACTGGTATCACTTGTGAATAATTTGATCATATTAAGTCCAGGCAGAAAGGGGCTGTCTACATTGTAGCCTCCCTTCCTCTTCCTCCACTTCCTGTTGCACTTCCTCCTCCTCCTGATTGTGCTCCTCCTCCTCAGCTTCTTGCTTGATAGATGGAGGTTGTTCCCTCATAATGGCCAGGTTGTGCATTATGCAGCATAGTACTACATATCTTGATACCTGCTTAACTGAGTATTTTAGGGCTCCTCCAGTAGAAGCATTGCTCGAGGACACCGATGTTGTGCTCTTATAATGTTTCTTCTGGCAGTGTAGCCCTCATTGTAGGCTGCTGTGAAAATGTGCATGGGTTCTGGACCGGAGTCACGAGTGGGTAACACTTGTCGCCTAGCAGTGAGCCTTTAACTTGCTGTGGTGTGTCAAATACAGGTGGAACAGAGGACTGTCGCAGAATGAACGAAACGTGACTACTGTCATGACGCACTGTTTGTGGTTACACACCAGCTGCACACTGAGGGAGTGAAATCCCTTTCGGTTCATGAAAATGGCCCAATTCACATGAGGTGCATGCAAGGCAATGTGTGTGCAGTCAATGGCACCCTGCACCATGGGGAAGCCTGAAATCCATGTAAAACCTCATACTTGCTCCGTCTGCTTGTCTGTGGCAAGACCGAATGAGATGTGTAGAGAGAGCCTTAGTGACCTCCGTTATATAGCAGTACACTACAAACTGCAAGATGTTGTTTATATCTCCAGCAGCAGCCTGGAAGGAGTTAGACACACAAAAGTTAAGAGCCACGGTCACCTCGACAGCCACAGGCAATGCTGTCCTTGTCCTGCTTTGAGGTTGCAGTTGGCTGATTTCAGTCAATCCCTCTTTGTGAAGTGAAGACATCACATGCATTGGTCCTCGACGAGATAGGAGACATTCTACTGGATGACCCTTGGCAGATATGGCCTCCTACTAATAGCCCTTCCACACCTTCTCCCTCCTCTAGCAGCTTGTCCTGCTCTGCGTGACCTCTCTTCATTGTCCTAGTCATGTTCAATTCTGAGAGGAAGGCCTACTAGCCACTCTTGTGGAAGCAACTTGTTTCAGCACAAGATCTTAAATGATACAAAAAATTACTTCAAGACTAGCTAGACCACTCACTCCCTGTAGGCTAAACAAACTTTAGCCAAGTATAGGAAAGCTCCAAAAACACAATTTTCGAGGCCACATAAGAATCGAGAATGTGGAGTTCGAAAATGGCAGCGCTGGTGTCAAATCAGCATTGCACACTGATTCATGTTATCATCTCGACACTCTACATGCTGCTGGTGGTCGTTAGGCGGCACGTGCAAATCCCTTTACCAACATGGCGTCCTGCACACTTCGCGTTGCAACTGTGAGTGTGCATCTTGGACCCCATTCTCGATCCTTATGTTGCCGTGTAGCACCTAAAGATCAGGTTACATGATACAATTTAGCCCCTGTATCTCCAATTTCTGTGTCCAAATCATATGTATATGGTGACATTGTGATCCGAGCACACATCCCTGCAGGGCACCACTTCCAATTTCTGCCAGTTCGAGAAGCATCGCTTAACTGGTACCCTCCAAATTGTAGCCATCTTTCAATCCATTCTGCTACCTGGCCCCTAACTCTAGACGCTCTGACCTTTGTCTTGAGTCTCTTGCGTGACACCTTAAGGAAAACCTTCTGAAAGTTCATGTATATCAGATACAATTTTTTGCCTTACAAAGCCTAAACCAAAACCACATCCTTACATAGGAGTAACTTAAATCTTCAGTGCTGCAGTCCTGACAAAATCAAGAGTTGGAATAAAATTTCATTAAAAACTATCAAGGGATCAACTGAAGTGAAGTAATGCTATATATAGCAATTATAGCATAGAACAATGTACAATCTAAGAAATTTCTTGTCTCTAGGTCAAATGTGTAATGAAAAAATACAATCAAGTGATCGGCTTAAGGGATTTGAAACATCAAAATATCTCTTTTGGTTCATATTCCATTTTTGATAGTAGGGCAGAACTAGGATAGAGAGGTCTTGTTTTGGAATATTAAGCAGCACCAGCATCATCATCAAGAGCAAAGATATTTTATATAGTACCTTTAATATAAAGAAATGCCCCAAAGCACATGACAAATATGCATAAGGAAAACAGACACTCGTCATTGCACTGTCAAAATAGTAACATAATAATCAAGTATTATACCTAACTAGATCACAAACAATCTGGTGATTTCATAGGCCCATAATTTGCGATTAGTGGCGAAGCAAATGGGGTTCACCACTGGCCCGGAAGTAAGCTTCCCACAAAGATCTCATGATCTCTGTGGCGACAAGTTCAGCTTTTCCGACGCAAAATTGAAATCAACGCAAGATAATGGGGAATCCCGAACGCGAGTTCCTGTGATGTAAACAAACTGTCTAAGCAGCCAATCACAATGCAGAATTCTCAGAGACAGTGAACCTGGAAGTGGGTAAGCTCCTTTGATTCTAACTTTTTTTAAATGTTGGAGAGCAAAAGACTGGGGCTCTCACATGGGGAAAAGGCAAATCATAGAAATTTATAGCCCAGAAGGCGGCCATTCAGCCCATTGTGTTCATATTGGCCAACAAATTGCAACTGAGCCTAATCCCACTTTCCAGCTTTTGGTCCGTAGCCTTGTAGGTAACAGCAGCTTAAGTGCATATCCAAGTACTTTTTTAATGCATTGAGGGTTTCTGCCTCTACCACCCTTTCAGGCAGTGAGTTCCAGGCCTCCACCACACTGGGTGAAAAGAGTTTTCCTCAACTCCACTCTAAACATTCTACCAATCGCTTTAAAATCTATGCCCCTTGGTTATTCATCTCTCTGCTAGGGGAAATAGGTCCTTCCTATCCACTCTATTTCGACACCTCATAATTTTAATACACCTCAATCAAGTCTCCCCTCAGCCTGCTCTGTTCCAAAGAAAATAACCCCAGCCTATCCAATCTTTCCTTGTAGCACAATTCTCCAGTCCTGGCTGTAAAGTCCTTACTCAATGGCACAAAACCCACACAATGCACATTCTATGGACAAGGTCACTCTATGACCTGAATCTTTATTCAGAGGACCAAGAAGTGATGACCCTGCGTGGGACCTCTCTTTATATACCTGGATGACCAGGTAAGGAGTGTCTCCCACAAGTTCACCCCGTGTGGTCAAGGTGTGCGTTGCTTAAGTATATACAGTACTGCAGTGGTGTTACAAAGAGGTTACATAAATGACATCACCACACCCCCAAAGTCTTACTGGGATTAAAGGTCAAGTCTTTCAGGTGGTCTACGCTCCCTCGTGGAGCGCCGCAGTTGGGGCTCTGGTTGTTGAGTCTTGGCGTGAGTGTCTGTCACCTGTGGTGATTCCGGCCTGTCCGGGCTGACCGCCGGGACTGTGCATGCTGCTGAATGTTCTTGTTGCTCATTCACTGGCGGTGGTGTGAGCACCATCTCATGATCTTCCTCAGGTTCCTCAGTGTCCATGCTGAACCTTTTTTTTTACTTGGTCCAGATGCTTACGGCATATCTGCCCATTGTTAAGTTTAACCATGATGACCCTGTTCCCCTCTTTGTCTATTATAGTACCCCCAAGCCATTTGGGCCCCATGGCGTGATTGAGGACAAATACGGGGTCATTTATTTCTATACATCGCCCCCTTGAGTTTCGGTCATGGTACTCGTTTTGGGACTGACGCTTGCCCTCAACTATGTCGGTCAGGACTGGGTGAATGAGGGACAACAAAGTTTTGAGTGTTCGTTTCATAAGTAGCTCAGCGGGCGGGACCCCCGTGAGCGAGTGCGGTCGGGACCTATAGGCCAGCAGGAGGCGCGATAGGCGGCAATGAAGGGAGGGTCCTTAAATCCTGAGCATGCCTTGTTTAATTATTTGGACCGCACATTCCGCCTGGCCATTGGAGGCCGGCTTGAATGGTGCTGTCCTGACTTGGTTGATGCCATTGCCCGACATGAACTCCCGGAATTCGTAGCTTGTGAAACATGAGCCATTATCGCTAACAAGGATGTCCGGCAAGCCGTGGGTTGCAAAGACCGCACGTAGACTCTTCACAGTGGTGGATGTCGTGCACGATTTCAAAATGATGCACTCGATCCATTTCGAGTACGCATCTACCACAATGAGAAACATTTTTCCCATGTACGGGCCTGCATAGTCTACATGAATACGTGACCATGGCCTGGTGGGCCAGGGCCACGGGCTCAGCGGGCTCTCCCTGGGGGCATTACCCAGCAGGGCACACGTCGTGCACCTGCTAACACAGTGTTCCAGGTCTGAATCAATTCCCGGCCGCCAAACATGTGACCGGGCAATGGCCTTTATCAGAACGATGCCCGGGTGCTCGCTGTGGAGTTCCCTGATGAATGCCTCCCTGCCCCTCTGGGACATGACTACCCGGCTGGCCCATAGTCGGCAGTCAGCTTGGATGGAGAGCTCATCTAGCCGCCTGTGAAACGATCTGACCTCCTCAGGGCATGCTCCGTGTGCGGGCGCCCAATCCCCAGTCAGGACACATTTCTTAATCAGAAATAGGAGGGGATCTCTGTTTGTCCAAATTTTCATCTGGCGGGCTGTGATGGGGGAGTCTGCGCTGTCAAAGGCATCAACGGCCATGACCATCTCAGCGCTTTGTTCCGTTGCCCCCTCAGTGGTGGCCAGTGGAAGCCTGCTGAATGCGTCAGCGCAATTTTCGGTGCCAGGCCGGTGCCAGATGGAGTAGTCATAGGCAGCCAGCGTGAGAGCCCATCGCTGTATGCGGGCTGACGCGTTAGCATTGACAACATCCCTGTTGTCAGACAGCAAGGCTAACGGCTTGTGGTCTGTTTCTAATTCGAACCTCTTGCCAAAAAGGTACTGCTGCATTTTTATTACACCATAGACACATGCGAATGCCTCCTTCTCACCCATTCCATATCCCCGTTCTGCTTGAGCGCACGACCTGGAAGCATAAGCCACAGGTTGTAGTTGGCCCTCAGCATTACTCTGCTGCAACACGCACCCAACCCCATAGGACGATGCATCACATGTCAGAACCAATTTCTTACAGGGATCGTACAGGGTCAATAACTTATTTGAACAAAGTAGGTTCCACGCCCAATTGAAAGCCCGTTCTTGACAGTTCCCCCAAAACCAGTCACAACCCTTACGCAGGAGCAAGTGAAGCGGCTTCAACAACGTGCTTAAGTTCGGCAGAAAGTTCCCGAAATAGTTCAAGAGTCCCAGAAATGAAGGCAACTCCGATGTGTTGCCGGGCCTGGGCGCTCATCCAAATGCCTCTGTTTTGGATTCGGTGGGCCGAATCCCATCTGCAGCAACCCTCCTGCCCAGGTACTCAACCTCAGGAGCCAAAAACACACATTTAGACTTTTTGAGTCGCAGGCCTACCCGGTTCAGTCGGCGTAGCATCTCCTCCAGGTTGGGGAGATGTTCCTTGGTGTCACGACCCGTGATGAGGATGTCGTCCTGAAATATGATTGTTCCAGGATTGGACTTAAGCAGGCTTTCCATGTTTCTTTGAAAAATCGCGGCCGCTGATCGAATGCCAAACGGGCACTTGTTGTAAGTGAACAGTCCCTTGTACGTAGTGATGGTGGTCAGTAGTTTAGATTCATCGGTCAATTCTTGGGTCATGTAGGCTGAAGTGAAATCCAACTTGGTAAACAGCTTGCCGCCTGCCAGCATGGCAAAAAGATCCTCTGCTCTCGGGAGCGGGTATTGGTCTTGTAGGGACACCCGATTGATAGTGGCTTTGTAGTCGCCACCGATCCTGACAGAACCATCCGCTTTTAGGACGGGAACAATGGGGCTCGCCCAGTCGCTGAATTCAACGGGTGAGATGATGCCCTCTCTCAGCAAATGGTCCAATTTGCTCTCAGTTTTCTCCCACATCACATACGGCACCGCTCTGGCTTTTTGGTACACTGGTCTGGCATCCAGGGTGATCCATATCACTACTTTGGTGCCTTTGAATGTCCCGACGCCAGGTTGGAATAGTGACTCAAATTGTTGTAGGACTTGTGAACACGAACTTCGCTCCACAGATGACATTGCGTGCACATCCCCCCATTTTCAGTTCATCTCAGCTAACCAGCTCCTTCCTATCAGTGCGGGACCATTGCCCGGGACAATCCAGAGTGGCAGCCGGTTCACTGATCCATTGTGTGTGACCACCAACATTGCACTGCCTAGTACTGGAATGATTTCTTTGGCATACGTCCGTAGTTGTGTCTCAATGCGTTCTAGTTTGGGTCTACTGGCTTTGTGTGGCCATAGCTTTTCGAATTGTTGAACGCTCATGAGTGACTGGCTGGCCCCCGTGTCCAGCTCCATGCGTACAGGGATGCCGTTTAATAAAACCTTCATCATTGGTGGCATTTTGGTATATGAACTGTGAATGTTTGCCACATGAACCCACTGAACTTCAGCGTCCATTGATTTGCCCCAAGAGTCAACCTGCATCACAGACCCCTCTTCTGGTCCATCCGCCTCATAAATTAGCCTGGTTACAGGTTTTCTGCATATTCGAGCTAAATGGCCACTGAGGTTGCAATTTCTGCAGACAAATTGTTGAAACCTGCAAGTCCTGGCAGAGTGTTTGCCCCCACACCTCCAGCATGAGCTGAGATTCCCATTGTTATGAACAAAGGAGCTATGACCCGGCATTCCTCGCTGATTGTCCCTTTGACTGCCCTTGAGTACCCTGTTAGTGGGTGTCAATGGCCCTATCCCAGACCGCATTGTCCACTGTGATGGCGTAAATGTCCGTTCAGCCTGCCATTGTCTCTGTTGAAAACCTGCTCTGGGGTCTATTGCTGCCTGGGGTGTGTCGAACTGCCCTTGCCTGTCTGCAGGGCTCTGAGTCGCGTTTATGATATTGACTCCCTGATCCTCCGCCGCGTTGGAGGCAGAATTGCGCGCGTATATTATTTTCCTCTCTTCCTCCCCTGCCATGAAAGTCTGAGCCAATAACCGCCGCCGCTTCCAAAGTCAAGTCCTTGGTCTCAATTAACTTTTGGAAAATCCCCGCATGACCGATGCCCTCAATAAAGAAATCCCTTGACATCTTCCCCCTGCAGGCGTCTGTGAACTTAGAGGCTGGCTAAACGCTGGAGGTCCACAACGAAGTCTGGTATGCTCTGTCCTTCACGACGTCGGTGGGTATAGAATCTGTGTCGGGCCATGTGTATGCTGCTCGCTGGTTTGAGGTGCTCACCGATTAGTTTGCTGAGCTCTTCAAAGCTTTTGTCCGCCGGCTTTTCAGGTGCTAGTAAGTCCTTCATGAGCGTGTAAGTCTTAGGTCCGCAGCTGGTCAGCAGATGTGCCCTTCGCTTGTCGGTCGCTGCATCTCCCAGCTATTCTTTCGTGACAAAGCTTTGCTGGAGCCTCTCAATGAAATCGTCCCAGTCCTCACTAACACAGTACCGTTCCTCTGTGTTACCGGTGGCCATTCTCGTGGGTCGTTGATTCCCGTTTCTCGTCGCCAATGTAAAGTCCTTACTCAATGGCACAAAACCCACACGAGGCACATTCTATGGACAAGGTCACTGTATGGCCTGAACCTTTATTCACAGGACCAAGAAGTGATGACCCTGTGTGGGACCTCCCTTTATATACCTGGATGACCAGGTAAGGAGTGTCTCCCACAAGTTCCCCTCCTGTGGTCAAGGTGTGCATTGCTTAAGTATATACAGTATTGTAGTGGTGTTACATAGAGATTACATACATGACACTGGCAACATCCTCGTAAATCTCTCTAGTGCAATCACATCTTTCCTGTAACGTGGTGACCAGAACTCTACACAGTACACTAGCTGTGGCCTAACTCGCGTTTTATACAGTTCAAGCATAACTTCCCTATTCTTATATTCTATGCCTCAGCTAAACCGTATGGCTTCTTAACCACATTATCTACCTGTCTTGCTACCTTCAGGGATCTGTGGACATACACTCCAAGGTCCTCTACACTTCTCAGTATCCTATTTATTGTGCCATCCCTTGCCTTGTTAGCCCTCCCCAAATGCATTACCTCACTCTTCTCCGGATTGAATTCCATTTGCCATTTTCCTGCCCACCTGATCATTACCTCATGGACCCTCCTTGTTACCTCCTCAAAAAATTCCCTTAACTAATCCATGCTGACTGTCCTTGATTAATCCATGCCTTTCTAAATGACGATTAATATTATTAATCAGTAATATTCAGAATTTTTTAGAATAATTTGCCCACCACTGTAGTTAGGCTGACTGGCCTATAATTACTTGGTCTATCCCTTTCTCCTTTTTTAAACAATAGTACAACATTAGCAATCCTACAGTCCTCCGACACCACACCTATAGCCAGAGGATTGGAAAATGATGGTCAGAAACTCCACTATTTCCTTCCATTTTTCTCCTAATCTGAAATAAAGAGGAACAATTTTTTTTTTTTTTTAAGTATTCTTTTTTAAGGATGGAAATAATTAAAAGCGCATCACTGGGCTATTAATCAAAAACATAATGCAATCAAGATAGCCCTAACAGAGAAAACATTTATTAAACTCCATGGACAGCAAGTGGGTGGACTACGATATTTTCTCACTTTTCTCCCTTTTTGAGTTGTCCCACACCAAGCCTGCTTATGTGGACCTCCTTGGGTTGGATAAAGAGGTCTTGGGTTTGGTTCGCCCTGTCTGAGCAGGAAATGATTTGTGGCATTGGTAGACCAAAAGCAGGAAAGCAAAAAACTTTTTATGAAACAAAAATCTATACATACAAAATCTAATACTTCAGAAATTTATATCTTGTATCTCTTCATTTAAATTTCAGTTGAGAATCTATCACCATTAATATTGTAACTTATTCCTAAAGTAATTTGCTCTGCTGTCACAGATCCATGTTTCGTGACATGTGCTTATCCTCCTGTCTATTAATGTTCTAAGATTTGCCATATTTTTGGAAGCATTATTACAGGCGGAATGGCAAACTTTCAAGTTTTGAATGTTAGAGTTTTTATATTTTAGTTTTAGAACTGAGTTAAACAGCTGTATCAGTAAATCATTTGAAACAAATATATCAAAGTACATATTTAATTCATGAGCATATCAGTAAGCAACAGAAATCATGAGCTTCCAGAAGCAAACATGTAACTAACAAAATGAAAGGCATCCTTTACCCCATGCTTTTGGGATAATCATAACATTAATTTTTAGGGCTAGAAATTGGGCACTAATTTTTGAAATGTTGAAAAATCAGCACCAGGTGCAAATGATTCTGAGCTTCCAGTAAATTGGCTGTTAACGCTCCAGGAAAGAACTGGAGTGCTAAATACCTCAGTAGGGCGTTACAGGAGCTCTACCAGCAGAGCGATAATGAATTCCAGATGCCAGGCAATCGAGAATGATCCTTCACACTGGCTCCTTCCAGCTCTTAAAGGGGAGATTCCATCATTGTGCAGATCCTCATTATCAACATTGCTGGTTATGAAGGCGACTTGTAAGCAGCTGAATCCAGTAATTCTTATGGCTAAACCCATTCCCGGGGAGAGAGCTTGCCATTTCAGCGACCAGGCATTGGAGGCATTGGTGGTAGGAGTTGAACAAAGGAGGGCAGTGCTGTTCCCAGTCACTGAAAGTAGGCTATTGCCCCTGGTCTTCAGGGTAATGTGGAGGGAAGTGGCCCAGGAGGTCTCGGCCAGCAATGTGGTCATGAGGAGCCTGACATAGTGCCAGAAGAAATTCATCTACCTCACTCAGGTGGTCAGGGTGAGTACATGCTTCAACAGGTCCTACGTATCAGCTTCTGAACCTGAGACTGTACAAACCACCACACCCCCATCACTCACCCACCGAGCATCTCCACCTACTAAAACTCACGCCTTGTCTACAATTACAGCTATTCAACAATGGAACGCACATCTCCCAAACACATAGCTGCGCTCTCACTCACACACATTCATTTCTTTTGCAGGCCAAGATGGCTCACAATAGGAGGGAGCAGCAGAGAACAGGCGGGAGTGATGTGCAGCTCCAGCAGCTCTCTGACCTTGAGGAGCGAGTGCTGCGACTCATTGGACACCGGGTGGTGGGCGCCATGGCTGTCGGCGACACCACCTCCTTGGGGACAACAACGTTATCTTCATCTCCTCTCCTTCTCTCAGCGCATTTCCCCCTCACACCACAAGCCTTTATCACTTTCCAGCTCCTGATATTGTCTGCATTCCTTGCTCCAATTCTGCCCCCCCTGCTCTCACCTTAACACAAGTCTTGTGCCTTTATATTTTCAGATAATCAGCAACCAGATGACCAACCTGTCCCTGAGCCTCCCAGTGAGAGTGAAGCAGAGAGAAGAAGAGGAGGAGCAAAGCACCGTGTCACTGCATCTCTCACCCGCAGGCACCACCTCAGCCACTGGCACTACATGATCGTTAGAGGCAAGTTTAGTAGAGGGGTCTGCACTGGGTGATAGAAACATAGAAATATAGAAAATAGGTGCAGGAGTAGGCCATTCGGCCCTTCGAGCCTGCACCACCATTCAATAAGATCATGGCTGATCATTCCCTCAGTACCCCTTTCCTGCTTTCTCTCTATACCCCTTGATCTCTTTAGCCGTAAGAGCCATATCTAACTCCCTCTTGAATATATCCAATGAACTGGCATCAAAAACTCTCTGCGGCAGGGAATTCCACAGGTTAACAACTTTCTGAGTGAAGAAGTTTCTCCTCATCTCAGTCCTAAATGGCCTACCCCTTATCCTAAGACTATGTCCCCTGGTTCTGGACTTCCCCAACATCGGGAACATTCTTCCCGCATCTAACCTGTCCAGTCCCGTCAGAATCTTATACGTTTCTATGAGATCCCCTCTCATCCTTCTCAACTCCAGTGAATAAAGGCCCAGTTGATCCGGTCTCTCCTCATATGACAGTCCAGCCATCCCTGGAATCAATCTGGTGAACCTTCACTGCACTCCCTCAATAGCAAGAACGTCCTTCGTCAGATTAGGAGACCAAAACTGAACACAATATTCCAGGTGAGGCCTCACCAAGGCCCTGTACAACTACAATAAGACCTCCCTGCTCCTATACTCAAATCCCCTAGGCCAACATACTATTTGCCTTCTTCACCGCCTGCTGAACCAAAGTATTTGTTCAATTGGTCTGCCATTTCTTTGTTCCCCATTTTAAATTCACCTGAATCCGACTGCAAGGGACCTACGTTTGTCTTCACTAATCTTTTTCTCTTCACATATTTATAGAAGCTTTTGCCGTCAGTTTTTATATTCCCGGCAAGCTTCCTCTCGTACTCTATTTTCCCCCTCTTAATTAAACCCTTAGTTCTCCTATGTTGAATTCTAAATTTCTCCCAGTGCTCAGGTTTGTTGCTTTTTCTAGCCAATTTATATGCCTCTTCCTTGATCTTAACACTATACTTAATTTCCCTTGTTAGCCACGGTTGAGCCACCTTCCCCATTTTATTTTTACTCCAGACAGGGATGTACAATTGCTGAAATTCATCCATGTGATCTTTAAATGTTTGCCATTGCTTATCCACCGTCAACCCTTTAAGTATCCTTTGCCAGTCTATTCTAGTCAATTCACGCCTTATACCGTCGAAGTTACCTTTCCTTAAGTTCAGGACCCTAGTTTCCGAATTAACTGTGTCACTCTCCATCTTAATAAAGAATTCTACCATATTATGGTCACTCTTCCCCAAGGGGCCTCGCATAAGATTGCTAATTAGTCCTTTCTCATTACACATCACCCAGTCTAGGATGGCCAGCTCTCTAGTTGGTTCCGCGAGATATTGGTTGAGAAAACCATGCCTAATACACTCCAGGAAATCCTCCTCCACCGCATTGCTACCAGTTTGGTTAGCCCAATCAATATGTAGATTAAGGTCGCCCATGATAACTGCTATACCTTTATTGCACACATCCCTTATTTCTTGTTTGATGCTGTCCCCAACCTCACTACTACTGTTCGGTCGTCTGTACACAACTCCCACTAGCGTTTTCTGCCTTTTGGTATTCCGCAGCTCCACCCATACCGATTCCACATCATCCAGGCTAATGTCCCTCCTTACTATTGCATTAATTTCCTCTTTAAACAGCAATGCCACTCCACCTCCTTTTCCTCTCTGTCTATCCTTCCTAAATGTTGAATACCCCTGGATGTCGAGTTCCCAGCCTTGGTCACCCTGGAGCCATGTCTCCGTGATGCCAATTATATCATATCCGTTAACTGCTATCTGTGCAGTTAATTTGTCCACCTTATTCCGAATACTCCTCGCATTGAGGCACAGAGCCTTCAGGCTTGTCTTTTAAACACACCTTACCCCTTTAGAATTTTGCTGTAATGTGGCCCTTTTTGATTTTTGCCTTGGTTTCTCTGCCCTCCACTTTTACTTTTCTCCTTTCTATCTTTTGCTTCTACCTCCATTTTATTTCCCTCCGTCTCCCTGAATAGGTTCCCATCCCCCTGACATATTAGTTTAACCCCTCCCCAACAGCACTGGCAAACACTCCCTCTAGGACATTGGTTCCGGTGCTGCCCAGGTGCAGACCGTCTGGTTTTTACTGGTCCCACCTCCCCCAGAACCGGTTCCAATGTCCCAGGAATTTGAATCCCTCCCTTCTGCACTACTCCTCAAGCCACGTATTCATCTGAGCTATCCTGCGATTCCTACTCTGACTAGCACGTGGCACTGGTAGCAATCCTGAGATTACTACTTTTGTGGTCCTACTTTTTAATTTAGATACTAGCTCCCTAAATTCGTCTCGTAGGACCTCATCCCGTTTTTTACCTATATCGTTGGTACCTGTATGCACCACGACAACTGGCTGTTCACCCTCCCTTTTCAGAATGTCCTGCACCCGCTCCGAGACATCCTTGATCTTTGCACCAGGGAGGCAACATACCATCCTGGAGTCTCGGTTGCAGCCGCAGAAACGCCTATCTATTCCCCTTACAATCGAATCCCCTATCACTATAGCTCTCCCATTCTTTTTCCTGCCCTCCTGTGCAGCAGAGCCACCCACGGTGCCATGAACTTGGCTGCTGCTGCTCTCCCCTGATGAGTCATCCCCCTGAACAGTACCCAAAGCGATGTATGTTTTGCAGGAGGATGACCGCAGGGGACCCCTGCACTACCTTCCTTCCACTGCTCTTCGTGGTGGTCATCCATTCCTTATCTGGCTGTGTACCTTTATCTGTGATAAGACCAACTTGCTAAACATGCTATTCACGTCATTCTCAGCATCGTGGATGCTCCAGAGTGAATCCACCTGCAGCTCCAGTGCCGCAATGCGGTCCCTCAGGAGCTGCAGGCGGATACACTTCCCACATAGTACAGGAGGAGCATAACACGTGTCCGAGCTCTCCTGCCATGTCTTAACCCTTAGATTAACTTAATTTGGCAACAATGCTAAAGGTTACTTACTGATACAGAAAAGAAAAAGTTACTCACCAATCACCAGCCAATCACTTACCTCCTTGGCTGTGATGTCACCTTTCGATTTCTTTCTACTTCTTTTTTGCCTCCCTGCTGCAGCTGCACCAGCTGGCCTTTTGTAGGCCTCCAGACTCTGCTGCTCCACCTCACCGATGTCCCGCTGGCGCCTCCCGACTGATGGGCCTTTTGTAGGCCTCCCGACTCTGCTGTTCCGCCTCATCGACGTCCCGCTTCATCGACGTCCCGCTGGCGCCTCCCGACAGATGGGCCTTTTGTAGGCCTCCCGACTCTGCTGCTCCGCCTCACCAACGTCCCACTGGCGCCTCCCGACTGATGGGCCTTTTGTAGGCCTTCACAACTCTGCTGCTCCGCCTCACCGACACCTCACCAACGTCCCCGTGATGCACCAGGGACAAGCGGACTGTAGCCAGCTCCCAAGTTCTGACTCAGATGAGGACCAAGAAAGGAATGATAGATGCAATGGCAAGGGTGCCCGAGAGCCTCTCGGCAATGGCAAGGAGCGTAGAGGAATCTGCCACCGACATTACACAGAGCACTGCGCACACCATGGAGCCCATCATTCCACTCTGCAGAGGATGGTGGACTCCCAGAGACCGTGGGGACCCAGACCTCATGGCGCACATCATGGGTGATGTGGCAGCTTCCATTGCAGCACAGGCAGAACGCTATGCAAGGTCTTAGTGCTATAATGCAGTCAATGGTTGGTAGCATCGAGTCTCAGACTGCTCTCATGCAGTCTCAGCTTGATGCAAGCTCTGACTGGTGCCATCATCACTGGGTCCACCACAGTCTACCAGGGATCTCATGGTGTTGCAGCAGGCCACTAATCTGTGCTTCAGCAGATTGGTAGGGATACTTAAGTGTTGCCGGGGAAGTGGCAGTGGATCAGTGGAACAGGAACCTGCTGTCCTCTCAGGATGGCAGCATCCTGATCCCACCACTGCCACTCCGCCATGCACTTGTCGCTACCTGTCATCCAGCCAGTCCACACAGCCGCCATCTATTCTGAGCTTGTGCAGTGTACAGCCGGGCCTTCTAGGCCCAGAGCTGGTCGAGGGCGTCCTGCAAGGCCATCTGTAGTCTCTGGCAACAACACTCACCAGCCTTCCACCAGCCACTGGGGAGACACTATGTAAGAACAGTAGATTAGGAAAAGGCACTGTAAAGAGGGGAAAGTAAGGGTTTGCACAAGGGTGATTAGTTTCTATTGTTGTAGTATATATGTGGTTCCTGAATTTGGATAAATTTATTAATGCAATGTGGCAGATTTGGTGCCGTGTCTCATTTCAGCTTTGCGTTGTGATATGGAATGAGAAATTGATGGGGACATGCTGAGCAACCGGGAGGTGACCTCGAATTCATTGGAACCAAAGCCTGATGAAGTGGTCATGTACAGCCCTTTAACAAGGTCGATTAATTGGCTGCTTCCTTGCTGGTGTTCGTTCCTCCTCCTCCTCATCTCCCTCTTCCTCCTCCTGAAGTGGTGCAGCTATGCCTGGTGGCAATGGCTGCGTCCTCATGATGGCCAAGTTGTCCAGCATGCAGCAGACGATGACGAAAAGGGACACCCGTTCAGCAGAGTACTGGAGGGCTCCTCCCAAGCAGTTAAGGCAGAGCAACCGTTGCTTGAGCACTCCTGATGGTCTGCTTAATGATGTTCCTGGTTGTAGCATGGTTGCTATTATATGAGCGCTGGGCATGAGTGTTGGTGTTGTGGAGGGTAGTCATGAGTCAGGTGGAGAGCAGATAGTCCTCGTCTCCCAGCAGCCAGCCACGAGCTTGATGTGGGGGCTGGAACAGAGCTGGCACAGGATGAAGGCATCATGGCTGCTGCCAAGATAGTGGCATTAACAGTCAGGATTCGCTGTGTGTGGTCACACACCAACTGCACAGTGAGTGGTTGACTTTTTGATTACGGAATACCCCAGGATTGTTATGCGGTGCCCGCAAAGCGACGTGGGTGCAGTCAATGGTACCCTGCACCATGGGGTAGACTACTATCTGGCAAAGCCACATGCACACTCGTGCTGCTTCTTTCTGGTGATGGGGAAAGAAATATAGTCCCTTCTCCTTCTGTAGAGAGCATCTGTTACCTCGCGGATGCAGCAATGCGCGGGAAACTGCGTTATGTTAGATATGTCTCCTGTTGCACACCGGAAGGATCTGCTGGTGCAGAAATTGAGGGTGACGGTGACCATGACTGCCACTGAGAGAGCCGTGGTCACCCCAGTCTGAGGCAGGAGGTCTGGTTGCAGGAAGTGGCAGAGCTCTGTGACAGCATCCTTGGGAAGCAGAGCCTTCTAAGACACTGTTCCTCAGTGAAACTGATGTAGGAGAAATGCTCCTGAAATACCCTGGGAGGGTAAGACGTCCTGTTGAGAGCCCTATTGGCCCTCCTCCCTCTGGCCACATTTTGCAACCTTTCTCTCTGCCTCTGACATTGATGCTGGAAGGCGAGGTCCAGTGCCAATACAACCCCCATTACCGTATGGAAATGTTGCACTTTTAAATCTCACCTGAATGATACTGAATAATCTTTATGAGGCAGAAGACTCCAGAAACTGAAAAATGATGAAATTGCTCAAAACGGCTGCTTGCCTATCTCAAACTGATGAGGCATCATTTATTGCCGACTAAAAATAAACCAGATGTTGATGCCATTAAATACCGCTCCTCCAGCAGCCATCCAACTGTATACCGCCTCCTCTTCCTGTCGTTAACGGCAGGCATTCAGGCAAGGGGCGAGAGTGAATTTCTGATCCGGGGTGGTAATGGGGCGCTGCGCACTGGATGATGTCACAATCGATGGGGTGCTAGGGACTGAGACAGTGTTAGTGTGCCAGCTCAAACCCGCCAGCGAAGTTCGCAGGCGTCGTTGAATTCGCAGCGCCTGTTCGGGAACCCATTACCGCCCCCCGCAGGTGCTAACGGGAGGCGCAAACCTGGCCAATTTCGTTCCCATATTGTTTAGTCAAGTTTGGGGATTTATGACCATTTTCCCACAAACTAGATTTGGGAATAATTTATATTTAAGTGCTGCATTTTAAAATTAAAATGAGTTCACAGAGGTTTAAAGCCCTCCTTACAGCCATGAGCTGTAGCTGCTGAGGCAGAGAGGATTGACATAACAATGAGCCAGCTATCCTTATTGTTTACTACAATAACAGTGAATAATAATCAATGTGTTATCCTTACAGGCCACCTGTAGGCCATCTACTCAAGATGCCATTCTTGGGTATTCAGCAGGGAGATGTCAGCTGACAATATATTCATGAAAGGGAGAGAGGTAGCCAATTTGGTTGACAGGCCTAGTGATACATCCCTTCATGAGAAATATGTTGCGGGAAGACAAAGGACAAAGGATTACGGGTCACTCAGTCAGGATGGTCTGATAAGAGAAAGGCAAGAAAGGCCGAGGCAGTTTATTGTAAGTCTTGTGCCAATCAAGTCCATGTCAGCCTTGGACTGTTTCAATGCTAGACTGAGCAAAGCAAATATTAGACAGCTCACTAACCCTGGATAGCATGGTTTATTATTTTGCTTATTATTGAAGAGGGGCTTAAAGCTAAATTAAATAAGTAAGCTTTGATTATAACTGTGACTTTGTTTGTTTACTTGTTTCAACTCACAAAAGCATTTCAGGCTACTGAAAAATGGAAGATGCACACATTTAGGCACTTATGAAAGACACAATATCTAGTTCAGATCATAAGGGGCACTATTTATCTAGACACAAAGAGACTGTTCACGGGAATGACCAGTCAGTTGAACTGAAGAGAATATCAATAAAAGTCCCAAAATTTACAACATATTTATAGTTACTGGCCCAGTAAATCATAGTCAGAATCTGAAATCAGATTTGAGGCAGGTTATTATATAATATATGTAAAAATGTATTACATGTAAATATAATACATGCAAGGACTTATAATAGTAGGAATGCAGTTCCTTTCTCTGTAATACAGTACCTAAACTGGAGGCCAAGGAATTTTATTTTTAAATCTCACGCCTTGGAGCTTTTCCTGATGGCTTACCGACTTTTCTGTCACTCTGCAGTCTGTGCTACATTAGCTGATCTTGGCCAAATTATTACAACTGGCCGCACTGTCCTTTGGTTAGAGAGAGAAAAAAATAATCAGCCAGGGTTCTTACTCGTGTTTGCTGGAGAGCAATCCTTACTGAAAGTATTCATGCATTGATGTTGAGTGAGGACAGAATTGGGCTCAGTTATGATGCCTCCACAGTTAAGTAGCCGACAGACACACTCTCTAGGCTAACTTGGTTGAGGTCCTGGAGAGCACTTGGTGCTCTTGGGGCCATATCCCAGCAAGGGAACATCATCTTCAGGATAGGAGAGGAGGGTGGTGAAGGAAGAAAATTAGGGAAGAAAACAAAAGCTCAGAGCTTGCAGACCAAACAACTTGTACACCACAATATTTATATAAAAAACAGTATTATTCATTATTTTCTATTTATTACAAAGATAATTCAGACTATATTAATATATAAAATGGATAAAGTACAGGTTGAACCTCTCTGGTCCGGCACCCTCGGGACCTGATCGGTGCCGAAACAGAGAATTTTCTGAACCACGGGTGGTCAGTGCTGGTGATCGTTGAGCGAGGAAGGAGAGGCGGGGAATGTTGGTCATTTCTCTGTCTGTCTCAGGTCTGACGCCCCTTCACTGCACCATCAAGTCTCACAATTCCACAATGAGGAAGCAGAGTGGGATGCTGAGCATCACGGGAGTGCTTAACAATGAGCTCCAAGCCCAGGAAAGCGACAGTTCCGCCACAGATGCCGAACCACGGATGTTTCTGGACCAGAGAGTCCCGGACCCGAGAGGTTTAACCTGTATATCAATAAGCCCAACGATTGTGTTTTAGCAGTTCCCACTGAATATAGAAATTTATAGTTGCTGCTGGTATAACGACTACACTATCAGTTGCTAATAACAGCAATAATTCACCTTTACAGTGTATAAATTCAATCAGTCTTCACAAAGAAGTCTTAATTTTTACACTGCACAGATTCTTCATACTTGCATCACTAAACTCCCATTTCTGTAACATAGTGGATTAGTGTCTTCGCACCTTAATTGGTTAAGTTTTTTTTTAATTCAGATTTTCAATTAAACACCATAGAACACCAGCACAGATGTGTAATGCTAAGATGTTTTCAACTAAGTTTAAAAAAAAACAGAATGTAAAGCTGATAAAGCAATAAGATTTGAGACATGTATTTTTAAATCTGGAAGTAAATTCTTCTTCAGTAAGTCATGTGATGCCACTGCTCAGGAACAGAACTTTTTTTCACCTTTGTTCTGTTGGCCACAAGCAGTCCCAGCTTGCTAGAGCATGGATTGCATGGAGAGCAAATCTTCAGCTTTAACTCCACCTCTAAAGAGGATTCACTATCACACCAATGACATTGCCGTTTGTGACACTAGCCATCCTTGTGGCCTCGGAGTGATTCTACTAATTCATGGGCAGTTTTGGCTATGAACTCACACCTACTGGAACTGGATTGAGACTACCCAAATTAGGACTTGTACACATTTCAGGGAGAAGAATTTCACCACATCAGTGCAGGATGGATTTAAACCTAAATTTCAAAATCAATCAACCTGGGGCTGAGATGATTGACCTCCAACAACCACAACCATATTCTTTTGTGCTGCATATGACTCCAGCCATTGGAGAGTTTTCCCCGATTCCTATTGACTTCAATTTTACTTCGGCTCCTTAATGCCACACTCAGTCAAATGCTGCCTTTATGCTGTCAAGGGCAGTCACTCTCACCTCATCCCTGGAATTCAACACCTTTGTCCATGTTTGGACCAAGGCTGCAATGAGGTCTGTAGCTGAGTGGTTCTGCCGGAATCCAAACTGAGCAATATTGAGCATGCTATTGGTGAGTAAATGACACATGATAGCACTTTCGACGACACCTTCCATCACTTTGCTGATGATTGAGAATAGACTGATGGGGCAGTAATTGGGCGGATTGGATTTGTCCTGCTTTTTGTGGACAGTCCATACCTGGGCAGTTTTCTACATTATCGGGTAGATGCCAGTGTTGTAGCTGTATTGGAATAGCTCAGCTAGTGACGCGGCTAGTTCTGGAGCATGACAGTTGGGATGTTGTCAGGGCCCATAGCCTTTGCTGTATCCAGTGCGCTCAGTCGTTTCTTCATATCGCATGGAGTGAATTGAATTGCCTTCTGTGATGGTGGGACCTCAGGATGAGGTCGAGATGGATCATCCACTCGGCACTTCTGGCTGAAGATGGTTGCAAACGCTTCAGCCTTGACTTTTGCACTCACGTGCTGGACTCCACCATCATTGAGGATGGGGATATTCATGGAGCCTTCTTTTCCCGTTCGTTGTTTAATTGTCCAACCTCATTCATGACTGGATGTGGATCTGATCTGTTGATCCCTTAATCCTGGCTATAGCATGCTGCTTCTGCTGTTTAGCACGCACGAAGTCCTATGTTGCAGCTTCCCCAGGTTGCTACCTCATATTTAGGTACGTCTGGTGCTGCTCCTGATATGCTCTTCTGCACTTCTCATTGAACCAAGATTGGTCCCCTGGCTTGATGGTAATGGTAGAGTTGCCGCAGTTGGACTTGTCCCCTTTTTTAAAGATGGTCATGATCACTACATCTCTGAGATCTCCCGGCATGCTCTCCTCCATCCAGGAGAGAGAAATTAGGTTGTGTATTCGCGCCAACAGTGCCTCTCCGCCATACTTCAGTGCCTCAGCAGGGATTCCATCCGCACCTGCAGCCTTGTTGTTTTTAAGCTGTCTTATGGCTTTTTCTACCTCGTGCAGTGTTCCACCTCACAGTCAACAAGCTCCCCGCTGGAGTGGAGCTAAACTACAGAAGCAGTGGGAATCTGTTCAACCTTCACCGTCTCCAGGCCAGGTCCAAGACCACCCCAACCTCTGTTGTCGAGCTACAGTAAGCGGACGACGCCTGTGTCTGCGCACATACAGAGGCTGAACTCCAGGTCATAGTCGATGTATTTACTGAGGCATACGAAAGCATGGGCTTTATGCTAAACATCCATAAGACAAAGGTCCTCCACCAGCCTGTCCTTGCCGCACAGCACTGCCCCCCAGTCATCAAGATCCACGGCGTAGCCCTGGAAACGTGGACCACTTCCCATACCTCAGGAGCCTCCTATCAACAAGAGCAGGCATTGATGACGAGATTCAACACCGCCTCCAGTGCGCCAGTGCAGCCTTCGGCCGTCTGAGGAACAGAGTGTTTGTAGGCCCTCAAAACTGCCACCAAGCTCATGGTCTACAGGGCTGTAGTAATACCCGCCCTCCTGTATGGCTCAGAAACATGGACCATGTACAGTAGACACCTCAAGACGCTGGAGAAATACCACCAACGATGTCTCCGCAAGATCCTACAAATCCCCTGGGAGAACAGACGCACCAACATTAGCGTCCTCGTCCAGGCCAACATCCCCAGCATTAAAGCACTGACCACACTTGATCAGCTCCGCTGGGCAGGTCACATAGTTCGCATGCCAGACACGAGACTCCCAAAGCAAGTGCTCTATTCGGAACTCCTTCACGGCAAACGAGCCAAAGGTGGGCAGCGTAAACGTTACAAGGACACCCTCAAAGCCTCCCTGATAAAGTGCAACATCCCCACTGACACCTGGGAGTCCCTGGCCAAAGACCACCCTAAGTGGAGGAAGTGCATCCGGGAGGGCGCTGAGCACCTCGAATCTCATCGCCGAGAGCATGCAGAAATCAAGCGCAGACAGCGGAAAGAGCATGCGGCAAACCAGTCGCACCCACTCCTTCCCTCGGCGACTATCTGTCCCACCTGTGACAGAGACTGTAATTCCCGTATTGGACTGTTGAGCCACCTAAGAACTCATTTTAATTGGAAGCAAGTCTTCCTCGATTCTGAAGGACTGCCTATGATGATGATGATGAAGAATGGTAGAGTGAGGAATATGCCGGGCCATGAAGTTACATATTATGGTGGAATACAATTCTGCTGCTGCTGATGGCCCACAGCGCCTCGCGGATTTCCAGTTTTGAGCTCCTAGATCTGTTCTGAATTCATCCCATTTAGCACGGTGGTAGTGCCATACAGCACGGACAGGACTTTGTCTCCACAAGGACTGTGTAATGGTCACTGCTACCGATGCTGTCATGGACAGATGTATCTGCGACAGGTAGAGTGAGTAGGACGAGGTCAAGTAGGTTTTTCCCTACTTGCTTTGCCTCTCTCACCACCTGCTGCAGGCCCAGTCTGGCAGTTATGTCCTTCAGGACTTGGCCAGCTCGGTCAGTAGTGGTGCTACCGAGCCACTCTTGGTGATAGACATTGACGTCCCCCACGCAAAGTACATTCTGTGCTCTTGCTACCTTCAGTGCTTTTTCCAAGTGGTGTTCAACGTGGAGGAGTACTGAGTCATCAGCTGAGGGAAGGCAGTAGGTGGTAATCAGCAGGATCCTTGGAGATGGAGCACGCGGTGTCCACCGGTACGCTCGCGGCCTTCCGCGAGAGGTGGGCACCGGAGGGACTGGAGTGCATCATCACGCCCGGCAACCAAATTTTAATTTGATTTTACGTTTTTAAGTTTAATTTGTTTTAATTGCCGGTGCTTTTAGTGTCCCCCTTCCCTTTTATAGGGGGCACTGGGGAAAATTGTGATTTTAGTGCCCCAAAAAAAAAAACACAAAAAAAAAAGGGGGGGGGGGAAAAAAAAAAAGGGCTTTGTAAATGTCTGGAGTGTCACCCAGGTCGGGTGGCACCGTTTAATGAATTATGTTTTTGCAGGTGAACTCCAAAAAGAGTTAATCAGCAGGAGGTTTCCTTGCCCATGCATGACCTGATGCCATGAGACTTCATGAAGTCTGGAGTCAATGCTAAGGACTCCCAGATTATATACCACTGTCACATCTCTGCCACTGGGACAGGACATACCCAGGGATGGTGATGGAGGAGTCTGGGACATTAATACTGTAAGTGATTGGCAGGATTTCTGAAGTTGCCACAATTCCAATAATGATAAAAGCACACAGTCAGGCATTTAATTGTTCGCAAATAGCCAATCAGAAAATGTGCCAATAAACACGCACACTAAATTAAATAATCACTCAATCTCTCATAACATCTGGTTGATCATAATTATGGTATTATTTTCTGTCCTGTACATCTGGTAGAAACCATTTACATTCATGCAGCTGGTTATAATAAAGACTGCAGAGAAGTAACAAGCAGAACTGTCACTGATTTTCCAATAGGAAGACATTCATTTGATTGATTTTTGACAAGGAATAAGTTTGGAGAGCTAATCAATTTGATTACTATATCATTATTCACATTCTGCACTAAGGTAATTTCATATAAACAGCACTCCATTAAAAGTTAGGGTACATCACTCCGCCTCTGAGTCAGAAGGTTGTGGATTCAAGTACCACTCCAGAGACGTAAGCACATAAGCCAGCTGACACTTCAGTGCAATACTGAGGGAGTGCTGTACTGTTGGAGGTGTCGTCGTTCTGATGAGACATTAAATTGAAGTCACATTTACCTTCTCAGGTGGACGTAAAAGATCCAATGGCACTATTTGGGTTAAGAACTTGGGAGTTTTCCCGATGTCTGAACTAATGAGCCTGAAATTCCGATGTCCCGGGTCCGTACGAAGTTTCTACGGACCTGGGAAGGCATCGGAAAAGCCAGTTTTCAGCGCGCAATGCTCATGCGCTGAAAACCGGCTTTCCTGATCGGTCAAGTTTCTGGTTTGACAGATCTCGTGCATATCGGGAACGAGGACACTTGCAGGGCAAGATTTGCGATATTTACGCATATCTTGCCCAGCAAATGTCCTCAAAAATCTTGCGCCTAAAAAAGCAGGTGTATAGCCTACTTTTACAAGCGCAAGTGTTTAAAAACATACATAAACATTAACATTTAGTTAAATAAACACATATGAAAACATATTTTATTGTTAAAATCCCTCCCCACTACAGTAAGTTTATTTTAAGGCATAATTAAAAAAACGTTTTAAAAAGTCAGGAAAATATTTTTTTAATAAGAACTCTAATTTAAATGAATCTTAAATATGTAGTGTATTTTTCTATTTTTTTATTCGTGTTGTGTGTCTTTGGGGGGGGGGGGGGTTTCTCATTCATAATAATGGGAACTCCAACTTACGGAGTTCCCATTATTAGGAATGAAAAAATACTGTACCTTGATTGATTGCCCAGAGCCATGTGACTCCAGCTCCAGCATACGGACGTCCCAATGTGCACGCGCTCCGATGCGCAGTGAGTGAAGGCTTCAGGATCAGAAGTTCGAGCGGGCGCAGCACCTTCAGGTAAGTGCGCATTTTTTTTTCCTTTTTTCAGTAGTTTGCCCACGGGAAGGCCTCGATCGGAATTTCTGGGCCAATATTTATCCCTCAATCTACAACACTAAAAAACATATTATCTGGTCATCATCTCATTGGGATGCCCTGAAGTAGTGAAAGGCACTATATAAATGCAAGTTGTTTCTTTCTATTTACAACATTTTTTTTTAATCCATTAAAGGGCTAATTAGCATGATTGCCAGTAGAGCTGCTAACCTGTGCTACAGTTAAATATACTTTCAAAATACTGAGAAGTAATCGAGTTTCTATCCCGAGGACGGTTGAATGGGCGTGGTGCGGGACCTGTTTCTACCAACTTTCAAAATTAGCACTTTTTGCTCCCCCACTTTTTTCTGATAACATACAGTGACAGAACCCATATCACTCATGTCACTGCAGTTCCAATAGAGGTAGGTTTAACTCGTGGTTAAAGGTGGACTAGATCGGTATTGATCTGAAATGAAAACAATAGTATTCTGCTGGGATAACAGCGCATCATATTAATTTAAAATGTTTATATTGACACGGAATTTGTGGTCAGCGATCGCCACTCGAAGAAAACTGCCCACAAAGATCTCCGCGGTGAAAACTTTAGCTTACTTGACCTTAATTTGATTGTACCTGTAACGCTGTCAAAAGGGGATCTCTCGCGCATAGCAGTAGTGATGTCATCAAGCTGTCTAAGCAGCCAATCACATTGAAGAATTCTCACAGACAGTAAACCAGGAAATAAAAGGCAGCTTTTAATCATTCGCTTTAAAATTTTTTTTTTTACAGAGAACGAAATAAAGATTGCGACATACACATGGGATTATGGTAGAAACTTAAATATCAAACAAACTTTTACAAATTATATTATTTTTAAAATCTAGTCATTTTTAATCATAATGGAGAAATCTGACGTTCCACAATGTTTTTCTGGCCCAGAACGGTTGTTCAGCAGTTAATAAGCAGTGAAAACCGCAGTTACACCTATTTCAACAAGGCTTAACTTATTATGGGATGTTTAACAACGATATTAGAGCAGAAAAAGAGAAGTTTTCGTTCGTTCAAGTGATTTCACGGATTGCCGGCTATGGGGATTTCACAGCGCAGCCTGTGGCGAGGCAGGGAATGACTGACCGCAATTTCAGGATTTCCTTATTAATCTGTGCATGTGCTAAATTCTGAAGCTTACGGTCAATTTCAGAGGGATAATGACAGCAAACGCTGATAGTTTCGTCGTCATTCTCACTTCAAAATCCGGGCCAGTATATCATCCATAAGTGTCTCAACAGTAACCACTTTGAGCCTGCTTTCTGGTTGTTTACATAAGTTGATAATTTTAGAATTAGACACCGTCTTATACTAGCATGCATATTACATCAAATAAACACTTCTATATACGAAGCGAGAGTAGCTAAATCAGGCAACAATGAAATACTTTGGGATAGACGAATAAACAGTTTGCATGGTTAATCCATCAGTAACTACTTTATTCATTTTGAATGAGAAAATACCCGTAATACAAATTATGCGTTGTTTTTGGTGCGTTACATAACATTTATAGAAAGAAAGCTATTATCAAAATGTGTACCTTTAAGGTTTTTAGAAACGAAGTCATAAAATTAAATTGCTCTTTCGGAAAATCCTCATGTAACCATGTTTAAGAACAATTTAATCACGTGTCCAGGCTAAAATTGTAAAGGCACAATTTCCGTTTATGCGTTTTATAAAGGTTAGGGCCAATAAAATAAAGGTCGCTAAAAATGAGGCTTTAAAAAACATGTTGATGATACTCCGTAGACTCTGCGGATCACAGTGATGTGGTTATTTTCTTGTCCGGGTATCTGATGCTATCTGGTACAATGAGGATGCAGCCTGCCTCCATTTGCTGCACCTCCCCGAGCTGTCATGTTGCCGAGAGGGAAGGGCACGTAGCACTGGCGGCTGGCCGCAGCATCGCACTGCAGTCAGGGGTGGGGAACACGTTTCGCATTTAATAACATACACGTTTCGCATTTAATAACATGCCCATTACATAAGTGCAAACAATTCTCAAGTCGCTTCTCTCCCCGAAAGATGAAAGTGATGTATTTCCACCCTGACACGCACAAAACGGTAAAGAGCATCACCCACCGCGCCGATCTGATCTGACCTGACCTGGCCAAGGATGGCGGTACATCATCGGGCATGTTCAAAGCCGCACCTCGGGGCTTGGTTTCCACAATCTATTTATTTATTTACTGTCCTTGGGGAAATAAAGAATCAACCGACCCTCATTTTGTCTGCGGGTTTATATGGGGACCGTTATATATCATGATATTTCACTGGTAAACCATTAGATTTTGCTGGCCCATGATATATCGGTGAGATGCAAGCATTCGCGCACCGACACGACCCGGACTCGATCAAAAATCGGCGGCGCCCCTCCAATGGAGCCGGATTCAGCTCGGCACCTGCCCTCAGCATCCATTTCAATCCACCGGAGGATGGCCACGGCGCTCGGGCGCCTGTCACTGCTCCTTTCTCTCTACCTATTTGATTTTCCCCTCCGCTGTAATTCGAACCTGCTCACTCACCTGGCCTGACGCCGCCGCTCCTGTCCGGCTGGGCTCGGGATGGGGACGGAACGGGGACCGGGACCACTTCAGTCACCCGCTGACGCTGTTACCATGACAGAAGCTGCGGCGGAAGTACAGGCAAACAACACCGGAAACACACACGGAGCATCTGGAACCATCCACTGAGTAAAGCCCGGGGCCTGTAAATATTCACGCCGACATAGTGAGGGGGAATTCCGTATTCCAAGTTTGATGAAACCCTGGCTCGGTCAAAGCTCACGCCCCGGCAGCGCTGCAGTCAGTTCACGGGCGGGACGTAATTAGCGCCGGACAGACATGGCGGCCCCCAGCTGCAGAAACGTGAAATTGTCCAAAGAACAAAAAAAATTACTGAGGAAACAAGTAAAAGCGCAGCACATCCTCCTCAAACACGACGGCATCGCAACTGTGTCTGGACCGACTAAAGTAAGTTCATATCTCGTGTGTAATAGTTTGTCATCGGGTCCAATGTGATTACTCAAATCTGCTGAAAACAGTTTCTGTTCAAGAGTTGTCAGTACTGGAGAAATGTTTGGGATAGGATTAGGATTACGATCAACATGATCGCGACTTTGCCTCCTCCGCCCCCCAGTTTTAACAGGTTCTGAATCCAAATACTTAATATGGATTGGAATAGTAGGAGACCCAGCATCAATCTATCCTTTCCCCTTCCTCTTCACTCCTCGACATCACTCCCTAACAAGCATCTGCTGTTCCATCCCTTTGGCTCTTTAGCTATACCCAGGTTTTGCCTTGAATTCCCACTACTGTCAGTTCCAGTAGCATTTTTTAAAACTTTGACCCGTCCATTATCCTTGTTTCACTTCTTCATTAACTTTGTGGTGTCTCACTTGAGTCCAGCAGTACCCACTCCACTTATTTTTCATCTGCCTGACCTACGATGACTCATTTATTGGGCCTGAATTTGCAGTCAGAGGCATACCTCCGGAGTATGCTGCAAAAGATATACGAACTTAACTCCTGGCTCCAAAGCTACTGAGAATTTGGGTCCTGGGTCTGCAGGCGTATACCTGCATAAAGGCCCACGGATCCCAGAGGCGCAGGCGGTTTGGGATCACCTGGGCCAGGTCCTCCAGTGAAAAAGGAGGATTCCATTTCAGAATCCCCATAAACCCGACTGGTATCCCCATATAATTGAACAATTTAGACAACTGCAATAAAAATAAATTACAGATTTTCAAATTTAATTAAAAGTTCTTTCGTTACAGCAAATACAATAAAAATGTAATTATTTTGAAAAATAATTTTAAACACTTTAATCTGGGCCAATATTTGTATAAATGAATTTTAAGTGTGCATCTTTTTTTATTAAAAATGTTTTAATATAAGATTTATAATCCTTACACTGGTGAAAGCAGTCCTTATGCCTGCTTTTACCAGCCGTAAGAGTTTTGTGGGCAATTGCTGGGCAGTAGTTGGTTAAAACTCTACGCCAGCGAAAGTGAATTTCTGGTTGGTTCGGATGATCTGTCAAGGTATATCGTAAGTTCCATATTTTTATGCATGTGGAAACCCGGAACTTGCGGGATCTTTCAGAAGGTTTACGACAATGTCGTACGCTGTCACGGGGACCGTAAATTCCGGGCCATTAAATCCAGTACTAGGCATTCACCCATCTCAAATCTCCTCACATTTATCTGGCCATGTACGTTTCTGTACCCTTCTCTTGATGATCCTATCACGTTCCTTCAGCCATCTGATCAATAGAAAATTATTGTAACTACTCTGAAGTATGCAATAAATGTATATTTCTACATTACAATCTGTGGTAGACTCTAATGACCGAGATTACTTGAAACTTTTAGCAAGATAGTATAATTTATGACATTTGACTCCTATAACCATATAGTTGAAACTTGGAAAAAGTTTATCTTTATTAATATGTATAGTGATCTTATCAGAGACCATTTCATTTGGTCTTTTGATTTTTAACTTGCTGGTTTCATAAAGCAGAGTAGAAACTTTATAACAGCCTATTTTTAATGGTTAGTAAAATCATTTCTGGTTTAATATGCCATATTGTTTTGTTTTTATAAGCACTTGGTTGTAGCCAATGGTGGTCTGGGTAATGGTGTCAGCCGACAGCAGCTGGTTGAAGTGTTACAGCAATTTGGAACAGTTGAGACCCTTCTGATGCTTCCGAATAAACCACATGCTTTTGCGACATATGGTACAATTCAAGAAGCCAGAGAGGCATACAATGCTCTCAATGGACGAGACCTAAAGACTGACGGAAATACTCAACCTATCACTTTGTATCTGAACTTTGTGGAAGAAGGTAAGTTCATTTCCATTTTTCTGATCTTCATTAGAATTGAACGGTAAAAGTCAACATTTTAGGGTCAGTCTAAGTTCTTTAATTTTTATGGAATGAACTTATTAAAGATTTGATGTTGACTTTTTTGCATTATAATTAACTTAACTCCCCTACAATTTAAAGACAGTTTATTCATGAAGAGTAGTATTGTTCAATCATTACAAACCCTTTTCCAGAAATATTATCCTCTCTTCCGAAAGCTTTTTTTCATTGCATTTGCGTTTAAAACTGATTATATAATTGTGGCATAAAGTATTTAAAGGTTATCTTTACTCAAAATCTGTAAAACAGCAGATAATTCCCCATTTCTACCGAAGCACAGGACTGCCTCCAAGTGCAATAAACATTCATGCCCCCACTCTCCAATAATGCAAAATAGTAGATATCTACCTCCTAACTGGCACATCTTGCATACCAGCTTGCTGTATATTTTCAGCTTTAAAACTGGTAATGGGTAAAAATTAAATGCATGGGTAAATGAATATATATAAAATAAAGGATATTCCTTTACCCTTTTCACAGAATAATGGGCAGAGTTGTGGAATTCAATACCCAAAGCACCCGAAAATAAAAATTCCAAAATGCCATTTAATAAAAATGGAATGTGACTTATTTAATCGCTATACATCAGTGGCTCTGATTATCCCCAACTTGGCATAAAATAATGAATTATGTGACTCACTTTGAGCAACACCATAGGAGATCTACTAGTATGCTACTATCAGTTTAAGTGCTTTAGTAAACAAAGTACTTTTTTTTCTAACTCTAATATTATAGACTCTTTTAGTTCTTTTAAATTTGTCTTTACAGTTAGAAAATACCTTTACAAGCATGCATAAATTGCTGGTGAATCCAGAAAAAAGTCAGTTGGTGGCTGTGGGTCAGGAAGCAGCAGTGGCAAAGCTAGGAAAGGGATATTCATTCATTGGTGCCTGCTGCCTCATTAATTTATTATTTGTTGGTGTGCTGGCTGATCTATGAATTTATTAATTCAGGGGCAATTGCTTCTCCCAACATTTTATATATGGCCTCATGGAATCAAGCTTCAGGAGCAGTGGACCAGCTCAAATCATTACAAAATTAAATGTGGCCAAAATAAATGTTATTTTTTTGTCTCTGGAGCAGTGCGCCAATTGATAATTAAATAAATGTGGCCTCAACAAATGCAGTGAGGCTTTTGGGGCAACAGTTCATTAAATATCTCCGACATAAATGCAATCTTTCTTCAGAGGTAGCGGTACAGCCATCAATTGATCATTAAATTTGCTATCTGCACTTTAGCAGGGCCACACCACTAACTGGAGTAAGAAAGAACAACAGACATTCTTGTAATACTTTTGTTAAAAGGGTGCAGTAGCATCTTTGGAGAAAGTAAGAATAACAGTTAATCAAACTTCAGCAGTCTCCAATGTTAATCATAAAGACACCATAGGACTGGGTTCCAAGCCATGACTCATGACCGAGCTGCCAGGTGTTTGCACATTATTCCTTAGCGTGCTGTTTCTGTACCATTTTTTTTTCTCCCTTTCTCTTATGCTCCCCACCCCTAAAGTACTCTGAAAGTTTAGTGTCCAACTAATGTTTAGTCATCGAGGAATCTTATCCTGTGAGAAAATTAGTGTTAACATCTTTACATTTGTTAACAACAGGCATGAATTTAGAAAATTGTAATTATTTGTGCTAATTAAGGAGTTTCAGTTGAAGGGGTAAAAAGCGTTCTGTATCTTTTTTGAAGTTTTCAGTGAAGATGTTCCTCCTTTGAGCCTACCACCAGGCCTTCTGGTGATTGAAGAGGTTATTTCTCCTGAGTATGAGAAGAGGCTTTTGGCATTTATAGATGGAAGCACAGACACAACAAAGGAAAATGGTGAGTAGTACACCGAGAAAAGACATTAGGTAGTGTTTAGAATCATCTAAAATATCCAGTGCAGAATTCAGAAAGGCCAATTCATTGTTTATGCCCCATTGTGTAACCATTTTTTTGTTAATTTTAAAAGGTGAGGTAAAGGGGGATTGCTTGATATGTGTTGCTGTTATTCCATAATCGGATGTATATTAACTTATAAAATGTTTCAAGCAGAAAATGGTGCAGGAGATAGCGTGAGTAGGTGACCCACCCAAGCCCCTACCAATCATAGGAATATAGGAACAGAAATAGGCCATTGGCCCTGTTCCGCCATTCAGTTAGGTCATGGCTGATCTGCACTTCCATTGATGCACCAATGTATTGATCTGAGTTCAATTAAAACTTTTTAATACCACCCTGTACTTTTTAATTTAAGACGATATTTTGTTCTATAATATGGGCCAAGTAATTATGTCTAAATGAATTTAATATGGTTTTGAATGGCGAGCCTTGAAACAAAGTGAATGTATTAAAAGCATGATGGTCAAAATCAGATGGGTGTTGGCATTTAAATTAATATTTGTTTGCTTTACCTTTTGATAGATTTATTTATTTTTCCTGGAATAGCTTGTAAATTGCAAATCGTTACTCTGTATATTCTTGCTAAAATTTCCATTGGCTTACCGCCCAGAACTGGGCGGTATTAGCCATTGTGGGCGATAACCAGGTGAGCGAGAAATTCCCCACCTGAGGTGGTTTCGAGGTACCGCTGGGGAATGGACTGCCGGCGTGCACCATCCTTAGATCGCCTTGGCACGATATTTGGCTTAGTGGTGACCTGTAGGTAAGTATGAAAAAAAACGCCCATGAGGATCAGCGGAGCTGGGCGGTAGGTGAGTAGCTCTGCAAGAAAAAGGTTAGTAATTGTTTTTTTTAACTCATTATTTTAAAATTCTGGTGTGATTTGGGTTAAAGGGGTCTTCAGAATGTTTTTATGATTGTTTTAATGTGATGTTTTTTGAAAAAATAATTAATGTTTTTCTGCTGCTAGGCCCAAGTCTCGGGGTAAATTTTTAGTGATTTTTTTAATTTATCGCCCATTTTCTTTAGGAACCGCCCAAATGGCCCCAAAATTCCACTTTTCGCCGAGAATGGGGGTGCAACACCCATTTATTTTACTCGGTGGATTTTTTTCTTTTTTGGCGGGAAGTTTTCGCTAGCGATAATCTTGGGAATCGGGCGCTGGTTAGAAAATTCTAGCCCATGGTCTTTACTTTTTAAAAAACATGGGACAAAGCAATATAAAATGATATAACTTTTACAGATTTTGTTAAATGAATGTTGGGCCCTGCATCGGCATTCAATCTTTAAAATGGTTTATGTAATTTTATTTTATTCTGATTTTCATAGCCCAGAGATCTCTGAAACATCGAAGAGTAAAGCACTATGGATATGAATTTCGTTATGACAACAATAACGTGGACAAGGATAAGCCTCTACCAGGAGGTACATTAGACCATGTATTTCTGCCCATATTGAATCACAGCAAATGTCCAAAAAGTGTCTGGTGGATGTTGGCAATTGCAGAAGAAACTATCACAAGAAAAACAATATATTCTGTATTGTGTAGTGAATGCAACTTGCCACATTAATTCAAGTGATTTTTGACTGACTTTTAAAAAAAAAAATCATCCATTTTCCATGCTCATCAGATTTCTACTTAGGCAGAAGCTTTAAACATATGTTTGTTTATCTCCCTTGTCATGCTTGAAATAGAAACTGAGCAGCACGAGTCTTGCCACAATAGGATAATCCTGTGCAGGTGTGTTTGTGTTTTTTTTTACATAGAATATACAGCACAGAAACAGGCCATTCGATCCCAACCAGTCAACGACGGCGTTTATGCTCCACTCAAGTCTCCGCCCGTCTTTCCTCATCTAACTCTTATCAGCATAACCCTCTATTCCCTTCTCCCTCATATGCTTATCTAGCCTCCCTTAAATGCATCTATACTATTCGCCTCAACCACTCCCTGTGGTAGCAAGTTCTACATTCACTCTCTGGATAAAGAAGATTATTCTGAATTCACCATTTGATTTCTTGGACTCTACCTTATATTGATGGCCTCTAGTTTTACTCTTCCCCAAAAGTAGAAACACTCTGTTTACTGTATCAAACCTTTTCATAATTTAAGACTTGTCTATTAGTTCATCCCTGAGCCTTCTATTTTTAAGAGAAAAGAAACCCAGCCTGTTCATCCCTTTCCAATAGGTATAACCTTGCATTTCTGGTATTATCCTCGTAAATCTTCTATGCACTCTCTCCAGTACCTCTATATCCTTTTTATAATATAGTGAACTATACACAGTACTCCAAGTGTGGTCTAATCAAGGTTCGGTACAGGTTTAGCTTAACTTCTCTACTTTTCAATTCTATTCCTCCAGAAATAAACCCTTGTGCTTAGTTATTAATCTGTGTTGCTACTTTTAGGGTATTTGTACTCCCAGATCCCTTTTCTCTTCTACCCCATTTAGATTCTTATTTTCCAAGTAATATGATCTCCTTATTTTTCTTACCAAAATGTAATACTTCATACCTATCTGTGTTGAAATTCATATGCCATTATATAGCTACATTATGAACATGTGAGTTAATCTATTTTTTGGGGGACTTCAGCTGAGTATTATATCACAATATCCAAATATTTCCACATCCCTCCCAATTTCTCTGTTATTTAGTTAAAACTTTATAAATAGCACCTGTATTTAAGTTGCCTCCTTACATTATGTTTTCTAATTGTTAAGCTTTAGGGAACATAAGTATTGTGAATTTCACTGCATGTTAAGCAACTGTTAATTGAAAACATTCACCCTCTTTTAAGATGCAAGATGGATAGCTTACTTGTTACAATAGGTTTGATGCTGCTCCAGTTTGTTTATAGGAAATGGACTAAAACCACTGGGCGGGCTTTAAAAAATATTGTTATAAAACTTGACTGGTCAAATCTGAGATAGATATATTTTTTGAACTCTAGAAGAATCAAGGATATGGAGATCGGGTGGGAAAGTGATGTTGAGGTCAAAGATCAGTCATGATCTTATTGAATGGCAGAGCAGGCTTGAGGGGCCATATGGCCTACTCCTATAACATTCTTATGTTATTATAAATTCATTTTATAAGGTTAAAGAATCTAGTAGCATCCATCCTAAGTTGTCAAAAAAGTGCACAAGTGAATTGTTTTCGAGCCAGAGGTTGAATGAAATTCCAGAAATGAGGATCCCTGATCTCTAATGGCCCACAGGCAAAACTTGAGAATATCAGTTCATTCTCACATCTCCACTATATAATGTTAGCTGGTTGCTTTTCCTTGATCTCGGCAGTACAGGAACCATAATGTCCCACAGATTACTTGACTACTTCTGTCCATACTTAACTCATATAACATTCAAACCTATTCCAGGCATTTATTTTGTTCTCTTGTAGTGCAATTGTAAGCATTGAAGCATTTATATAATTTTTGTCTTTGTTTTTTTAAATAGGTCTTCCTGAAATTTGTGATGACATTTTAGAGCAATCCATGGAAAAGGGATATATAAAATTTAAACCTGATCAGCTGACCATTAATCAGTATGAACCTGGACAAGGTGAAATAAACTTTTAACACTTTCAAATAGTATTTTAATGTCTTATCACAAGTGTGGGATAGACAATTAATGAAAGCAAGAAGACTCTGGAGAATATCTTATGTCAGCTAAAAGTCCGTTTTGTTGATTTAGGATGGCATGCCTTATTCAGCTATGATAGAACATGATTTACTTTCAACTTCTTTATACAACAATAAATGAGATAAACCTAACTTTTTTTTAATTAAAAAAAATGTATAATTTTTAAAGAAATGTGTTATGTATGCAAACCTCATCAATGGTAAGACTTGCCACCAGGGGGCACACCTGTGGGTCACCAGTGCACCCTGGGCAAGCAGGTATAAAAGGCAATCCACCATGCTGCTTCCTCACTTTGGAGTTACATTAAAGAGACCAAGGTCACACTGGTTTGAGCTTACAACATAGTTATTCTGAACACAATAATTGGCAACGAGTTATAGATCACGACCTTTCACGTGGTAATGGCTGCCGTTGGTATTCTTGAGAGATTTGTTGAGGGTGATGATTGGGAAGCCTTCGTTTAGCGTCTCGACCAGTACTTCGTGGCCAACGAGCTGGACACGGAAGATACAGCGGTCAAGCGCAGGGCGATTCTCCTCACCATGGGCCCAAGTTTCCACATGATTCACGCCTGATTTTTAGGAGCAACTGGTGGAGAACGGACTATTTTAGAAATCGCAATTCTCCACATTTTTTTTTCTGCAGTTCTAGTCAGGTAGAACAGTTCTAGTTTAGAACAGAATTTTTTCTTCAAAAGGGGGCGTGTCCGGCCACTGACGCCTGATTTGAAAGTTTCCACAGTGAAAATGTACTCCAAACTAAAGTAGAATGGAGCCAGTGAAGATTTTTGTAGAACTGAAAAAACCTGTTCTACACATTAAAAAATCAGGCGCAGGTTACAAATTAGGTGTCCAGAACGAGGTGGGGGGCAGGGGGGGGAAGGGAACTCATTAAATTCGGCAATAAATCCTTATTTATACTTCTACAAATATTATACAAATAAATTCAACCTGAATAAACATTTATAAGCCACGAAAAGATTAAATAAACCATCTTCCTACCTGTGTGAAAGTGCTTCAGCCAGGGAGAATTCTGCAGCCGTTCGTGCCGCTGAACGGGAGGGGGGGAGGAGGGAGAGGGAGAGGGAGAGAGGGAGAGGGAGAGAGGGAGGGGAGGGAGGGAGAGAGAGAGAGAGGGGAGGGAGGGAGAGAGAGAGAGAGGGGAGGGAGGGGGAGAGAGAGAGGGGAGGGAGGGGGAGAGAGAGAGGGGGAGGGGAGAGGGAGGGAGAGAGAGGGAGGGGAGGGAGAGAGAGAGAGAGGGGAGGGAGGGAGAGAGAGAGAGAGAGAGAGAGGGGAGGGAGGGGGAGAGAGAGAGGGGAGGGAGGGGGAGAGAGAGAGGGGAGGGAGGGGGAGAGAGAGAGGGGAGGGAGAGAGAGAGAGAGAGGGGGGCGTCGGGTCGGGGAACAGGCGTGCGGGTCGGGTCAGTCGGGGGGGGGGGAGCGGGTGTCAGGTCTCGGGTCGGTGCGGGGTGGGGGGGTGGGGGGAGCGGGTGTCGGGGCGGGGGGAGGAGCGAGTGTCGGGTCTGGTCAGGCGGGGAGCAGGAGCTGGCCGTGGGAGGAGCCCCAGTGAGGCCATTGGGCCAGGGCTAGGGGCTGCGTGCTTCGGACCCCTCCCACACAGTTCGGCGCCTGGAGCTACTGCACTTGCGTGCCGACTGTAGCGCGCATGTGCAGAGGTCCCGGCACTGTTTTCAGCGCCGGGACCTGGCTCCACCCCCCCACAGCTCGTGCTGACTGTGCCAAGGGCCAGAGGACCTGTAAGTAGGTGCAGACTACCGAGGATTTTTTTAGGCGCGAAAAACGGGCGCCCAGCTCGGAGGGGCGCCCGTTTTTTTTCTTGTGGAAACTTGGGCCCCATATGTGGGTCTTCGATATATGGCCTCGTCACAAATCTGCTGGCACCGGCCAAACAAATGGACAAGACTTGCACAGAGCTGTGCACGTTGGTTCAGGAACACCTCAAGCCGAAGGAGAGCATCCTAATGCCAGGTATCGCTTTTACACGCACCATCGCTCCGTGGGCCAGAATGTGTCGAGCTTTGTCGCCGACGTAAGACGCCTTGTGGGACAGTGCGAATTTGACGGATTTTTGGGGGAAATGTTGCGGGACTTTTCCGTGCTTGGAATCGGCCACCAGGTCATTCTTCGCAAACTGCTGTCTGCCGAATCCCTAGATCTGAACAAGGCCATCACGATAGCCCAGGCTTTCATATCCACGAACGACAACACAAAACAAATATCTTCACAGTGTCGAAGCTCATCGGCAAGTACTGAGAATAAAATAATGCCTTCAACAGACAGAACTGTACATGGCAGGGCCTACACGACTGAAGAGGCCAGGCCTAGGGTGACTCAGAGGCCGCTGTGGGATGTGAATGCATATCCATTAACACCATGTTGGCGCTGCGGGGGCAGAGTCATAGAGCCCATCAATGTCGATTCAAGCACTATGTGTGCAAGGCCTGTGGAACAATGGGGCACCTCCAGCAAATGTGCAAACGACCTCTGACTCACCATGTAGCAAAGTCAGCAGAGGACGACCGATCCAGCGCGGATGACGCTGAACGAGCAGGAGAGGCAACTCAACCTGAGGATGAAGAAGTGTATGGGGTACACAGCCCTCCGATAGTGTTAAAAGTTAAACTTAACGGCATTCCAGTTTCCATGGAAATGGACACGGGCGAGTCAATTAATCATGAGCCAGAAGGCTTTTGAGAAACTGTGAGGCAATAAGGCACAGAGGCCAAAACTGAGCCCGATTCACACAACGCTGCGCACTTACACCGAAGAACTCATACCTGTTATCGGCAGTGCAGCAGTGAAAGTATTGTATGACGGAATGGTGCATGATTTACCACTATGGATTGTACCAGGCGATGGCCCAACGCTGTTCGGCAGAAGCTGGCTAGGAAAGATCCAACGGAACTGGGACAACATCAAAGCTCTGTCTTCGGTGGATGACTCCTCGTGCGCCCAAGTGCTAAGCAAGTTCCCGGCATTATTTGAGCCAGGCATCGGCAACTTCACAGGCGCCAAGATGCAGTTTCCTCTTGTTCCTGGGGCGTGGCCCGTTCATCACAAGGCCCGAGCAGTCCCATACATGATGCGAGAGAAAGTCGAGATCGAGCTGGACAGACTTCAACGAGAGGGAATCATATCACCAGTTGAGTTCAACGAGTGGGCCAGTCCAATTGTGCTGGTGCTAAAGAGTGATGGGACGGTCAGAATCTGCGGGGACTACAAGGGAACAATCAACCGAGTCTCGTTACAGGACCAGTACCCACTACCTAAAGCGGAGGACCTACTCGCAACGCTAGCAGGGGAAAAGTCACTCACCAAGCTAGATCTAACTTCTGCTTACATGACGCAAGAGCTGGCTGAAATCGACATGCATCAACACGCACAAAGGATTGTTCGTATACCACAGATGCCCCTTTGGGATTTGCTTGGCTGCGGCCATCTTCCAGAGGAACATGGAAAGTCTGCTGAAATCGGTTCCATGCACCGTGGTGTTCCAAGACGACATCTTGATCACTGGTCGCAACACCACCGAACACTTGCACAACTGGAAGAGGTTCTAAAGCAAGCGACTGGACAGAGTGGGACTTAGGCTGAAATGCTCCAAGTGTGTTTTCTTGGCGCCAGAGATCGAATTTCTGGGGAGACAGATTGCAGCAGACGGCATCTGACCCACGGACTCCAAAACAGAGGCCATCAAGAATGCACCCAGACCACAGAATGTGACGGAGCTGCGTTCGTTCCTGGGACGACTCAACTATTTTGGTAACTTTCTACCGGGATTGAGCACTTTGCTGGAACCCTTGCATTTATTGCTATGCAAGGGTGACGACTGGGTTTGGGGTAAATCTCAAGAAACAGCCTTTAATAAGGCCATAAACCTGCTATGCTCTAACAAGTTACTTGTATTGTATGACCCATGTAAACGTTTAGTACTAGCTTGTGATGTGTCGTCGTACGGGGTCGGTTGTGTGTTACAGCAATCAAATGTGTCAGGCAGACTGCAACCGGTTGCATATGCGTCCAGAAGTTTATCCAAGGCTGAAAGAGTATGATTGAGAAAGAAACGTTAGCATCTGTATACAGGGTTAAGAAAATGCACAAATACCTATTTGGTTTCTGGTTCGAGCACGAAACCGACCACAAACCGCTTACTTCGTTGCTCTCAGAAAGCAAAGGTATCAACACCAATGCTTCGTCCCACATTCAAAGATGGGCACTAACATTGTCTGCGTGCGACTATGTAATCCGCCACAGACCAGGCACTGAAATGCGCTGACCCCCTCAGTTGGCTACCGTTGCCCACCACCAGGGTTGAAATGGCGCAACCCGCAGACTTGCTTCTGGCAATGGATGCTTTTGAGAGCGAGGGGTCACCCGTCATGGCTCGCCAGATCAGGACCTGGACCAGCCAAGACCATGTGCTATCACTAGTAAAAAGCTACATCCTCAATGGGAGCTGGTCGGCGGTTCCCGGGGAAATGCAAGATGAAATTAAACCGGTCCACCGACGTAAGGATGAATTGTCCATCCAGTCGGATTGTTTCCTATGGGGGAATCGCGTGGTTTTGCCAAAAAACGGCAGGGAAACGTTTATACGCGACCTACACAGTACCCACCCAGGCATAGTCATGATGAAGGCTATCGCCAGGTCGCATATTTAGTGGCCCGGCATTGACTCCAAATTGGAGTCATGCATACACCAATGCAACACTTGCTCACAGTTGAGCAACGCACCCAAGGAGGCCCCACTGAGTCTGTGGTCATGGCCCTCCAAACCGTGGTCCAGGGTCCACTTAGATTTTGCTGGCCCTTTTCTAAGAAAGATGTTCCTAGTAGCAGTGGACGCTTACTCTAAATGGATTGAATGTATAATAATGTCATCATATACATCCACTACCGCCATTGAAAACCTCCGGGCCATGTTTGCCACCCATGGTTTACCCGACATCCTTGTTAGTGACAATGGACTGTGCTTCACCAGCTCGGAATTCAACGAGTTCATGACCCGCAATGGCATTAAGCATGTCAGGTCTGCCCCATTTAAGCCCGCATCCAATGGTCAAGCGGAACAGGCAGTCCAAACCATCAAGCAGAGCTTGAAATGCGTAACGGACGGCTCCTTGCAGACCTGGTTGTCTCGGGTCCTGCTCAGCTACCGGGCGCGCGCCCACTCGCTCACCGGGGTTCCCCCTGCAGAATTGTTAATGAAGAGAGCACTCAAAACCAGGCTCTCCTTATTCCACCCGGATCTCAGTGATCACGTAGAAACCCGGCGGCACCGGCATAATGTGTACCATGATTGCGCGACTATCACGTGACATTGAGATTAATGACCCTGTGTTTGTTCTCAACTACGGTCATGGTCCCAAATGGATTGCTGGCACTGTGTTAGCTAAGGAGGGGAATAGAGTGTTCGTTGTTAAACTGTTGACTGGGCAAACGTGCAGAAAGTACTTGGATCAGACCAACCTGCGATTCACTGACAACCAAGAACAGTTTGAAGAAGACTTTACTATCTATGATCCACCAACACACACCCAACCAGCAATCGACCTCGCTGTCAACCACGAGGATGAACCCGCCATGCCCGACAGTCCGATCAGACCAGCCGCGCTGCCGTGCATCAATGATCCGACCAACTACCCATGCCAGGACTTCAACTCAGGTGATCGACCCGGGAACGCAGAGTGCCAGATCGCCTCAACCTGTAAATAACTTGTACATATGACTTTGGGGGGAGTGATGTTATGTATGCAAACCTCACCAATGGTAAGACTTGCCACCAGGGGGCACACCTGTGGGAGACCTAAGGGTCACCTGTGCATCCTGGGCAAGCAAGCACCATGCTGCTTTCTCACTTTGGAGTTACATTAAAGAGACCAAGGTCACAATGGTTTGAGCTTACAACATAGTCTTTCGGGGCCCAAGTTTCCACACGCGCCTAGAACGGCGCAGTCCCGACCTGGACACACCGTTTTTCGCGCCACAAAGTGCGTCTAAAAAAATCCTCGGTATTCTTCACCTACTTGCAGGTCCTCTGGCCCTCGGCGCAGCCAGCACGAGCTGTGGGGGGGGTGGAGCCAGGTCCCTGCGCTGAAAACAGTGCCGGGACCTCTGCACATGCGCGCTACAGTGGGCACGCAAGTGCAGTAGCTCCAGGCACCGAACTGTGTGGGAGGGGTCCGAAGCACGCAGCCCCTAGCCCTGGCTGAATGGCCTCACTGGGGCTGCGTGAATAAGGCTCCTCCCACGGCCAGCTCCTGCTCCCCCCCCCCCCCCCCCACCAGACCCGACACTCGCTCACCGCCCCCCCCCCCGCCTCCGGACCAGACCCCGACCCGACCCCCCCCCCCCCACTGGACCCGACTCCCGCTCCCGGACTGGATCCGACCTGACCTTCCCCCCCCCCCCCCCCCCCCACTCCTCTCTCTCTCTCTGACTCTCCTACCCTCCCTCTCCCTCTCCCTCTCTCTCTCCCTTCCCCCCTTCCTCTCTCTCCCTCCGCCTCTCCCCCCACAGGGGGGAGAGACGGAGGGAACACTTTCACACAGGTAGGAAGATGGTTTATTTAATCTTTTCTTTGCTTATAAATGTTTATTCAGGTTGGATTTATTTGTATAATATTTGTATAAGTATAAATAAGGATTTATTATAGAATTTAATGAATTCCCTTCCCCCCCCCCCCCCCACCTTGTTCTGAACGCCTAATTTGTAACCTGCGTCTGATTTTTTTAATGTGTAGAACAGGTTTTTTCAGTTCTACAAAAATCTTCACTTGTTCCATTCTACTTTAGTTTGGAGTACGTTTTCACTGTGGAAACTTTCAAATCAGGCGTCAGTGGCCGGACACGCCCCCTTTTGAAGAAAAAATTCTGTTCCAAAGTAGAACTGTTCTACCTGATTAGAACTGCAGAAAAAAAAATGTGGAGAATTGCGATTTCTAAGATAGTCCGTTCTCCACCAGTTGCTCCTAAAAATCAGGCGCAAATCATGTGGAAACTTGGGCCCGTGGAGTTATTCTGAACACAATAAAATGCATTCACTGACCAGAAAAGTACAAATTTATATTTTAGTACTTTTTGGTATTTTACTTGGATACAGAATATGAGGGAAAACTCATTTTAGGAGCCTCTCATTAAACTGCATTGGTATCAAGGTTGGCTTTTCAGATAAGCATATCAGATAAGCAGATAAGCATAGAATTGGTTTTAGTGCTTTTGTTTGAGCAGGATTAATATTGTATAATTTTTTTGCACTTATTCTGACAGGAATTCCTCCCCATATTGACACTCATTCTCCATTTGAGGATGGGATCATCTGTCTGAGCCTTGGAGCAGAGGTAAATTCAGTTTTGGGTCTTAACTAGCAAAACAATTTTTTTTTTGTGTAGCTTCAATTAGTAGAATGTCTAATATGACAAAATTAACTAGTAAAAATATTTTACTTTCAATAGTTACTTTTTGAATCTAAAATTTACATATTGGTACGTCATTACTTACAGTGGTTGTGCCCTTAACGATTGACTTGTTTGTATCCTGGGAGTTGAGAGGGTTTATCTAGTGTTTTCTACATCATCTGTGATATTATGATCTCAAGAATGTTTTTTTGATTTAAGGCTCGTATTTCTTTCAGGGTGCTTAGGATGCATATATACTACAACTACAGTGTTGGTGCGAAGGAAAATTGCAAAATACACCAATGCACTATAGCACTGAAGTGCAGCTTGAATTTGGAGTTGGAACCAATCGGACTCCAGAGGGAAATGGAGTGAGACTCCCTGGAGCAGTGATTCTCCCTCTGCTTCACTTAGTCAGATTGGATTTACAAAAGTTCAGCATTCGGGCAAAACCAAAACCAACGCTAAACATTTAGTGTAAATGCATTCTTGAGCTCTCACTTGAAACACATGCTTCTTCATAGAGTGATGGGATTCGCGTATTGGCCCAGGAACAAGTTGTATTTCGAGGCTGTCAGCAATATTGTGTTGGTGAGAAATCCGAATTTGAAAAAAGGGTGAGGGGAGTACAAATTTAAAAATCACAATCTGAGGTTACCTTCAATTTGGTTGTAAAATCATACTTGCTGTAAAATAAGATTAATTATATACTGTGCAGTATAACTTGACATCCATTTCCATATTCTAAAATGGAGGAGAGTAGCAGACTTGCACTTGTTTTGCAGATAGCTTGTTCACTCTACCCTTTCAGATAAAAAGATTTGTTCCTAAAGTGAACCTGCACCTTTTTCTGGTGTTCCCCATTATAACTATATATTGATTTTACACTATATTTTGATATTGAGATTGGGGAAAAGGGATACATGGTGCTCGTGTCCCCTTTTGTCATAAAGATTTCTAAGGTATAACATTCTGTAGCCTTTTATGCAGCCATGGTTGTCAACTTCCGGCAAACACCCAGGGAGCAGGACTGTGCACTACATGGGCATACTCCCTTGTCCTCGTACACTTGCTCAAGTTGCAGTGCTCTGCCCTTTCCCAGTTCGTAGCCATCTGACAATGGTGGAAATTGTCAGCTGGTATAGTAATTAGCTGGTCTTACAGTCAACCTATGTTTCTGTTTGCAACAGTTCACCAACAGTTTAATTCTGATTGTAATTTAAAAGATTGTCAGTAAGTTGACAGACCAACCTGTGCCATGCCAGCTGTTAATTTCTTCACTGGTCAGGCTGGTGGATGAAAGCACAATGTCAGGACACAAATTGGTGGGTTTTAGAAAGCAGTGGATAGAACTGACCTAGCGTAGTGTTTATCACACTGTTGCCTGCTCCTGGCCACATCCCGCTTTGCAGTCCAGTATGGATGCCTGTCCTCCTCTTTCTCCTGACAATTAGCACACAACTGGGAGGTAAAGCAGTTTATTATATTCTTATTAATTGGGCTTGGTGGTTTGGAAACATCTGTTTTAAGTGGATCTGTTTTAGGATTTATTCATCGATGAGCGTAATGGTGAGAGCATTGGTGATTAAATCCTAAATCCACTGAGAACAGATGTTTCCAAACTGCAAAGTCTACCTGATCTGAACAGGTGAGCTCGGTGGTAAGTTCTAATTTTGTAACTTAAATCTCAATTACAGTGAGTTGTGTTCTAGGTATTTGACAGTGAGCTGGGCCAAGTCAGCTCTGAAGGGTGTTAAAAGAACTAATCAGATTGGGAGATGCAATTAACATTAGTACATGCTATATAGCTAGCTGCTCTTGCTCAGCTTTTAGTATCAAATGCTTTCCAATTTCGATATTCGATGGGTATTGACCATCTTCAAAAAAGGGGACAAGTCCGACTGCGGCAACTACAGAGGAATCTCCCTGCTGTTGGCCACTGGGAAAGTCATCGCTAGAGTCCTCATTAACCGTCTTCTCCCTGTGGCTGAAGAGCTCCTCCCAGATTCACAATGCGGATTCCATCCACTAAGGGATACAACGGATATGATCCTCACTGCGCAACAACTGCAAGAGAAATGCAGGGAACAGCACCAACCCTTGTACATGGCCTACTTTGATCTCACAAAGGCCTTTGATACTGTTAACCGTGAGGGTCTATGGAGCGTCCGCCTCTGTTTCGGCTGCCCCTAAAAGTTTGTCGCCATCCTCCACCTGCTCCACGACGACATGCAAGCCATGATAAGGTCCCACATGGTAGACTGGTTATGAAGGTTAAAGCCCATGGGATACAAGGCAAAGTGGCAAGTTGGATCCAAAATTGGCTTGGCGGTAGGAAGCAAAGGGTAATGATTAATGGATGTTTTTGTGACTGGAAGGATGTTTCCAGTGGGGTTCCGCAGGACTCCGTACTGGGCCCTTTGCTTTTTGTGGTATATATCAACGATTTAGATTTGAATATAGGGAGTATGATTAAGAAGTTTGCAGATGACACTAAAATTGGCTGTGTGGTTGATAATGAAGAGGAAAGTCATGGGCTGCAGGAGGATATCAATCTACTGGTCAGATGGGCTGAGCAGTGGCAAATGGAATTTAATTCAGAGAAGTGTGAGGTGATGCACTTTGGGAGGGCTAATAAGGAAAGGGTATACACATTAAGCGGTAGGCCACGTAATATTGTAGATGAACAAAGGGACCTTGGAGTGCTTCTCCACAGATCCCTGAAAGTAGCAGGCCAGGTGGATAAGGTGGTTAAGAAGGCATACGGAATGCTTGCCTTTATTGGCCAGGGCATAGAATATAAGAGCAGGGAGGTTATGCTTAAATTGTATAATACTTTGGTTAGGCCACAGTTGGAGTACTGCGTGCAGTTCTGGTCGCCGTATTATAGGAAGGACGTGATTGCACTAGAGAGGGTGCAGAGGAGATTTACTAGGATGTTGCCTGGAATGGAGAATCTTAGTTATGAGGACAGATTGGATAGGCTGGGTTTGTTCTCATTGGAACAGAGGAGGTTGAGAGGAGACCTCAATGAGGTGTATAAAATATTGAGGGGCCTGGACATAGTGGATAGTAAGGGTCTATTTCCATTGGTGGAGGGATCTGTTACGAGGGGGCATAGTTTTAAGTGGTTGGTGGAAGGTTTAGAGGGGATTTAAGGGGGGGCTTCTTTACACAAAGGGTTGTAGGGATCTGGAACTCACTGCCTGGAAGAGTGGTGGATGCAGAAACCCTTACCACTTTTAAGAGATGGTTGGATGGAGAGCTGGTAATTGGGATTAGACTGGATGACCTTTTGTTGGAAAGCGCAGATATAATGGTAAGTACTGTAGGGAATAGGATACTGCCAGGGTGATCTCCTGGACTAGTTTTGATCGCCTGGATGGGTTGGAGAGGAATTTTCCCAGATTTTTTTCTCCCTAAATTGGCCTGGGTTTTTATCTGGTTTTTGCCTCTCCCAGGAGATCACATGTTTCCGGTTGGGGAGGGGTGTAGAATGTTTTAGTATACGGGGTGTCACAGTTGTGTGAGGCAGAGTAGTTGGGCTGGGTGCTCTTTGCCTTTCCGTCATTGTTCATAGGTTTATATGAAACCTTTAAGGCTGCTGACCAAGGGCCGTGTGGCTCTTTGTCGACCGGCATGGACACGATGGGCCGAAATGGCCTCCTTCTGCACTGTAAATTTCTATGAGCCTGACCAAAGGATCCATCACATACCCAATCCGCATCCGGACCGGGGTCAAACAGAGCTGTGTCGTCGCCCCAACCCTCTTCTCGATCTTCCTCGCTGCAATGCTCCATCTCACGCTCAACAAGCTCCCTGCTGGAGTGGAACTAAACTATGGAACAAATGGGAACCTGTTCAACCTTCGTCGCCTCCAGGCTAGATCCAAGGTTATCCCATCCTCTGTCATTGAACTACAGTATGTGGACGATGCTTGCGTCTGCGCACATTAAGAGGCCGAACTCCAAGCCATCATCAACATTTTCACCGAGACATACGAAAGCATGGGCCTTACACTAAACATAAGACTAAGGTCCTCCACCAATCTGACCCTGCCACACAGCACTGCGCCCCCACCTCCGGTCATCAAAATCCACGGCACGGCCTTGGACAATGTGGACCATTTTCCATACCTTGGGAGCCGACTATCAGCAAGGGCAGACATCGACGTTGAGGTCCAACACCGCCTCCAGTGTGCCTTCGGTCGCCTGAGGAAGAGAGTGTTTGAAGACCAGGACCTCAAATATGATACCAAGCTTATGGTCTACAGGGCAATAGTGATACCCGCCTTCCTATATGGCTCAGAGACATGGACCATATAACAGCAGATACCTCAAAGCACTGGAGAAGTATCACCAGCACTGCATCCGCAAGATCCTGCAAATCCACTGGGAGGATCGACGCACCAACGTCAGTGTTCTTGATCAGGCCAACATCCCCAGCATCGAAGCACTGACCACACTCGACTAGCTCTGTTGGGCAGGCCACATCGTCCGCATGCCCGATACGAGACTCCCAAAGCAAGCGCTCTACTCGGAACTACTACACGGCAAGCGACCCCCAGGTGGGCAGAGGAAACGTTTCAAGGACACTCTCAAAGCCGCCTTGATAAAGTGCAACATCCCCACCGGCACCTGGGAATTCCTAGCCCAAGGCCACCCTAAGTGGAGGAAGAGCATCCAGGAGGGCGCTGAGCACCTCAAGTCTCGTCGCTGAGAGAATGCAGAAACCAAGCGCAGACAGCGGAAGGAATGTGCAGCAAACCAGACTCCCCACCCACCCTTTCCTTCAACGACTGTCCCACCTGTGACAGAGACTAATTCCCACATTGGGCTGTACAGTCACCTGAGAACTCACTTTTGGAGTGGAAGCAAGTCTTCCTCGATTTCCAGGGACTGCCTATGATGATGATGATGAAGATGTATTTGAATGTCAGCTGTGGCTCAGTGATAGCAATCTCACCTCTGACTCCTTGCTGTTAGTGGGGCTCTGTGTGCAAATTGTCAGCCACATTGCCCTGTATTACAACAGTGACTACACTTCAAAAATACTTAATTAGCTGTGAAGCGCTTTGGGACCTGAGGGTGTGAAAAGCACTATATTCAATAAATTACTAGTTAATTTGTTTTATGTGATGTTGGTTGAAGGATAAAGGTTTACCATTGTACCTGAAAGAACTCCCCTGCTCTTTAAATAGTGCCATAGGATCTTTTACGTCTATTTCAGAGGCAAATGGGACTTCAGTTTAACATCTCATCCGAAAGATGACACCTCCAACAGTACAACACTCCCTCAGTACTGTACTGAAGTGTCAGCCTGTATTATGTGCTCAAGTCTCTGGAGTGGGGCTTGAACCATCAAACTTGTCACTTAGAGGTGACATCATTACCATTAAGAAATTGTGTTAGGGAAATTGATGGGATTGAAGGCCGATAAATCCCCGGGGCCTGATAGTCTGCATCCCAGAGTACTTAAGGAAGTGGCCTAGGAATAGTGGATGCATTGGTGATCATTTTCCAACAGTCTATCGACTCAGGATCAGTTCCTATGGACTGGAGGGTAGCTAATGTAACACCACTTTTTAAAAAGGGAGGGAGAGAGAAAATGGATAATTATAGACCGGTTAGCCTGACATCAGTAGTGGGGAAAATGTTGGAATCAATCATTAAGCATGAAATAGCAGCACATTTGGAAAGCAGTGACAGGATCGGACCAAGTCAGCATGGATTTATGAAAGGGAAATCCTGCTTGACAAATCTTCTGGACTTTTTTTGAGGATGTAACTAGAAGACTGGACAAGGGAGAACCAATGGATGTGGTGTATTTGGACTTTCAAAAGGCTTTTGACATGGTCCCGCACAAGAAATTGGTGAGCAGAATCAAAGCGCATGGTATTGGGGGTAATGTACTGACGTGGATAGAGAACTGGTTGGCAGACAGGAAGCAGAGAGTCGGGATAAACGGGTCCTTTTCAGAATGGCAAGCAGTGACTAGTGGAGTGCTGCAGGACTCGGTGCTGGGATCCCAGCTCTTTACAATATACAAATTAATGATTTGGACGAAGGAATTGAGTGTAATATCTCCAAGTTTGCAGATGATAGTAAACTGGGTGGCGGTGTGAGCTGTGAGAAGGATGCTAAGTGGTTGCAGGGTAACTTGGACAGGTTAGGTGAGAGGCCAAATGCATGGTAGATGCAGTATAATGTAGATAAATGTGAGATTATCCACTTTGGTGGAAAAAATAGGGCAGCAGAATATTATCTGAATGGTGACAGATTAGGAAAAGGGGAGGTGCAACGAGACCTGGGTGTCATGGTGCATCAGTCATTGAAAGTTGGCATGCAGGTACAGTAGGCGGTGAAGGTGGCAAATGGCATGTTGGTTTTCATAGCGAGGGGATTTGAGTATAGGAGCAGGGAGGTCTTACTGCAGTTGTACAGGGCCTTAGTGAGGCCTCACCTGGAATATTGTGTTCAGTTTTGATGGTCTAATCTGAGGAAGAACGTTCTTGCTATTGAGGGAGTGCTGCGAAGGTTCACCAGACTGATTCCAGGGATGGCTGGACTGTCATATGAGGAGAGACTGGATCAACTGGGCCTTTATTCACTGGAGTTTAGAAGGATGAGAGGGGATCTCATAGAAGCGCATAAGATTCTGACGGGACTGGACAGGTTAGATGCAGGAAGAATGTTCCCGATGTTGGGGAAGTCCAGAACCAGGGGACATAGTCTTAGGATAAGAGGTAGGCCATTTAGGACTGAGATGAGGAGAAACTTCTTCACTGAGAGTTGTTAACCTGTGGAATTCCCTGCCGCAGAGAGTTGTTGATGCCAGTTCATTGGATATATTCAAGAGGGGGTTAGATATGGCCCTTACGGCTAAGGGGATCAAGGGGTATGGAGAGAAAGCAGGAAAGGGGTACTGAGGCAATGATCAGCCATGATCTCATTGAATGGCGGTGCAGGCTCGAAGGGCCGAATGGCCTACTCTTGCACCTGTTTTCTATGTTTCTAAGATAGAGCTGACACTTAATTGAATTATTGTGTTTTATGATATGAGACTACTGTATTGGGAGTCAGTTGAGTTCTACAGACCAACGTGGTGATAAGTCAACTCGATGAATTTTGTTTCCTCATCAATATCAAGGACTCTAATTGAAAGAAGCTGCTGAGGCATTTTTAATTTTCAGTCATGAGCCTGATCTAAAGCTGACGCATATCTTCCAGTTGTTTTTCTGTAACTGTACTGCAATAAACACTTTTTGAACAGTGTAATTTAGACTGATGTTTAAGCATTTTATCATTGAATACACGGGTTCCTATTGCTCTCTCAAACAGTTTCATAGAATCATAGAAATTTACAGCACAGAAGGAGGCCATTTCGGCCGATTGTGTCTGTGCCGGCCAACAAGAGGCTATCCAGCGTAATCCCACTTTCCAGCTCTCGGTCACTAGCCCTGCAGGTTATAACACTTCACGTGCACTTTTTAAATGTGGTGAGGGTTTCTGCCTCTACCACCCTTTCAGGCAGTGAGTTCCAGACCTCCACAACCCTCTGGATGAAGACATTTCCCCTCTAAACCTTCTACCAATTACTTTAAATTTATGCCCCCTGGTCATTGACTCCTCTGTTAAGGCTTTTCTATCTATTATATCTAGGACCCTCATAATTTTATACACTTCAATGAGGTCTCCCCTCAGCCTCTTCTGTTCCAAGGAAAACAAACCCAGCCTATCCAATCTGTCCTCATAGCTAAGATTCTCCACTCCCGGCAACATCCTCTTAAATCTCCTCTGTACCCTCTCCAATGCAATCACATCCTTCCTGTAAAGCGGTGACCAGTACTCTAGCTGTGGCCTAACTTGTGTTTTATACAGTTCAAGCATAACCCCCTCTGCTCTTGTATTCTATGCCTTGACTAATAAAGGCAACAATCTGTATGCCTTCTTAACCACCTTATCTATCTGGCCTGCTACCTTCAGGGATCTGTGGACATGCATTCCTCTATACTTCTTAGTGTCCTACCATTTAATGTGCATTCCCTTTCCTTGTTAGCCCTCCCCATTACATTACCTCACATTTCTCTGGATTGAATTCCATTTGCCCACCTGACCAGTTGATTGATATCTTCCTGCAGTCCACAGCTTTCTTCTTCATTATCAACCACACAGCTGATTTTAGTATCATCTGCAAACTTCTTAATCATACCCCCTATATTCAAGTCTAGATCATTGATGTATATCACAAAAAGCAAGGGACCTCGTACTGAGCCCTGCGGAACCCCACTGGAAAAAGCCTTCCAGTCACAAAAACACCCATTAACCATTAACCTCTGCTTCCTGCCTTTTGAGCCAATTTTGGATCCAACTTGCTACTTTGCTCTGGATCCCATGGGCTTTTACTTTCCTGACCAGTCTGCCATGTGGGACCTTATCAAAAGCCTTATACACTACATCAAACGCACTACCTTCATCGACCCTCCTTGCTACCTCCTCAAAAAAATTCAATCAAGTTGGTCAGACACGACTTTCCCTTAACAAATCCGTGCTGACTGTCCTTGATTAATCCATGTCTTTCTAAATTTATCCTTCTTCAGAATTCTTTCCAATAATTTTCCCACTACCGAGGTTAGGCTGACTGGCTTGTAATTACTGCCCTATAGTTTTTGCACTTCTCAGAAATGTGCCTACATATTTGCTCTTCTATCTCCCTCTGACTGTTTGGCGGTCTATCGTACACTCCCAGCAGTGTGGTCGCCCCTTTTTTGTTTTTCAGTTTGACCCATATGGCCTAGTTTGATGATTCCTCTAACATATCAACCCTCCTCACAGCTGTAATAGTTTCTTTAATCAATACCGCAACCCCCTCTCCCTTTTTACCCCTCTCTCTATCCCGTCTGAAAATCCTGTAACCAGGAATGTTGAACTGCTATACCTGCCCCTCTTTTAGCCATGTCTCTGTAATAGCTATAATATCGTACTCCCAAGTGTCTCCCTGTGCCCTCAGCTCATCTGCTTTATTCACTATACACCTTGCATTGAAGTATATACCATTTAGTATAGCCAAAACTCCTTGTTAACTACTTTCTAACCCTTGTTTCCTCTGTCCTTCAAATTCACTTTCTACGTTTTTGGTTTCCAATTCCAGCTTTACTTCCCTCCCTACTGAATCTATTCTCAGGTTCCCATCCCCCTGCCAAGCTAGTTTAAAACCCAACAGCACTAGCAAATCCCCCCGCGACAATATTGGTCCCAGCTCTGTTGAGGTGCAACCCGTCTGGTTTGTACAGGTGTCGCCTCCCCCAGAAGTGGTCCCAATGCCTCTGGAATCTAAACCCTCCCTCCTGTACCATCTCTCCAGCGACTCATTCGTCTTCTCTATCCTATTTTTGTACTCACTAGCTCGTGGCACCGGGAGTAATTCAGAGATTACTATCTTTTTGAGGTCCTGCTTTTTAATCTTTCTCCGAGCTCCCTAAACTTTGCCTGCAGGACCTCATCCCTCTTTCTACCTATGTCATTGCTACCAATATGGACCATGACCTCTGGCTGTTCACCCTCTCGTCCCCAGAATGTCTTGCAGCTGCTCAGTGACATCCTTGACCCTGACACCAGGGAGGCAACATACCACTCTGCAGTCATATCTGCAGCCACAGGAACATCTGTCTGCTCCGCTGGCTATTGAATCCCCAACCACTACAGCTCTTCCATTCTTCTTCATCCCCCTCTCCCAGTGCAGCTGAGCCACCCGTGATGCCGTAGACTTGGCTCTGGCTGCACTCCCCAGAGGCACCATCGCTCTCACCAGTACTCAGAACAGAATGGAGAGCGAGATGGACTCAGGGGGCTGCTGCACTACTTGCCTGCTCCTCCTCTTCTGTCTGGCGGTCACCCGCTCCCTTTCTGCCTGAACACTCTAAAGCTGTGGGGTGACCACCTCCTGGAAAAGTGCTATCCATGGAGCTCTCAGCCTCGTGGATGCACCGTAGTGTATCCAGCCGTCGCTCACGCTCCAAAACCCAGAGCTCGAGCTGTAGTAGCTGGTGACACTTCCTGAACATGTGGTCGTCCAGGGTACTTGAAGTGTCCAGGACTTGCCACATGGCACAGAATGTGCATTCAATGGGATTGAGCTACCCTGTCATTCTTCTATTTAATGGACTAAGATCTAACCCAGCAGAAATAAACTTAACAAAAAAACACTCACCAATTACTTACCAATCAGTTCTTTCCCTCTATTTTATAGGTTATGAACTAACTTAGCAGAAATAAACTTAAAACTTAAAAAAATGCACTCGCCAGCTACTCACCAATCAGCTCCTTCCCTTGTGCCGATATCAAATTTTCAACTCCGACGTCACTTTTTGAAAAACTGTCTCTGTTGATTTGCTGCTGCTGGGGACTGCTCTGTGCTCCTCCGATACTACTGCTGTTGTTTAAAGCTGGTCAGGCTGCTCCCTTGGTTTCCACATCTTTGGATAAAGACCGGAGAATTTGCACTCGCACAAGCTTCAGTCAGAGCTTAATTCTTTAACCAAGTGGTGCTAAAATGCGGCAGACTGGTAGAAAATAGATTTGTGCGTTCAGTTCATCACCCTCTAAGCTCCCTGTTTCAACTGTGCCACAGTTCTTGTACTCAAATATCTGTGAGCAGGTTGCATGATGTATTCTTAGCTGCAGTAAAGTGTGTGGAGGCCTAAAAGAAGAGCGAGTGAAAAATCATAACGGGCTGTGGCGGGGATGGGGGTGAATAGTTTTTTTTACACTGGAATATTCAATGTGTCACAATTTCATAAAGGAATATTTCTGATGTATTGTGAGAGGAGTAGTTATCAACTGTTTGATACTTGTTGCGTAGACATCAAGGATAGCATACAGTCTGCTTAAAGTTGAAACGTGCTCTCTGATCAACGCTAATTTTTGTTGGCACTTCTCGACATTGTATTTTGACATATAAATTGAAAGTGTATTAAATGTGGGTTTATGAGAGATCTGTTGTCCCCTTTGTGATATCTTCGTTTTAATTATTCTTTAAATAAACACTTGAATTTTAACATACTGTTTCCTGAAATATAAATAGCAAACTGGTCATGATCCAGATGTTGGAATTCTTGGTCTGAACTCCAAGCATATTGCTACCCACCAAGATAAGACAACGTGGAGAATGCACTTCTGTATATAACTGATTAGAAAAATTAACCAAGATAGAAACTTGCCGGGAGACTGGTCTCGCTATGCCAAAGTACAGTTATTTAAATTTAGTAATTATGATTTTTTTTTCTGTAATGTAAACTTGAAACTAAACTTTCAGACCACTCTTGACCCCAAAATAATAATTGCTGGTGCATTTAATTTTGGTGGTGTTTGGGCCTTTGAAAAAGGGAGAATAATACTAGGAAGTTAGATCTTGTATGCAATCATTAACTGAACTATATTAAATTAATGTGGTCAGAAATACTCAGAATGCTGCAGGCGATCAATTAATTTGATCAAAAAGGAAAAATGATTTTTATATATTTTTTGGAAACATTAATGTTTCCCCTCACCTACACTGTATTATTCACTGACTAAGACCAGGTGGCTAACCTGCTCTATGCTATGAGGCTGTGATTATGAACAGCTTGAAATTTTAATATAGTTTAAAGCTTCGAGGGGCTTCACAAGGAGGGAATTTGATAATTGAGCAGGAGTTGGAAGAAGAATTAGTGGAGGTGGCCAAAGGTGTGTTTGACAGTGTAAGTTCTGTGGAGGTTTTTGAACGTGGGGAGAAATGTTTAGTTTAAGGTTTAGAAGAAAATTTCAGAAGAAGGTAATGGCTGAAGGCAGTTGGTGTTGAATTGCACAAGAGCAGTTCAATTTACTTGCGTTTGAGTTTATTTTTGTGGGGGGGTGGGAAACAGCTAGTCTCTATTCTGCACCTCTCATTGCAAATCTATTATTACTAGTTCACATTGTATCTTGTTAGTGCATATAGTGCTGCAGTACAGGAAGGAAGCATGTCCTGTCAAAAGGATAAAGGGATATGGGGATAATGTGGGAAGATGGAGTTAAGGTACAAGATCAGTTGTGATCTTATTAAATGCTCGATCTTATTTAATGGTGGAGCTGCCTTGAAGGGCCAAATGGCCTCCTGCTCCTATTTCTTGTGTTCTTATAAAGAGTATACAGTCAACTGAAGGGCTTATTTAGATTGCAATATAAACTGCACAATAACCAACCAAAATCTCTCTTTTTGTCAACATTCCCTATTGGCTCTCTATCGGACCCGCGCAGCCCGGGAACAGCTTTTTCAATTGTAAGATTTGTGCTTGCACAAAACTGTGAATGGGTCGCACTGTCCCAAAAAAAGTAAAAGGGAAAATTGGCTTTCAGTGTACTTCCTCTTTGTACAACTGGTGTCCATTAAAAGTAATGTGCATGAGAGAAGCATGTGCCAGAATTGGCATGTACTCACTGGCTACTTGATCGTCACACACTGCCACAGATGTGTTGCTAAATTTGTTGGTCTGAAATTAGTGAGCATATGTCAGAAACCGAGTTATGTTAAAACTGTTATGTTCTCCAAAAAAATTGAAGTGTTGCTAGTAGTCACTGGATTTTGACTAATTTGAAAAGAAATGAGAATTCAGGGTGTGAATTATTGTATTTATCCAGTTGAATTTGACTTTTTGTTCCCAAAAGTTTACCCCATGACCTTGTCCTCAAAGAAATGTAAGCACAATATAACATTACTTACCTTGTTTATGTTGTGTGTGTATTTATGCAAGGGGAAAAATGTCTGTCCTTCAAATCCAATTGAAATTATCTCATGAACAAAAACATTTTTAGTAGGAGTGGAGTATTGATATTGCAGGGAATGTGGTAAAAGGATGAGACTAAAAATAATGAATGCTGAAGATCTGAAATGTAAAAAATAATGCTTGAACTAGTTTATCAGAATTTTCAAGAAAAAAAGACAGTGTTTCTGGTGTAATCTTTGCCCAGTTCCAGCATTGACTTATCTTTCTCTTCTGGATGATATTTGACATATTGTTCACTTCCAGCATTTTCTGCATTTTAATTGCATACATACATTATTGTTTTGTAGGAAAATCCTGGGAGACCGTTTCCCATTGGTAGACATCATGAAGTTCTTCCTCTGACCTATAGCTGAGACTATTAACATTTTCCTGAAATTGAAGGCACTTGTGAAACTTTGGCTACAATGGATTGATTGCCTAGTGTTTTCCTAAAATTAATAATGTTAGATTTCTGGCTTGGCTTTTCCAGGAGCTGAGTACCATGGACAGTAACCAAACTGAAGTAGTAGGTGCTGTGTAAGTAAATTGTTGCAGAAACTTGGCGCCCAGTGGAAAAGGTCTTCCATTCCCCAGCAGTGACATTCTCTCCTTGCGGAACAAAACAAATTGCTGCAAATAAACCCCACAAACCTTAGATTTGGCTTTAATCTGAATAAATAGCCATGATTTTCTTTCTTGGCACCATCTCTGATAATAGAGTGAAGGGGCTAGGCAGGCATTCTGACCCTGGCAGGTTTTCCATGGTCAGCCTAATTTAAATGTTTCAGATGGACTCTCGGCAATATTTCTCTCTTGGGAGGTTACACAAAATTGTGGCTGCTGCTGCAGGACTAAAATACTAGCAGCAGCTTAAAGGACCAAGCTGTATTGCCACGGTTTATGATCCAGCTCCCTACTCTAATCTTTGTCGTAATTATCCCCCTCTCATGTGCGCCTGTTGTAGCTGAAAACACTTATTCCAGATTCTCCGTTGCCTAGTAACATTGGACACCTACTGGATACTGTGTGAACAGCATCACTGAGGTGATAATGACTGAAAATATAATGCCTTCTGTCATCTTGCTTCATTCATATGCGCATGACCTTATTTGGGCAGATTTGTCTGGCAGAAATGACAAGAAAACTAAAATGGATGCAAAAATGGGCAGGGATTCCTGTTTGCTCCAGTTCCATTAGCAAATCAATGGAATTTTAGAGAAAAAATTGCCCCAGTGTGTTTTAATACCCTTCTTATCTACTTATTTACATTAAAATCCATAGTAATCTTACGGAGGGATTTCCGCTTGTGTACTAAGGGATTTTAATTTAAGGCACCAAATTTGTAGGATTGACATTTTGGAAATGCAAATGTTTAACCCTAGCCATTGCTGCTGTTTACTTTCCACCTCTGGAATTATGTGTTTTTAGAGGGGGTGGGGGAGGGGATAGGTGTGTGTGGAAATGCTTCTTATAAATGTTAACAATCCTAATACTTCTAATAGGTCTTAATAAATATTGCTTTCTGACTTTAAAATAAAATCCAGGTGCTGGCATAAAAAGCAGCAGGGACCTTTTGTACTTCTCCTCAGATTTTATTTCTGTTTGTACGTTTTTTTTTAAGTCATCCCATGGCTGGTTGGAGAAATACATTGTTCTTTCCTCTTTGCCCTCCTTTCCAGACAAGGAGGGGTGGGGGGTGGCTCTACTGGCTTCCAGGAAATTGCCCGAGAGTTTGCAGAGGCACTCTCATGGCAGTGCCACGCACCGTAGGTCGTGAAGCTGGCTGACATCTACTCTCGGTGCGGGACTTAAAAGGGAGGGCACCAGCACCCCAGGTCGTAATCTTTACTGATTTGTTAACTCTTGGTTGGCTCCGGTATGTCATGATCCGGGCCGCCATCGTGCACTGGAGTGCCCCACGCTGCCCTGGTGGCCTTCTGGAGGCCATCAGAGGCCTTGCAGAGTGGGCAGCGACCCTCCCCTTTAAGCAAAGGGGAGGGGCGTTCAAGCACATCAGCGCCAGGTGCAGCGCTTCAGTCTCTGCCCCAGTAGCGTTCCGGAAACTGCCCCTAAAGGAAATGGAGGGCGTGAGATTGCGCTCCACTTCCTTTGAGGGGCAGTAAGCTCAATTCAGCGGCGGGGGCGGGACTTCTGCGTCAGGTGCAGAAAGTCCCGGCCTCAGCTGGTTACTGCCCCCAATCGGGGCACAGGGCAATTTCGCCCCCACAGAGTTTCCTTTGGTTGGGAGTGGTGGTGGTGGGTTTGTATGGCTGGAGAAGTTTAAAGAGATAGACAGTTGAGGCCATGAAAACATTTGAACACCCAGTTGAAGATTTTAACTTTGGTTCCCAGTGCCCCAAACCCTCAATGTAGTCCAGCAAGGGTGATGGGTGAGCAGGACTTCGTGTAGGATAGAATATGGCTTGCAGAGTTTTGTATGAGCTGAAGTTTCTGGAGTATTGGAAGGGAGACAGGACAGCATTGAAATAGTTGAGTCTGGAAATGAGAAAGGCATGGATGACAGTTTCTGCAACAGATGGGCAGAAGCAGGGGCAGTGGTGGGCGATGCTGCAGAGCTGGAAGTCGTCAGTCTTTATGATGGGGTGGATATGGGGTTGGAATCTCAGCTTGGGGTCAAATGGAGTGCTGAACTTGCGAAAAGTCTGGGTCAACCTGAGATGGTGGTTGGGGAAGGTACAAAGATCGTGGCAGTTTCGTCTTCCCTGTATTTAACTTGAGGAAATTGCAGCTCATCCAAGATTGAATGTCTGACAACACAGAGGCAGTGTAAGGGTCAAGAGAGCTGGTCATAGAAACATAGAAAATAGGTGAAGGAGTAGGCCATTCAGCCCTTCGAGCCTGCACCACCATTCAATATGATCATGCATGCAACTTTAGTACCCAATTCCTGCTTCCTCTCCATTCCCCTTGATTAAGAGCCACATCTAACTCCCATTTGAATATATCTAACGAATTGGCCTCAACAACTTTCTGCGGTAGAGAATTCCACAGGTTCACAACTGTCTAATCCCATCAGAATTTTATATGTTTCTATGAGATCCCCTCTCATTCGTCTAAATTCCAGTGAATATAAGCCTAGTCGAATCCAGTCTTTCTTCATATGTCAGTCCTGCCAACCCAGGAATCAGTCTGGTGAACCTTCGCTGCACTCCCTCAATAGCAAGAATGCCCTTCCTCAGATTAGGAGACCAAAACTGTACACAATATTCCAGGTGAGACCTCACCAAGGCCCTGTACAACTGCCGCAAGACCTCCTATTTCATCTTTAATAATTGATTCCAACATTTTCCCCACTACCGATGTCAGGTTAACCGGTCTATAATTCCCTGTTTTCTCTCTCCCTCCATTTTTTAAAAGTGGGGTTACATTAGCTACCCTCCAATCCATAGGAACTGATCCAGAGTCTTTAGAATGTTGGAAAATAACCACCAATGCGTCCACTATTTCTCGGGCCACTTCCTTAAGTACTCTGGGATGCAGACTATCAGGCCCTGGGGATTTATTGGCCTTCAATCCCATCAATTTCCCTAACACAATTTCCTGACTAATAAGGATTTCCTTCAGTTCCTCCTTCTCGCTAGACCCTCGGTCCCCTAGTAATTCCAGAAGGTTATTTGTGTCTTCCTTAGTGAAGACAGAACCAAAGTATTTGTTCAGTTGGTCTGCCATTTCTTTGTTCCCCATTATAAATTCACCTGATTCTGAGTGCAAGGGACCTACATTTGTCTTCACTAATCGTTTTCTCTTCACATAATATAGAAGTTTTTGCAGTCAGTTTTTATGTTCCCTGCAAGCTTCCTCTCATACTCTATTTCCCCCCATCTAATTAAACCCTTTGTCCTCCTCTGCTGAATTCTAAATTTCTCCCAGTCCTCAGGTTTGCTGCTTTTTCTGGCCAATTTATATGCCTCTTCCTTGGACTTAACACTATCCATAATTTCCCTTGTTAGCCACGGTTGAGCCACTTTCCCCGTTTTATTTTTACGCCAGACAGGGATGCACAATTGTTGAAGTTCATCCATGTGACCTTTAAATGTCTGCCAATGGCTATCCACCGTCAACCCTTTAAGTATCATTCGCCAGTCTATCCTAGGCAATTCACGTCTCATACCATTGAAGTTACCTTTCTTTAAGTTCAGGACCCTAGTCTCTGAATTAGTTAGTGCTGGGTGCCATCAAAGTACATGTACAAGTTGATCCTTTGTCTTCAAATGATATTGCCAGGGGACAGCATGATTATGCAGAAGCACCTGAGTAACTCCAAAGGTAACAGTTTAGAGTGGGAAGAGAAGCCATTGCTGGAGATTGGATAGGTAAGATTTTGACCAAGCGAAGGCTGTATCACTGATCTGGACAATGACGGAGAGACATTGGAGGAGGATTGTGTGGTTGACTATCAAAATCTGTAGAGAGGTCAAGACGGAATAGTGTACCACAATCCCAGTCATGGAGGATGCCATTTGTGACTGTGGGGACATTTCAGTGTTGCGGAAGGGGTGTATATTGATTGCAGAGATTCAAACATGGAGTTGTGGGAAAGATGGGCGTGAATTTTGGGAAGTGACGTCCTGTTCAAGGGCTTTGGAGAGAAAAGGAAGGTTGGAGATGGGGCGGTAGTTTGCAAAGACAAAAGTGGGTGGGTTTTTTGAGGGAAGGTGATGTTGATGGTTTTGAAAAGGAGGGAGACCGTAGCTGAAAGAGAAATGTCGGATAGCATGGGGCCAGGAAGGGAAGCTGGGTGGTTAGCAATTTATTGGAAGGTGGGTCTCATGAGCAAGGTAAGCTTGGAGATATCCTATGGGGAAATGGGAGAGAAGCGAGAGAATGTGGGCTTGTGACTACAGCAGAAGGGGAGCCTCTGGGTAGGCTCAGCTTGGTCGGCAAGGGGAAGAGGGTAGAAGAGCAGCAGAGGCAGCTGAACAGATGGTCTCAATCTTCGTGACAAAGAAGTCAGTGAGCTGCTCGCAGGTTAGGGGGTGGGAGAAATGTTTAATGATATGCTTGGTTGTGGAGAAAAGAAAAAACAGGGGTTTATCTTTGCCTAGTAGAATATTCTTGTAGCTGACATTTATAGTTCTAGAGAAAGAAAGACTTGCATTTATATAGTGCCTTTCACAACCTCAGGATGTCCCATTATACTTTGGCTTTGATTTAGTCCATCATTTTAAAAGCAAATATGTTTCCTTGTGACAAGTAATATACAATGTTGGCAAGAGGTATTCTGGATTTGTGTAGCTGCTGTGTTTTGAGTTTTCTATTTTATATTGTTGGATTATGTTGTATCTGAAGGTGAAAAATCATGTCATTTTGTATCTTGTCAGGATGTCATTTAGCAATGGTGGGGTTAGTTAGGGTAAGGGAAATGTATTTAAATAAAATTGTGGATTCTTTAGCAAACTTGTGGTTTACATGTTTTCAGATTTAACTGGGGGGGCGGGGAGAAGATGCATCTTTTAACTGGCAACTTGATTGAATAGGTGCAACTTGTACAATCCTAATGCTTTTGTGTTACAATCTATTAACTTTGTTTTCTTTTGTAACTGTCCAGGTAATAGTGCTCTGAATTACATTTTGATCTGACATACTGGCCATTATTTTTTCACAAATCTAGTAAAACGTGATGAAAGGAGTACAACTGTGGACGCGATCTTTCACAAAACCATAATCTTTTAGAATTCTATATGCAAAATCTTGTTTTCATTAATGCGGATCAGGAATTTGCTTTCAGTCCTTTTTTATGGTTTTAATTACATAATTTGTTCAGGCTTCATTCTAAAAGTTTCATATTTTAATCCCCTTGATTTAGATCACAGCTTTGTAGCTCACTCTGAGGAATCTTGTTTTATATTAAGGTTACCAAAATTGAGCAACTCAGTTTGCCTTTTGGGACCAATATACAAAGAGGATAGATGCAGATCTTCTGGTTACACAGAATTACAAAGGAATTACAACATGGAAACAGGCTATTTGTTCCAACCACTCTGCATTGGTGTTCTTCCTCCACATGAGCAGCAGTCCTAATCCCATGCACCTGCCCTGTTCCCATATCCCTTGAGTCCCTTTTTCCTTCAACCACCTATCTAATCTATTCTTAAATGTTGAAATGGTCTCTGCTTCAATCATTACCTCTGGTGATACATTCCATAGCTTCACAACCCTCTTCAAAAAAAAAATTCCCGCTCTCTGTCCTAAATCTGTCCATTTAATCTTGGGTCTAGAATGAGGGGGACATAGATTATTATAGTCACTGGAAATTCTTTTTCTATCTACTCTGTCCCATCCCATCATCATTTTAAACACCTCTAACTGATTACACCATAATCTTCGCTGTTCTAACAAAACCAATTCACGTCTTAGATTACTTTACACACTCTAGTATAGTGGAAGAGGGTCACGAACCTTAATTAAAGTTTTTTGATTTGACTAATTACCTTACAAGCACTGACACATGTTCCCAATAAACTTGCTGCAAATCAGAGCAAGAGAGTTTGTTAATTTCAACTGCTATTAATGGCATGCAATTGTGCTGCATCACCTCTAGATGGCGCTCTGGATTAAAATAGCAAGCATCACTCTCATGTCAAAAGGTGGCTGCATTCCATAATTGAGTGTTCCTGTTTGCTGATCCCTCTTTTGATAATTCCCCTATTGTTAAATGCCAAAAGTGCCATTGGATGCATTCTTAAAAATGGACTACAATTGTTTGCTAATGATCACTATGAATGTTCAAGCTCCATCCTAGAATAGATGACCTTGAGTTACTGAGCGCATTGCTGCACCTCGTGCTTTGATTTAACTGTGCACTTATCTGGATGTGAAACCTCCTGCATTCCTACACTATAACTGTGAGATGGAAGGAGTCACCAACTGCTTTCAACACAAAGTGAGGAATGTCTCTCAAACTGAATTATTGCTTAAGTAAATAAAGAGCTTACATAATATATAGTAACATTCGCATCCTCGGGATATCCCAAAGTAGTTTACAGCCAATTAATTACTTTTGAAGTGCAGTCACTGTTATGTATGCAAGAGTGGCAGAAATTAATGTACTGCAAGGCACCACAAACAGCAATGAGATAAATGACCATTTAATATGTTTTGGTGGTGTTGCTTTGAGGGATAAATTGTAAACAGGTCTCCAGAAGCACTCAGCTGATCTTCTTTGTGCCATGCAATCTTTTATTTGCACCTGAGCAAGCAGAATGTTAAGTTTAATGTCTCATCTGAAAGACAGCACCTCTGACAATGTAGCACTCTCACAGTACTGCACTGAAATGTCCATCTCGATCATGTGTTCAAGCCCTGAATGGAGCTTGAACTCACAACCTTCTGACTGAGGCAGGCTGATGCTTAGTAAGTTGTAAAGTTGTAAATTCTGCAAATCATTCATTGTTTCAGATCAGTTGTTGTTGGAGATACATGCCATCCTCCTCCATAACTAGACTCCCTCCTTCGTCCTACCCTTGCTTAAAATATTTTTACTTTTTTATATGCTGATAAAAGTCTTTACTCTTTCCTTTTTATGTTTTTTTGCTAGCTGTTATCCTATTCCTTTAGCACTTCTAATTTCCCTCTCCTGAGGAGTGAGCCTTGGCTCAGTGGTAGAATTCCTGCCTCTGAGCCGGAAGGTTGTTGGTTCAAACCCCACTCCAGGCAACCCTGGCAAGCATAGATGAGAGTTCTGGTCTTTGAGTATTGGATTATCATCCAGCAGGGTACTTGCATCTGATGTAACCCCCCGCCCTTCCACCACCACCACCATCCCCCAATCGCATATAGCCGGTCCCCTGGTCAGCCTAACAACCTGCCTATATAAAAAGGGATCCTCGTTACAGAAAAACGCAATCTGCTGGATGCAAAGAGCAGGGGAAGAAATGAGTTGTCTCATGTACCGTTAGGCACAGAAGAGAGAAGAATTTACCCTCTCCACCTCCCTATTACAGTTTTTATATTCTTCATAATTATCTTTTGTATTGTTAGTCTATTTGGCAATGCCATTGTCAAATAGTAGGGTGCTTACACTGACAAACTGATAGCAATGGGACAGTCAGTGGCTAGCTGCTTGTAGACCATGTTTTCATGAACATTATACCATTTACTGGAATTGGTCCAAGAATTCTGTTGGAGTAATGCAGTGAGTCTAAATAAAAGCTTTCATAGAAGTATAGTATCTTTCATTCTGTGAGATATATGCATTTAGGATATAATTTTAACTGCAATTAGTGAGGGGTCTCTGCATGCTGACCTCTGTTACTTTGAAAAGATACGAGGCTTGAGTAGGGTATACATTTATAAAATGCATTTATTTTGATTTAGTAATGCTTGCTGAAATTGAATTTATATAGTCTAGTCTTGATTTCATTCAAACTAGGTATTGTTAATCAGAGGTTTTGCAATGACCCTGTTATTGGGCAGTAATTTTGCAGCCCCTACAGGTGCGTATGAGCCCTGTAAGGGCCGCGCAAGTTCCAGGTTTTTTTATGCCCAGAGCCCGGAACTTGCGATCTGTCAAGAATTTTCTTGACCAATCCCCGGGCAAAGGGCATTCATGGGTGCTGTCTGTTCAGTCACATATTCAATAACATCTTTGCTATAATTAAAGTGTAGGTATTAGCTTCTCGCATTCTATAAAATGTTAATGTATTATTAATGATAGGGCATTTGGTGCTTGCTTTCTCTGGCTCGTTCTAGGCATGCTGCAAGTTTGATCTTTATTGATGTTGCCACTACAGAGAATAAAGCGAATCAGTTAAAACGAGGAACTGTAATTGGAAATACTTCAAAGAACATGGCTTCTGAAGAGGAATCTGTCAGATAGCAGACTGATTCACTGTGGTGGGTGGATATATTGATTTTTGTTTTCTTTTGAAGGTTTGGTGAATTAAAATGAAAGGCAGACAGTTTTCTATTTTGACAGTGATACCAGGAAGCTCTTGTCCAGTGCAGTGTATGTCTGTATGTTGTTAATTAACTGACAAGTTTAATTTAGGGGAAGGGAATTTTGATCAGTGTGAATAAGTGCTTACCATTGCTATTTGTGGCTAAAATTGTATTTAGTGATGGTATTAAGTATTTTAGTGACATTAAAGTCATACGGTTTTTGTAAAAGGTAAGTCCATATTTGAGTGTTTTCCTCTTGTTCACCAATTGGTAATTGATCTTCTGCCATTTTTCCTGGATCATTTTTTAGGAGAATTGCAAAAATGCTGCTATTGACTTGCCCTCCAGTATCAATTTTTCCACTCTCTTCCTCACTACTTTTGAGGTGGAACCTTACGTCTGCTGAAGGGTCGGGGGGAGTCTACTGGAGGGGTCGGGGCTGGGGGGGAATGGGCAGGGGATGTCCGATCGCGGGGGGAGGGTGAAGCAGGTAAACTGGATCCAGTATTCTAAGTGGAAAGGGACTTGCCTCGTGGATCCAGCTGTCCTCACCTCCCTTTAGCTGATGGGTTTTCCAAGACCCGGGAAATCCGGCCGACCAGGGTTTAAATTTAAATTGGTGGTTAGTTCTGAGGCATGCAGCCTCATTATAATATTTAAAAGACCAACCCGCCTTTTGCGACTGGGTTGGTTGTCAGCAACATTGTCTATAAGCTGCACAGCTCTCTGCCAATACCGCGCAACCCAGGACCGTCTTTTGCAATGTTACAGTTCAACTGTGAATGGGTGGTGCAGCCCCTGAAAGGGGCCACTCACCCAAAGGAAAAATTATGAGGAACATTGGTTGCCAGTCCCCAGTTCCGCCTCCATTAAACCCGGAAGTAGGCGGGTTGGAGGCAGGTTGGGATAGGGTTTCATATTTTTTACAATTTTACATGCCACCCATCCCAAACCTATCAGTGTTTGGGGGTTAAAATTTCCCCCATTGTATCAAAAAAAAAGTGTTGTCTTGTGGATAGAATTCTATTTTGCTATTAATTAGCTTTAGGCCTCAGTAGTTACTGCTTAATGTGTCTTGGCAGCAATGAAAAAGCAACTTAATTTCCTTTCCTCCCTGTCAAATTGATGTAAGACTTTGCTCACCTGGAGAGTACAAATGCAAATCCTGCTTTCAGATCTGTGGCGATTCTCAGCTATGGCATTTAATTTTTTTTGCAGTGGTGAGGAATAATTGAACAGATAATCCTTGCTATTAATTATAGAACCGCACACATGCTGGGGTGCACATCATATGGCCATAACACAACGAGAGATCCAGTTGCTGTAATAAAACTGAAAGCAAAGTTCAACCGATCTGTCGGTGTCATTCCAACCTGATGTTTGGATTGTTTTGTATAATATTCACAGATTAAGTTAGTAGGGCAGGGTTGTTTTTATTCTATTTCCAGCAAGGTGGGTTTTTTTTGCTGGAGGTAAATGTGTCATAACCAATAACTAATGAGAAACCTCCACTATTGATCCACTCCATGCTGTTCTTTAGTAATTCTTACTGATTTGCTGCCAGTACCACTATCTTTTGGAACACTTCTGGTTCCTTACCCTGGGTTCACTTCAAACTCCACTGTCTGATCAGCAAACCTTTCTTCTAGCAGAACAACTTTATTGGTGTGGTCCTCATCTTACTCTTGTGTCCCCCTCTAATATGAGGTCTATACACAGAGCCTCTGCTTGTTGTGCTTGGCTCAATGCGGTCAGATTTCCCTGCTTGGTTAGCAGTGAAAACACTGTCCCATTACACATTACTGAGTTATGGAAAGTAATTGCAGGAACAACTTTCCCAAGGGGCATAAGAACATTAGAAATAGGGGCAGGAGTAGGCCATTTGGCCCCTCGAGCCTGCTCCGCCATTCAATAAGATCATGGCTGATCTGATCATGGACTCGGCTCCACTTCCCTGCTCGCTCCCCAGAACCCTATTTCCTTATCGCTCAAAAATCTGTCTATCTCTGCCTTAAATATATTCAATGACCCAGCCTCCACAGCTCTCTAGGGTAGAGAATTCCACAGATTTACAACCCTCTGAGAAGAAATTCCTCCTCATCTCAGTTTTAAATGGGTGATCCCCTTATTCTGAAACTATGCCCCCTCCCCTTTTCTAGATTCCCCTATGAGTGGAAATATCCTCTCTGCATCTACCTTGTTGAGCCCCCTCATTATCATATGTTTCAATAAAATCACCTCTCGATCTTCTGAACTCCAATGAGTATAGGCCCAATCTATCTTCATAAGTCAATCCCCTCATCTCTGGAATCAACCTAGTGAACCGTGTCTGAACAGCCTTCAATGCAAGTATATCCTTCCTTAAATACGGAGACCAAAACTGGACGCAGTACTCTAGGTGTGGCCTTACCAATACCCTGTATAGTTGTAGCAGGACTTCTCTGCTTTTATACTCCATTCCCCTTGCAATAAAGGCCAACATTCCATTTGCCTTCCTGATTCCTTGCTGTACCTGCATACTAACTTTTTGTTTCATGCACAAGGACCCCAGGTTCCTCTGTACTGCAGCACTTTGCAATTTTTCTCCATTTAAATAATAATTTGCTTTTTTATTTTTTCGACCAAAGTGGATAACCTTATACTCCATCTGCATATCCTTTTGCAGATTTTTTTGTGTCCTCACAACTTGCCTTCCCACCCATCTTTGTATCATCAACAAACTTGGCGACATTACACTCGATCCCTTCATCCAAATCATTAATATAGATTGTAAATAGTTGAGGCTCCAGCACCGACCCTGTGGCACCCCACTAGTTACGTTTTGCCAACCGGAAAATGACCCACTTATCCTGACTCTCTGTTGAGAGTATATATATTTTATTCAGTATAGTCGGAGAATAAAGCAGGAACAAAATCCTGTTCACCCATCACGTCTGTACTCGTTGACAGGCAACAGCTCAATATAAAATTTCTCGTCCATGTTTTCAAATGCCTGGGCCCTAAGCTCTGGAATTCCCCCCCCCCTCGCCTCCCTTAATCTCTCTGCCTCTCTACCTCTCTTTCCTCCATTAAGAAGCTTCTTAAACTCTATGTCTTTAACCAAGTTTTTGGCCATCTGTCCTAAAATTTCCTTATGTGGCTTGGTGTAAAATGTTGTTTGATAGCGCTCCTGTGAAGCACATTGGGACATTTTACTACGTAAAGGCGCTATATAAATGCAAGTTGTTGATGTAAAATTGCTCTTTGATAATTCTGTATCGCCAATAGCTACTTAACCAGCAACTAAAAATGTTGTATCTCCTCCATTCCACTGTCCAGGGTCCCAAACACTCCTTCCAGGTGAAACAGCAATTTACTTGTCCTTCTTTCAATTTAATATACTGTATTTGCTGCTCACGATGTGGTATCCTCTACATTGGGGAGACCAAATGCTGATCTTGCAGAACATCTCCATTCAGCCCATAAGCGTGACCCCGAGCTTCCGGTCGCCTGTCACTTTAATTCTCTGCTCCACTCCCACCCTGACCTCTCCGTCCTCAGCCTTTTACACTGTTCCAATGAAGCTCAACAATAGCTCGAGGAACAGCACCATCTTTTGTTTATGCACTTTACAGCCTCTGGAATTAACATAATGGGCCCAAGTTTCCACAGGGCGCCCGTTTTTCGCGCCTAAAACGAGCCGGAAAAAAAACGAGCGATTCTGGAGCATTCTGCAGCTCCTTGTCTGTTTGGCGCGGCGCCCAGGGGGGCGGAGCCTACACTCACGCCGATTTTGTAAGTGGGAGGGGGCGGGTACTATTTAAATTAGTTTTTTTCCTGCCGGCAACGCTGCGCGTGCGCGTTGGAGCGTTCGCGCATGCTCAGTGTGAAAAAAACATTGGCACTCGGCCATTTTTGTGGTTCTTTGTAGCTGTTTAGTTTTTGAACATTTTTTAATAAAAATATATTGCCATCAGCACAGAGGCTTCTTGTAGCAGTGAGAAGGGTGCAGGAAGCCTCAGAAAGTTGAGGCAGCCGTTTCCCGACAACCTCCCCCTTTTGCCGTCGGGAAATGGCTCCTCAATTTCTGAGGCTTCCTGCAGCCTTCTCTCTTTCCTGCCAGCCGTCTGGAACGGCTCCATTCCCCTCCCCCCGCCCCCCCGCGTTCGGTCGGCTCCCTCCTCCCCCCCCCCCCCCCCCGCCCCACGTTCGGTCGGCTCCCTCTTCACCTCCCCCCGCGTTCGGTAGGCTCCCGCCCGCCCGCCCGCATTCGGTCGGCTCTCTCCCTCCCGCGTTCGTCGGCTCCCTTCCCTCCCCCCCCCCCCCCCTCCCGCGTTCGTCGACTCCCCCCCCCCCCTCCCCCGCGTTCGTCAGCTCCCCCCCGCATTCGTTGGCTCCCTTCCCTTCCCTCTTCCCCCCCCCCCCCCCCCTGCGTTCGGTCTGCTCCCCCGTCCCCGCCCGCGTTCGGTCAACTCCCTCGTTTTGTGAGGCTTGCTGCACCATTCTCCCTGGCTGAAGCACTTTCACACAGGTAGGAAGATGGTTTATTTAATCTTTTCTTTGCTTATAAATGTTTATTCAGGTTGGATTTATTTGTATAAGTATAAATAAGGATTGATTGTAGAATTTAATGAGTTCCCTTCCCCCCCCTCCCCCCCCCCCCCCCCACCTCGTTCTGGACGCCTGATTTGTAACCTGCGCCTGATTTTTTAATGTGTAGAACAGGTTTTTTCAGTTCTACAAAAATCTTCGCTTGCTCCATTCTACTTTAGTTTGGAGTACATTTTCACTGTGGAAACTTTCAAATCAGGTGTCAGTGGCCGGACACGCCCCCTTTTGAAGAAAAAATTCTGTTCCAAAGTAGAACTGTTCTACCTGACTAGAACTGCAGAAAAAAAAAAGTGGAGAATTGCAAATTCTAAGATAGTCCGTTCTCCACCAGTTGCTCCTAAAAATCAGGCGCAAATCATGTGGAAACTTGGGGCCATAGAGTTCAGCAATTTCAAACCATAACCTCTGCCCCTATTTTTTTCTGTTTTTTTTCTCTTTCCCATGGGGGCAGCTGTTGATAATTCTGCCATCTCCATTTACACCCTATTTAGACTCATCTTTCGTTTCTTAACTTGTTCCATTACCGTCTCCTTTTACTTTGCACCATCATCCCTTTTGGTCTTTCCTCCCTTCCTCCCTTTCCCTGCCCCGACATTTGCTTAAAAACCTGTTATATCTCGAACTTTTTCCAGTTCTGACGAAGGGTCATCGACCCAAAACATTAACTCTGTTTCTCTCTCCACTGATGCTGCCTGACCTGCTGAGCATTTCCAGCATTTTTTTTTATATAACTTAAAATGTTTGTTGTATCCTACTTGTGCAAAATTCATGCTATCTGTTTATTGTATTCTCTTGCTTACTTAGCATAATGCAGCATTTAAAATTTAAAGGATTTAAAATTTATCACGGCAGACTTTCTTGAATGGCTACATGTAGACGATGTTTGTCTTGTATAACATTGGGCCGAAAATTGCGGCCTTGCTGGGAGCGTGCAATGTATGCACGCACCTGGCGAGGCCTCACAAAAGCCCACGATGCACATGCGGCGAGAACCGACTTTTCCGATCTGTCAAAATTTCTTTTAACAGATCCAACCCGACCCGCAGGAAGGACATCCGTGAGGAAGAAATTGGGCTATTTGCCCAACTCTTGCCCAGCGAATGGCCTTCAAATTCTTACACCTGGTAAAAGCAGGCGTATAACCTACTTTTTACCAGTGTAAAAGTTTTAAAGCATAGAAAAATTTAATTTAACCACTCATTTTTATATTAAAAACCCTGTCTATTAAGGTAAATTTATTTTTAACCCTATTAAAACACATTCAAAAAGATTTCACAAAATATATTTTTCTAAAACATTTAATTACATTCAATTTCAATTAATTTTAAATATGTGAGGTGTTTTTTAAATTTATTGTGTTGTTTCTTGTTTTAGGGGCCTATTCTCATTGATTTGTAATGGGAGCTCGTTAAAAACAGCTCCCATTATTGTCAATGAGAATACTACATAGTGATTGGTGGTCCAGGCCCTGATTCTAGGATATGCATTTGTATCTGGATTACATGTTCCCGTACGAAGGATAGACAGGAAGGAAAAGGAGGTGGGGTAACGCTAATGGTTAAAGAGGAGTTGACTCAATAGTAAGGAAGGACATAGCTTGGATGATGTGGAATCTATGGGCCCAAGTTTCCACATGATTCGCGCCTGATTTTTAGGAACAACTGGTGGAGAACAGACTATTTTAGAAATCGCAATTCTACACATTTTTTTTCTGCAGTTCTCGTCAGGTAGAACAGTTCTAGTTTAGAACAGATTTTTTCTTCAAAAGGAGGCGTGTCCGGCCACTGACGCCTGATTTGAAAGTTTCCACAGTGAAAACGTACTCCAAACTAAAGTAGAATGGAGTCAGTGGGAGATTTTTGTAGAACTGAAAAAACATGTTCTACACATTAAAAAATCAGGCGCAGGTTACAAATTAGGCGTCCAGAACGAGGTGGGGGGGGGGGGGGGAAGGGAACTCATTAAATTCGACAACAAATCCTTATTTATACTTCTACAAATATTATACAAATAAATCCAACCTGAATAAACATTTCTAAGCCAAAGAAAAGATTAAATAAACCATCTTCCTACCTGTGTGAAAGTGCTTCAGCCAGGGAGAATTCTGCAGCCGTTCGTGCCGCTGAGCGGGAGGGGAAGAGAGAGAGAGAGAGGGGGGGGGGGAGGGAGGGAGGGAGGAGGGAGAGAGGGAGAGAGAGAGGGGGAGGGAGAGAGAGGAGGGGAGGGGGAGGGAGAGAGAGGAGGGGGAGGGAGAGAGAGAGGGAGGAGGAGGGGGAGGG